>NC_040013.1:41501987-41844167 GCF_000972845.2 Larimichthys crocea
ACGACCCACAATGCCAAACGTTGTGTACATAGGAGGATTTCAGTGCAAACCCTCCAAGCCCCTGCCTAAAGAACTAGAAGATTTTGTCCAGAGTTCTGGTGAACAAGGTGTCATCATCATGACATTGGGAACACTAGTGGCAAAACTTCCTGAGGATATAACTGAGGACATTGCCGCTGCGTTTGCCCAACTTCCCCATAAAGTGATCTGGAGGCACAAAGGCAAAAGACCATCTACCCTTGGCAACAACACCTTACTCTTGGACTGGCTGCCTCAAAACGACCTTTTGGGTCACCCCAAGACCAGACTGTTTGTGGCCCATGGAGGCACCAATGGATTGCAGGAGGCCATCTACCATGGAGTCCCCCTTGTTGGCCTGCCTCTTATGTTTGACCAGCAGGACAACTTCTTCAGGATGAAAGCAAGAGGTGTAGCCAAAGTCCTGGACATTGCAACTGTGAACAAAGATATCTTCCTTGAAGCTTGAAAGAGGTACTCTATGAACCAACCTACAGGGAGAAGATGAAAATGCTGTCTGACCTGCACAGAGATCAGCCCATGAAACCACTGGACCATGCCATGTTCTGGATCGAGTTTGTCATGAGGCACAAAGGAGCGAAGCATCTCATAACAGAGTCTTACAAGATGTCGAACATCCAGTATTTCTCAATTGATGTGATGGCAGTTTTGCTGGCAGTTATTTTGCTAGTTTTTACTGTTTTTATTTCTGCAGTAAAGATTTTAGGGCGGTGTGTTTTTTCTAGAAGCAAAGTCAAAAAGGAATGATAAATGTGCTGATGTTAGTTGTGTCACATTTTCTGGATCTGATTCCTTGTAAAGAAAATAAACATAGCATAGTAAGACAATAACATTACCAACTGTTTACACAAACAGTACAAACTGCTTTTCACTGTCCTCATATTGTCTAATGACCAAATAGGTTATGCTCCTTTTAGCATGTTATCTAAAACAATATGAAAACAGTTCACATTATCAAATACTAGCTGAATCACCTGTACAGATTTGATACAGTATGCACTGATTTAGATCTTTTTAGTTTGAAATTTGTATTTCTCTCACTTCATCCTTACTTCATTCTTATTTTTGCAAAATATTAAGCAATATAGAAAGACATTATTACAAAGTCATGGTTAGTTTACCCATCCAGCAACTTATGTTGTCATCTTTGTCCAGTTCTGTATCAAACATCTTGTAATTTTTAGCCTTAAAGTTGTTGTTGATGCAAAAACAATGCACCATACAGCTGTATGTGTTCGCTGGAACAACATTAAGGCACAAGCACAAGAACATTTCGTGTAAATTCTAAATAATGGGCTTTGTCTGTGTTAAATAAAGGATAAATATAATACGTGGTGATATATTAAATTACTGCTTTGTGCCTTTAAACGAGGTATAATTAAGGACACAATATCTTTACATTAATTTCGAGGTTATTGTAACCAGATAACACTTGTGGGAAATTGCCATTGGGGGGGGGCTTGCTATTTTTGATATTTCTTGTACCTTAGGAAAATCCCCATCAGCCATCCACTTGTACAATGTTAAGCTCTGTTTTTCTCACATCTGCACTCCAGGATTCCTGTCACAACCATGGACATCCCACCACTGGCTCACTCACCTCCCCTACACATTCCCTCTGTGTTGTAAATACACTTAAAAAGAAGATTGAAGTCTACTGTTGTTGTGTTTGCACTTGAGTCCACTATGGTTCTCATTAGATGGAACGTGAACATTGAAGCAATGCAGTATGTGCCTTAACCATTAGGCTAATTTCAGGAAAGTTTGGTTATAATATTATGTAAAGCAGTATAAAATCAAATGAGTTTTGGCAAATACAGATATAATAATAGATTACATTATTATATATGGCATCAATATATTAAAGACTTTTTTCTGCAGTATAATGAAACTGTAACACTGTCAGCAAATATAACAGTAATAGAAATTATTACAACATGTGTCAACTAATGCAACTAAAAAGGACAGAAAGCAACTATATCACTATAACTAGTGTGTGTGTGTGGTGTGTGCACATCTTTATTATGAAAATGAAATGTACTGTAGTACTGGAGTATCCTGTTACCTATCACCCATCACATATGCCATCATCAAATCATTTGATAACATCAGACAAATAAAAACAAAGTTTAAAGTAAATGTGCTCAAGGTGCACATACATGTCCACCAAAGTTTAGAATTTAATGTTTACTCTTACTCTATTGTGTTAGCCATGGGGAACATTCAATTTCCTGGAGGGAGTCATCCCAAAGGGATCAATAAAGTACAGTCTACGTCTAAGTTTAATAAATGTATGTTGATTTATCCCAATATAAACTACTCCTTGGTTAATCATATTTTAGTGGCCTTACATGTAGAACAGAGCTTTAGAGGACAAAGAGTTTAGTTTAGTATTAAACTCACTGTTGTACACGGTAGAGAGTGAGGATTCTCCAGCAGTCGGCAGAAGCCGGTCATCCTCCTCCTTGTTCGCATCTGCCTCCCTGTGGTGGAGAGAGGAAGGACTACATGTGGACAAAGAGAGAGAGAGAGACGGTAGATGATTATCATAATGCATGCAATTTTGAATCTATATCTAATCTTCATGTTTCTCAGACTAATAAATGAGGTCTCATGATTTTAAATTTGCACAGAAATACATGAGTATGCGTAGATGCAATAGAAGCTGAAAAAAACGAAATGTTTTCATGTGTCGTCTTCTAAAATAAACAAAGAATTGACTCACTGTCCTCACTTTGTTTCAGGTTAATTTATTCTGCTACCTTATCATGTCCTCTTGAATATATTCACACCACAGTAATTGATTAAAACATGCACTAATTAAAAATGTGTTCATTTAATGGAACTATAACGTTTGCTTATCAGGTGGAGCCACGCTATAAACCTGTTTCACCACTTGCCTCTGAACAGCAGTTTTACTAAGCTTTAGTGTATTACTTAGCTATTGACAACACTTTATTTGGTAAGCTGATGTGGTGTTAAATTTGTGGTGGGGTTAAATATGTGAAGTGACCTAAATTAATTTCAAACTGCTTACACCCTAAACCCTGGGCTACACAACATACCTTCTGGGACAGACCCTGTCTTCTCTGCTCACACTGTTGTTCTGCAGCCCTCTGTGGCTGGCTGCAGTGCAGAAGGCCGTCTCCAAGTGGCTTAGAGGCAGTGTCCTGTTCACCGGTTGGTGAATCTGAGTGCCACTCCACTGGGTCAGAGCTGCCCTGCTTCCCACGTAAAAGTGAACAAGAGCTGGTAAAGAGTCGAAGGCCTCGTCTTCCAGGCTGTACTGGACCCGAGTGTACGTCTCTCCAGACTGAACCACTGTCTTCTTGATGAGGAAGTGGAGTGTTTTCTGCTCCCAGTGGCTGGTGAGGACAAAGTCGCCCTGACTGGACTGAGAGTCTCTGATGAGGAAGTCGCCATGGTTGACCACCAGGCTCTCTGACACCTGGGGAGACATTTAAATTTTTCTTGGTTATTGAAATTACTATGTGACATTTCTATGTAAATAAACAGGTTAAGTTAGTGGTTAGATTTCAAAGAAAAAATCCACTCAAATAAAATTAAATATTCAGTTATTTTCATTTTATTTTAATGTAAAATTAAATTTGAAGCTTTGGTCCTGAGCCTTTTTTATCCTTTTTTCCTTAAGACCTTTAAACGTTTTGTTTTGTTAAGCTCTCTGCATCATTGTGCATTGTAATCAGGTGAGTGGTGTATCTGTCATTCACACTCTGTGCCCCATACGTGTGTTCTTGCACTATGTAACTTTGCGCTCTGGTTACGATTACCTGCCAGAAATACGTAAGGCCTTATTTCACTTATTTTGGTGAAACTGGATCATATTTCATGCAGAAAATGTTTTCTGGTTTCCCCCCCTGATGTCTTCCGTCTCAGCTCTCACTACATGGCTTTTTGATGGACAGTAAAGTAAAATGCTGTGAACTGTAGTTGCTGTTAGCTAATGTTATCTCAGTTTGTTTGCCAGGCTGCCCAGACTGTGAGCTCAGAACACCGGTGGAGTGTTAGTGTTTGTACCACATGTATTTTGGACTGCAGAGAAGAGGAGGTTTTCAGGCCAAAGACACAATGGCAAAAGATAAAAGGACCCTGATGAAAGAAGCTGAGACAACTGACCAAGCAAGAAGCCAATGTACAAGAATAAATCTTTACTAATAAGTAATATTAGCTGGCTGATATGTCTTCTGTTGTTGCACTTGGTTGATGTTTGGCTCTTAGCAAGGTTGTTGACTTGCTAGTTTTTGATCATAAGTAATATAATCATAACAAATCCACCTGTACAACTGTCCATATTTATGACAGTGGGAATACACTCTGAAACTGGAGGTACTAAATCGAAAAAATACCAACTTGTAAATAATGTTGCTTTAAAGTTAGTTTGGAGGTAACATAGTGGGTTAAGGTTTAATGTTGGGGTTAGTCATGTAGCAGTTGTGGTTAATGTAAGCCTCCAGGCAATTAATGTAAGATGAATGAATGTAAGTCAGTGCATATATATTGTGTAAGTGTATGTGTGTGTGCGTTTGAAGCAGACCTCCCAGGGTATACGTCCGTGGTACCAGGCATGACTCTTCAGGTTGGTGCCGCTCAGCTTCAGCTCCTCCTCCAGCTGCTTCCTCAATTTCTCCGAAGGCGGCTCCAACCAGAACTTGTCTTTGGAGAACTTAAAGGTCATCACATGCGCAAAAAACAAACAAAAGAAACACAGAAAACAATAAAATGAGTTTAGATTGACTTTGGGTTGAAATCGCAGAGGTGTCTATTGTCTGTTAGATTTCTGCTCCTTCTTTCCACTTTCCTGCCATCAGTCAAAACAAACCAGATTCCTCTCTTTTCTTAACAAAACTGCTGGAAATGTTTGTCCTGTGAGAGAAAAGGTATTATGGGTAAATCTATTGAAGTTCAGCCTTCTCAGCTCTGGTTTTGTGTGAATATGTGTGTGCGTTAAGCAAGGACAGAAGGGGGATGAGGAGGGAGGAGGATGAACAGTTCTGGCATTCCCACACTGGTGGCATCCACACTGGCGGCACCAGGGGCCCAAGAACCAGAGCCATGCTGGAGTCTTGGCCTTGTCGCCGTGGCAACGTCATTGTGCGATGGGGGTCATCACTCAGTGGCGCTTTGTTTGACACGTCTTTGTACAAATGGCGATACTGTATATCAAGAGTTTAGACCAACAACAGGCTGGGAATGCTTTTGTTTTGGGACACACACACACACACACACACACACACACACATACACACACACACTGTTATTACACTGTTATATAGATGACATGTTGTTTTTTTTCTCCCTTCCACCTCCCACCCTTCGCTTTTGGACAGAATGGTTTTTCCCATTGGACCGCAAATCAAGGGCTGGGCACCGAGCCAGGACCACTTCAAAACAAAGTAGGAGTTTGTGTGTATAAATGTGTGTGTGTGTGTGTGTGTGTGTGTGTGTGTGTGTGTGTGTGCATGCATGGGGAAAAGAGAGGAGGGGAATGACCTGGAACCCCTAATGAATAGCTTTAATTTCATTAGCATTATCGCTCATTGCCAGCTTGTCCCATTCAGACAAGTGTGTTTGTCAAGTATCAATTATAAGTCAATGAACTGGAAATTCTCTCGCTCTCTGTGTCTTTTTCCACCTTTTTGCAGGCAGAGCTGCCGGCCGAATCGAGGCCGCTGCGGTTACCAGCAGCAACAGTAGCAGTTTCAAAGTATTTCACCACAGAGGACTGCATTCCCCAAGTCCTTTCTGTCACCCATCCTGATTGAATTAGAGTCTGCGTGCTGTGTGTAAAGGATCACAACAGGTTTTAATTTAACCTTTACTCAAAATCGTGCCACTGCTGGAGACAGAAAGTATCTTGTCTAACAAGAGGAAGAGAGAAAGGCAGTATTGCTGTAAAAGGAAGTCACACATAGACAAGATAAGAGTGTTAGAAATGCAAGCAGATGTGTAAAGAGGACCCTTACCTTCACATATTCTCCACCACTGTCCTTCAGGTCCTGCAGACTGAAAAATAAATGCAACAGTAACTTTAAATTCTTGTTTTGTTTTTTTTGCCATGCATGCATTTTCTCAATTTTTGTATATTCGGACATTGCATATTGTGAAGTACCAAGACAGAAGCACTTTCAAATATCATTGTTCTTTCTATCTATAAAGCCATTTTTGTTTCTAACAACAAAACTAAGAGTCTACAGCCATGCTAGTGAGGCTTAACTTCAGCTAAATGATGACTTCGGCATGATGCCGAAGTTTGGCTATAGACTATATATAACCCATATAACCCATACGTTTCTTAACCTCTTAAACTCCACAACCTTGGTATATGGGTATATCTCTGGACTTTGTAGTTGCAGAGATATATTCTATTCATTTTGGATATGTCATTTCCAAGCAGAGTCTGGGCTTAAGAGGTTAAAAGCTGTTGATAAACTCTGGCTGTCGCCATCTTGGCAGTCCTGCCTCTGCCACCTCCTGGTAAATTTAAATTAAAACAAATGGGCAAAGACATGGATCAGGGGTGGACCTGAAGGCTGAATGACGGTGCTAATTCTGGCTTCAGAGCATGTTAGTCTTCATAAGTTCCCATATTAAAATGTTGAGCAGAAATAAACATGTTTACAGCCTGGTACAAAAAACAGTTTTGGTCTCTATAGTTGATTTTCCCGTTCATGACAACTGTACTGAGGCTGAATTTTTATTTAACTCATATGTTCAAATTATATAGGATTCAAGTTATGCATAATTAACAGTGTATAGCCACTTGAATTGAATATGTTATAGACAACAGTCACATCACGACATCTTGATTAATGATTTCGTCAGAATTTCACAGTAAACTGCGTCATCATGATTGTGTAGGTGTGGTTTGATTAAATTTGACGCACGGTGACTTCTTCCTGGTAACATAAGCAAACAACACAACTATAATCAAATTCATACATTACTCATTTCTGGTTGGTGTGCAGGAAAATTTGACATCAGCTTTTCCAAAAGCACTCACTTTAAACCGGAAAAAAGCAAATACAGAAACAGTCGTTTCCTTTTGTGTGAAAATGCAAAAATTATAAATGGGAAGTTGTATGTCTTTGAGTTTTCCTCACTTTTGTTTAACCCTGCTTCCATTCTGACAAATAAGCTAAGCTTACATGTCCTGGACACAGGACACACATAAATGAAACTTTCAGCTTCTCATCTCAGTCTATTCCATTAAAAGATTCTGTTGTGGACAGTGTTAGCAGTAGGAGTAGCTGGGTACTGTTGAAGTTTAACTGAAACTAGTACCGATTCTTTCTGGAATTTGGTACCAAAATTACTTTTTAAGATTTTAGTACCTTATTTTGAAAGTTCTTAAATGATAAACAGTCATACAAGAACTTAAAATGTTGATAAGAAACTAGAGTATCTGACCAGATATTTTATGGGTGACGCTAGAGTAGAAGTCTTCTGGGCACCATGAATATCTGCACTATTTCATGGTAAGCCATCTCATAATTGTTGAGTTATTTCACTCTGGACCACTGGAAGCAGATATTTGATATTAGACTATTTGATGCCAACCAGCTGTTTTTGATAGTCTGTCCTGTTGCACAACTTTTTGACAGTCATAGCATGTTAATACTACACCACCCAGCAACAGCTTGCAACACAACAAACCTCCCCAGGGTGGATGGGGAGCATTTCTACTGCTGTGTGAATCCTCATATCTGCAAAAGGAGACTGAAGCAAAGGAAACTGCTTTTCTCCCTGATGTCCACAAACACCAGCTGGCTTCTCACCAAGTTTGAAGGCTCTGGGAGTCATAAAACTCAGCTCGGTCAACTGACGTTAGAAAATGTGAAAAACACTCAAACTGCAGTTGCATGGTTTCTTTCTGACAGCAGTGATGGGTTGTGTCAGTGAAACTGCACGTCAGCAAATGTTTTTTTTGTTCCGGTCACTCTGCTCTTCCTCAACATGCTGCATATTTCCATGAGTAAAGTCAAGGGAGGTGACCTCTTGTTCCCAAACACAAACTCTGAGAGCAGACAGCAAACACACACACACACACACACACACAAACAGATGTGAACGCACAAGTAAAACACACTGTACTAAAAAACACCAAAAGCTACGTTCACAAACATTATGTAGTTGACTTTATGCCCTGAATTTCTACTTGGAGCTTATTGAGTGACATGAGAAAAAATTATTTTTAAATGATTTCATGATTAGGACAAAGCTAGTGTTACTCCCTGTAAGGTTGGAGAGGATGTGCATGTATTCATTTCTGTTTTCCCAAAACAAGTTTTGTTTTCCTGTGATCATTAAATATTGCAATGTGTTTTTCACATAGTCTAAACTGTCAAAAAATAGACATGTTATTAAAAAATGCCTTTATTTCTTTACTTAACTCCCACAATTTATTTAAATGCAGATTCTTTAAGTAATGTAAATCCTGGTAGTTAAGGGCCGAAATGTGAAAAAATTGCTGTGTCTGAAAAGTTGACAGGATGCAGTGTGAGGTAACAGGACAGTGGAGTAATGCCATGATTTGCCATGTGTCAAGATGCCGCCAGTGTTTGCTCCCAGACAGAAACCAATGGGCGTTTTGACGCAGATTTATGCACAGTTCTATCAGATCTGTAAATACCATCATCTTTAGCTCTTTAAAGGACCAGTGTGTAGGAGGTATGTAGTGGTACAGTTTCTGATTGCAACCTTGTCGCCTCACTCCTTTCTAGTTTGGAGGAGAAACTGGCCACAAAACACATAAAAAATAACCCGAAAGGCCGAATCCAGAGCCAATGTTTAGTTTGGTCATTCAGGGCTACTGTAAAAACATGTCAGTTCAATATGGTAGACTCCGTAGAAGAGCTACCACAATGTCAGCAGATATAAAAGTATATATTCTAATGTAATAAAAACATATATAATAATATATGGTATGCCAGTGTATCAGCTGTTAGCTGGGCAGCTACATATCTTGACAACCCTACAAGTAATGCCATCATCAACAAGCTTCCAGACCTGGATGTATTGTGTGTTTTCATGCCTGTGAAAATGGACAGCGGTCTGTACACGGACAGGACAGTTTCACAAACGTCTTCATTAAACAGACATCTTATGCAGTAGATGAACTCACATAGACTTACTCTTCATAGTTATGTAAAGGACAGCTGTGGATATCACTGAGACCATGACAGTGAACCACAGTGAACCTCTTCACTGTGTGTTTCTGAAACGTTGGCCACAGAAACTTTTCTCAGAGCCCAACAAGAGAAACTCCCTTCGCCTGGGGGCTGCACTCCCCAAACCAGCATCAAATTTACAACACTTCCTGCTCCTTCAGCCAGCATGTATTACACCACTGCATGAGCCACACTAATAACATCCACACAGACAGAGACACTATGGATCAAAGCTCACATAATTACCCAAAACAAATGGGAGAGCAGAGCCTGTTGCGGTTTACTACAGAACCAAACACAAAGCGGAAAAAGAAACAGTCATTGATCCAGCTTGACTTTTTAAATGAAGGTCAGTAATTTCGATAACCACTTCTGCCCTGACTTATTCATGAACTAGAAAGCAGAACTGCCTCTCAGTGTGACAGCACAATAATCTTAGGAAATCACCTACTGATGAGAATCTAGTCTGGCAGTGACCATCAAATGCAGTCCAACTCAACTCAGAAACTGTAAACTTGTCAACTGTCACGTCTATGGTTAAATGTAGGCAACTAAAAGTACATAGTTTTGTTTTCATGTGACAATTCAGAGTAAAATGAGACACGGAGGGATTAAACTCTGATACCCTCAAAGGAAAATGTGTTGAAAGATGTTTTGTGCACAAACTTACAGTAGTTCCCCTCATCCTACCTTAGTATGAAACTTCTAAATCACATTGTAATCTCAAATATTTGTATATGTTGTCACTAGAACAGATACTGGATGTTAAGCTGTTCAGCGTCTGTCAGCTTGGACTGAGCACATTGTGTTTTTTTTTATTTACAACTCCATGGAACAGGACCTGTGGTGTATATAAAAATGCTCATTCAGAGGTAATACAAACTCTCATGTTAAGTTGATTACACACAAATGAAAACAAAATATATTTATGCATATTATATTCCATTTCTACCGTAAATAGAGTCCCCTAAATCTGACACACTGAAAATAATCAGCCTAAAAGCCTAAAATGTTTCTTCTGCAATGACGCCTTTGCAGTACAGTCAAAGGTCAAAGTCAGGTGTAAATCAGGTCACTAGTATAATACGCTGGGAATGAAACAGGCTGCATCTCTGCCAGAAAAAAACAAAAAGAAAACATATCACTATTCTGACTGAAACCACAGCAGTATCAAATTCCTCCTCTTATACAGTTTCAGATCTACTTTCAGATTCAGTCTGCACACGCACACTTAAATACAGGCAGACTGTAGATCAGCCTGGTAACACGCTGACTTCAAAGTTGACCAGTTGTTGTAAACGTTTTAGTACTCGGGGAACTTTTCATGTTTATGGCATTAAACTAACTTAAAACATGTGTGTTACTGCTTTACATGCATCATACGCAGACAACGTGCAAGAAAGGTCGTTCAAAGTTTAAATATTAAGAGATGAAATAAAATTTCTAACTAATAAATGACTCTTGAACAGATCACAGATGACATAACACACATACATTCTTCCTCATGATGATGAGGATGCAGTGCTGCTCAGATAAACCTCAACAAAAACACGGTGCTGACTTTGTATTGTATTACTGACTAACTATTCATGCTCTTATTAATATTCTCACCTTTTCTCTCCCTCCCCGGAGCGGACTGACCGATGATTAACATCCCCAACTTCACACATCTTGTCCCGCACAGCCCAGCGCGCTCTGCCGCTGAGCTTCAACCAGCTGACTGACTGAACCACAGCGGACAGACAGGGAGAGACTGCGCATGTCCGCTGATACAACAGCCGTAAATTATCATGACTTTACTATAAGTATTACAAAATGTATTCTTGTAGTATTATGACTTCATACCATATGACTGTATTATGACTTGTCTTGGTTTATTTTTTAAATTTCCTCTCATAACATTTCGACTTTATGAAACAATAACAAAAATAAATGTTATATTTTCAAGTCATACAATATTTATTATATTATTTCATCAAATAACCTATCACTGTATTAAAAGAGTATGTGTTATTGATAGGTAGGCCATATGTAAGCATCAAAATATACTTGAAGTATTAAAAAAATAGTTTTTCGATTGTAATTACTGATGTAGTCATGTGTTCAAAGTTACAGTTGCTATGAAGCTATCTTAAATGACCTTATATGCTGCTGGGCAGCCAGTTATTTTACACCAAGGGATTATTTTAACTCATAATAAATACATTGTTGATTTTATTTTGAAAAACTCTTGAAAATACTTCAGTTGAGTTGATTTGCAGAGGAAACAGGTTGATATAATTGCCCCACAGTTCTGACTTTAGACTGAAAAACCAAACCTCAGACTATTTTTGGGGGGCCGTAAGTGCATCTTGTGAAAGTGTAATAATCATTGTTCCCACCTGTCTATGCTCTCTGCTTCCGAGCTGTTCTCAGTCTTTGTGGTTTCCTGTTTACTCCTGTTGACCCGTTGCCTCTTTGTTTGGTTGTCCACGTGGCTGGGAGCTGCTTCAGTTACTGGGTCCATCCGCACGTATACGTTCTGCAGCAAAGCTGTTTGTCCATTAGTTGCCATGTTTGAAGGCTCTTTTTCAGGTTCATCAGTTACTAAAGCATCTTTGCTCTGTGACAATGCTTCTTGTCTCTTAACAGGGTCTGCTGAAGGATCATTGGAGCAGTTTTCAGATGCTGAGGTCAAAGGTGAAGCCCGTCTGGCTGCTGGCGTGGCCGGCAATGGCCGGGCCAGTGGAGAAACAGGTAGAGGGTGGTCCAGACTGGACAAACTGAGGCTAGACAGGGCACCAAGCAGAGGGGAGTCTCGGACATGTTCCCCCGTCTGGCTCCCCCCATCCTTCTCCTCCTCTTCCTCCTCCTCTTTCTTCTTCTTCTTCTCCTTCAGCCCCTTACAGCTCTTCTTCTTCTTGTGGTTGCGGGGCACAGTACCCACATGTGTGTACATTTCAGTGGAGCAGGCATAACTGGAGTTGAGGGGGCCGGACCCCATGTCATCCACTGATTGGCCCCCCGCTGCTGATTTAATACTGTTGAGGATCCCATCATGCTCTGTGGCTGCCTTGGTGTTGGCCTTCTCTGAGCGGCGGATGGAGAGATTGGTGATGCTCCCAAACCACTTCATACCTGGAGAGTAGGTCAGAAACATTTATTGAATACATTTGAGTCAGCATGTAAATGAAACTTGATTAGGTGGAGAAACATATATCTGTTTGACACAAATGACAAATACAAATCAAAGAAATTTACTCTACTGTTCTCCACTTCCTTCATGCTGCAATGTTTCTCAGACAACTGCATTATCACTCCTAGAAACTTGCAACAAGTCACTAACTAGAACAACAGTCACATTTTGTATTTCCCCATTTTACAGGATGAAACGTCATCAGTGTCCTCTGTGTGTTCCTATGATTAGAAAAAGTTTAGATCAGTATGGCACGGTATCCATTAATGTATCCACCTGCTTATTCCTGCTCAAGTGTCATGGTCTCAGTCAGATAATAAAGTCATGTTATTATGTAGTCAATTAAAGACAATTAAAGAATAATGTGGGACCTTTAAGTCATACAGCAGCTGCAAACATTTAATTCTCACTTCATCCTGTGAAAAACAAAAAATGTTTTCTTTGGCTCAGAGTCATCTGAGGAATGTTGTTGTTCCCTCATCTGCTGAAACTCTCATCGTTTCTATTCTAAACTGCAGCCCTTCAAGCTCTCAGCAGTGTTTGATTATCTTTCTGCCCCAGGGACCTATTAGACTGTGAAAACACTGATAGATATTTATTTCCTCAGCTAAATATAGACTAATGATTTTGACAAAGAGAGAGAAGGGAGGAGGTGCAGATGCAAAGAACCAACTTTTTTCACAGAATCTTGGACACGAGATTACGATACAAAGTACATCAGTAACTTTAAAAAACAACCTTGCAAGCAGTTTTTCACGAGCTATTGCATAATCTACGTTTTCAATAATTAGATGAAGAGGCAGATTATATAACAGCACATATCTGTCCCCTTAATAGATTTTAGGTTTCTGCCTAATTAACTAATTAACCAATTAAACAGACAGGAATGTATATAATATATATAATACTTGTGTTTTTTAAAGTAAGTACGAGGTATTGATACAGTATATTACTTAAAGTAGACAGTCTGTAAACTAACTTTAACTTAGTCTGTTAGCTGGGCTGCCCAGACTGTGAGTTCAGAACACCAGGGGAGTGTTAGTGTTTGCACCACATGCGTTCTGGACCTCTGGGGGAACGCCACAGAGGAGTGCCAGAACCGGAACTGGGCAAGCGGGCAATGTAACTAGGCTTCTGAGAACAGAGGCCAACAAGAATGTTGACAGAGGAAGCAAAGAAGTGAAGAGTGACCATGCAGCCGCAAGAGTGAATCTTGTGGTGAGGGCTTCGTAAAATAACGCTGAGCTGGGCTTCTAGCTGTTGGACTAGTAAATAATATTATCTGGCTGCTGTGCTTTCTGTTGTTGCGCTTGCTTGATGTTTGACTGTTGATGACTCGCTATTTTTTTCATAATTAATTACATCAAATGCATTTGTACCGCTGTCCATATTTACGACAGCAGTATCGCACTAAATCATAGATTTTTACGCAACTTTGCTTTAACAAGTTGACTGAACCCAATGAAGCCCCAAAATAGTGAAGTTTATTGGCTGTGTGTTGCCATCATGCTTTATTAAACATCCTAAACTGCTCCACAGCATTGAGAAATACATACAATCACACATGAACTAATGCAAAACAAAGTCATATTCCCTATTTGCAATTTGGAAAACATGTTACAGGTTACGTTACTTGACACCTGCTAAAGAAATAACACAATGCATAAGATTTCAGCACCACTGCACTCATAACCATGTTCTCCAATGCAGCCCAATAGACTTCTACAGGAGGACGCTTTTGAACAGCTGTTCTATTGATACTTTTCTTTTTTTGTCTTTTTGAGGCAATTTTCAATCTATGAAATCAAACTTCTCAATCTTTTTGGCAAAGCTTTTTTCATGTTTTACTCGTTCAAATAATCAACTATCCTCATCACTTTTCAGTACATGTTTTCATCATTATCATTATATAAAAAAAAACATCAAACAACATTTAGTATCCTGTACATGTTGCTGTTTCTGTATATAATGAAAACATTTTCAGTTTACTTCCTGCCTCTGAAACTGATAGAGAGAGCGATTAAATAAGTTATTTCCTGATTGTTTCACTGCGGTTTTATTAAGCACAAAGAGACACAAATATAGCAGCAACAACACCAGCCATCACACACACAGTTTTCTTCATAAATGACCTCTAAACTCTAAATGATGGAATCCATCGTAGCGAGATCTGTTATCCATGATTACGAGACACTGATAGAAATATTCTTCTTGAATAAATTGCGTGAACTTATTGTCCTGTTGGCAACCAAGCTAAGTTAACAAGCAACTGAGCTGAAGACACAATAAATTTCACCCCATGCCACTTCCAACAACATCTCACTAGTTCTCATTCCAAACAACAGTCATTATACGCATCGCTACAATAGGTCATATCTGGAAGACAGATAGGTAGTAGTGTAAGTTTTTCATGTTTTACTGATGCTTCCATTATTATGGTTATGCCAGCCTCCTAAGATTATGAAGGGTACTCATGTTATTATACAACAAATGATTAATAGTGTTGATATCTCTCAAGAGGACAACATAAAGCAAGCTTTCTTTAATTGATAAAAGTATCCAATAGTTTCATAGTACCAGTGTCAAACATGCATCTTTTTTTACTGGACAAGTTTGGACTGACCTCCACCCAGACATTCACATCAGCAGTTATTATTCAGAGATATTTTTATCACTGTTTAAGGAAACTGTAATAGTGAAAATATCAACGTGGCTCTAAAATGAAAAAAAAAAAAAAAAACGTTCAGTGGGTACAGTGCAGCAGCACAGTGTATATTTAAAGTTTCTGTTTTAAGGTCAAACTGAACTAAATCAACAGCCTTTAGATGCATCATGAGTGAAATTGAAATTTAAATAGTGAATAACTATGGAGTCAAACAGAAGAAGAAGAGGAGCACAGTGTTTCTGCTATCCTGTCAGACATTCGCTGTCTTTTCTTAGCTCAACTCTGTGCTAAACTCTGCTCTCAGCCGGGCTGCTGTCCATTCAAACCACACAAAGACGTGTCTATGCTTCATTGACAATAGACCAAAAGCAGTTTGTAAGTGGAACAGTGAACAAAGAGCCAACACACACATACACACACACAAGCATTTTAACAAGCGTCAATAGATTGCATTCTTCCAGGATTACACAAATAAACTTGCATCAGTGATTCGTATGACTCATCATATAATACATTTGTTTTAACTAGAATTAATCATTCAGTCCTGGAAAGTAACTAAGTATATGTACTCATGTACTGTACTTAAGTACATTTTTGGGGTCTCCTTTTACAGATTATGAAGAAACCTGTTCATAATGATGTTGTCATTAGTGTACCTCAGAATAAGAACTGTTTTGTTTCTGTCACCTCAGAATGATATTCTTATATCTACAGATGCCACAGGTCCTTTTCCACAGAGTCCACCATGTTTTTTCTACGGTAGCCCAGAACAGAAAAAACTAAATACCAGCTCTAGATAGAACCTTTAGCTGCCACCATAAGTTTGCCTTTGTGCTAGGAAGGAGAGAGTGAGTGAAGACACTTAAAAGTCTTTCAAAACAAAATAAGAGTCCCTTCAAAATAAAAGACTTTGTAAAACTCTCTCATTAACAGACACAAGACCACACACACACACACACACAAAAGACAAAAGTCTTTCAAAATAAGAGCCCATTAAAAAGGCAATGGTGACACAGTTTGTTGTATTAATACTGAAGTTGCTGAGCAGTGTCAATAATAATGTATGGGGGCGACGGGGCCAGAGTCAAGCACACTCAAAATTTCTTTCGAAATTTTTCTAGTTAATTACATTATCAATACTGATGCATCGATGTGTAATGTACATTTTACTGTTGTACATGTTGATGCTCAAGGTGGAGCTTGTTTTAACTACTTCATACTCAGTTCAGTCGTTTAGTTCAGTGGTTCCCAATGCTTACACTGCTTGGACCTTACTACTTCCCTCCTCGGTAAAAAAAAAAGTTTCTACATTCAAAAAGTAAAAGTAGAGAAGTATTAGCAGCAAAATATACTTATACTACTATATGTGAGTATGAGTACTGTTGTTGCTGTTGTTGTTGTTCAAGTAAATAACCTGAGTACTTCTTCTACAGTGGCCTATTTATTCTTGCAGCACACACAAAACAATGAATAATTCCTCTAAATTAAAGATATCTGTTTTTTGTCATACAATCTTCTAAAATTTTACAAGCAGGTCACATTTCTCTAGTGATAACTTGAGGAAATACTCCTCCTTATATCTTAAATAATACACAACAGCATCAAACAGCATTAAATTAAAATATAACTTACTCAGTTTTCGTTTGTTCATGTTTTAGACGGTGAATTTGAAGACTTCCTTATACATTCGCTCACATAAATGGGTCATAACAACTGTATCTTCCACTTGTTGCTGCAGTGTGACTATGACTCTCATGCTCTTTACTCAACACAGTGAATCTGCTTCCTGTCTTCTGATCACAGCGGAAGTGTTTGGGGTGAAATTCAAAGCAGTTTCATGTTATGTTAATTTTCTGACTTCTCTCTGGAAATGTGTCAGCCAGGAGTCACTGAGGATGTTTTGCGAAGACTATTTTTTGGCAGGGCTGAATTTAAAATGTCTGTTTGAAGGCCAAAAAAAAAAGTAATTTTTTATAATAATTCATTCTGTATGGCAAAAAATTACACTGACTTATATTTAACACATATAACACATGGATTTTAGAAATACAACATGCATCAATTTCTGTTTTACCAGCCACACCCTTAGATACCAAAAATCAGGACTTAAAGAAAAATTGCTCCATGAAGGCAGAACAAGAGCATATTTGTTTTCTCCCTCCCAAATCTGTTTTTTCTTGAGAGCATAAACAAGAATGGAAAATAATATGGAAAATGCTGTGTCTTTTAATGGCTTTAACACTTTTTCCCCCTGAATATTGATTTCATAACAAAAACTACACTTTACAACAATTTCACTTCCTGTTTCAGTTCTTGAAATCATTGGGTGGGGTTCAAATTTAGGTTTTACTGACTCTTGTCTCTTTTATGGTAACACAGTTTTAAAAAAATAACAGTTAAAAAAAGATAGAGGATCTTGTCTGTACAAAAATCTGTACTATGTCATGAATCTGTGTATTTATGACAAATAAATGTGAGTAAAATTGTAACTAAGCTGCCCATGACTACTACATAATGTGAAAACTTACAAAAAGTAATTTTCATTTTGCACCAGAAACTGTGGGTAAGTGTGGGTAAGCTCTTCTGCCTTGCTGCCATTGCTGCTGACATGTTTCCTCACTGTCAGTGATGCTGAATGTGGGCTCTCTTTTAACAGACAGAACTACAGAAAAAGAAAACATGTAACCATAGCAGGAGGGCATTTATCACTTGCCAAACTCAGTGGGTGGAAGCACAGAGCTGTCAACCTCTTGCAAAATTTCCTGCCAACGTTTCCTGGTGAACAAGAATCTCAAAACCAGAGCTGATTTGTATATTCAACTAAACCACACAGTAAACTTTATTTTGCATGTATTTTCACTGAAATTTAGGTCATTCTTAGAAACAATGCAGACACACTGCATCCAACAAAGAAAACTACATTTTTAAAATCCACAATAGCAAGACTCAAGCTGATAAATTTCACTGAGCATGAATTCAGACATTTGATCTTTCATAACTGAGTGGAGTTTATTCAGACTGTCCCTCTTCTCCATGCACCTTAGAAGTAAATGAAATGTGCAATTTTTCTTTATATCTTTTACATAAGTAAAAGTCCTTAGGACTTTACTTTTCAGAAAGTTTTTAGTATTATGTCAGCATTTAGGAATTTGCCAGAAATCAAATATAATATGCATAGCTATGTTCTCATTATTGTACAGTCACCTGAAAATAAAAAATGTTATGTATTCGTTACCTTAGAATGAGACTTTTATATCTACAGAAGCTGCTAGTCCCCTTCCAGTGTGCACTATGTTAAACCGCTATGTTTCTACAGGAGAATGAACAAACAATACACTGGCTCTAGATAGGGCCTTTTGAGTTTTTCATGGCGAGTGTAATTTCTCCTTCACGCTAGAAACAGGAGGGTGAATCGAGGGAGTAGCAATCAACAGCTATACCGTTATAAAATCCTACACACATCATACATTTGTCTGATTATAGTTACAGAACATAGTTTCATATATTGTCCCAGTGTGTTTTTAGTACTTATACCTAAAATATCTGCATACTTCCTCCACCACTATTCACTAGACAGCAGAATGGCCTCAATGCTACCATGTGAATATTGTTAGTATCAATGTTGGAGCTGGCCGAGGCAGATTAAAATACTCAAATAAAGCGCAAGTGTATCAAAATGTTCTTAGTACGTTACTTTCCGTGACTGCCTGTTGCGGGTGTTGAACTGTGTGCAGCTGGCAGTCGTGACTGACTTTCTGTTTGCAACATATAACAGTTGTTATGTCATCTGAACAAGGATGGCTCTGAGTCACATCCGATGAATGAAGACTGTATGTACCAAGTAAGTCATGTTACTGTATTCAAAAGAGCTCTGAGCCCGTAACTTCAGTCAACGCCAGTTCACACAAATCACAAAAACGCAACTCAGTCAGTGATACTGAATTCATCACAGCTGCAATCTTATTTATCAGACCTTTTATGTTTGAGCTTCAAAATCCCACAATAATGAAATAAATATCTGTGCTGCATAATGTTCTACACAACCGGCTCTCTACCTTTCAAAGTAAAACCCCCAAACTCAATATTTTCTTTATGATTTAAGTTCCTTTGATTTCTTTTAATTAACTCTTTTAGTGTTTTTCAGCCTTATGAGATTATAAATATACAGAACCAGTCAAAAGTTTGGACACACCTTCTCATACAATGTTTTTTTTTTCACATATGAAATTATATGGCAAATAACAAAGTGTGAATAAAACAAGATTTATATTAGATTGAACTTGATTACAGCTTTGGACACTGTCAATGTCAATGTCATTAGTTGGATTTAGGTCTGGTGATTGTGGAGGCCGGGTTATCTGATACGGCACTCTCCTTCTTGGTCAAATAGCCCTTACATGGCCTGGAGGTGTGTTTGGGGTCATTGTCCTGTTGAAAAACAAATGTTGGTCCCACTAAGCACAAAGCAGATAGGATGACATGTTGCTGCAGAATGCTGTGGTAGCCATGCCGCTTTATTGACTTGAATTTTGAATAATGATGGACTGTCGTTTCTCTTTACTTAGTTGAGTGGTTCCTGGCACAATGTGACATGTTTTCCTTTGTTTACACCTTTTCTGTTCACCACATAATTCCATATTTCATAGTATTGATGTCCTCTGTGTTAATCAACAATGTAGACAAAAAATAAAGAAAAAACATTGAATGTCCAATCTTTTGATTGGTACTGTTTAAAGTAAAAGCACTGATTATGCTGCATGGTCAATCAAAAATCATATAGATTACATTATTAGATTATAAGAAGTGATGCATTCTTTTCTTCATCACTAAAATGTTGCAGCTGGGAAAGGTAAAACACAAGCACCTCAAAACTGTACAATACTTAAATATATGTACTTCATTAGATTCCAGCACTGGAAATCTATGTGTATATTCACACTTTCCTATCCAACATTATATTTAAAAACAACATTTTTAATCACTTAGTGACTGTGTAATGATTGTAACCTGGCTGTGTCTCTGGTTTTGGACACTAGGTGGTAGCAGAAGTCCAAATAGGGAGAGAGAGCTCAGCGGTTTAAGATCACAGTATTTTCTACTTCTGCTTAAGTACAAGCAGAAACATGCACTCAACTATAGATAGTGAGTTAAAGTAGTGCTTTAGTTCTTGGAGAGTTTACACTCATCATATTATTGTTACCAAACCAACTGTAAGTGCATGGTTTGACCCATGCTGCTCTTCTCTAGGCTGAGAAAGAATTCAAGGTTCAAGGTCCTTGTTTTTCATTGTAAGAACCTCAAAGAGAAGCACAGAAGCACAGAGCTCAGGACTCACACATGTTTTTTTAATTATTATTTTTAAAGAATGTGTTGTGTTGTGTGTTTTGCCATATTCTTGATTCAGTCAGTGTAATAATTTAATTATGATATATCAAGTATTTTACAAACGCTGCCATGACCCTGATCATGGCAGGATTCATTAAATGAACACACGCAGTACAAGTATGTATAGATTCGTACATTCAGTTAATTTTCAAAGGGAATCTGCAGTGAGAGAATGAGGACCATGAAATACAGCTTTTGGTGGAATAAAGAAAAAGCAGAATAATAAATCATTAAAAGAATGTTCAGTTGGATTTTTAGATTTGAGATTTAGACAGCTGAGGTAAACAGACATATTATGTGTTTGATGAAATCAAAGTGAAAATACTCTGTGGCCCCTCACTCCATTTACATCTGAATGCAGATAGATCAAGGAACAGTTTTGGCCTTCACATGGCATTTCATTTGCTACTGACTCATCAAATGTATCTGTTATACTCCTGCATTCAAACTGAATGGAAAAGGTGTGTCTGCACTTTTGACTGGCACTGTATCTTATAGCACTCTCTCCTACCCTTCGATTACCATCTATTTACATATCTGATCGTAGCTAATAAACTGTGTTAAAGTGCTTTATTTCATTTTAAGTTAATCAGTGTGCATGCTTCTATAAATTAACTGTATTGTACTTTCCACCACTGCCTGTAGGTGGAGCAACAATTTGAAATATTTTTTTTGACAGTGATCAAACAACATATCAGCATCATCAGATTCTGATTTAAATGTTTCTGAGTCCTGACTGGCACATTTCCTGATAATTAGTAGTCATAACAGCCCAGGATCAGCTGATGAAATGAGTCCAGCTCAGGAAAAGATAAGTCGAGCAGCAGATATTTAAAACTTGGAAGCAACCCCTAAAGTATTTTGTGATCACTGGAGGATTTTCCTGTCTGAACCATCTGCCAGTAAAGAAACACAACATCTGACATGATGTTGTCAAGGTCTCTTTTACCACAAATAAACGTGAAGAATATGAGGACATCTGGTTGATCAAATTAAAATGTGTCCCTCAACTAAAGGCACCATCTGGCCCACTAAGCTGTAAACTCGCTTATTTATAATGTTTTTTTTTTTTTAATTTTCACTACACTCAAATGAATAAATCACTGCACATTAATTAAACACACGTTTAGATCCTGATCAGTCACAGAGATGGAATGAAAGTAACATTATTCATGGCCTGAGTCCATCCTGATCCACTCTCTCCCCTTTCATTACCTTCTGTCTGCTCTACCCACTCTATTCCTTATATAGGAAATATATACCTGCACTTGTGCTGATGAAGGCCAAACAGCTGAAAACGTTGTGAATAATGCCAGATGGATATTTTAAAGACACATTTTATAGAAACTGGTTTCAGAATTGTACACTGGCGATTGTTATGATAGCTTAGTAAACCACTTTAACTAACTGTCAAACATCAAGCAGGTGCAACAACCCAAGACATAGCAACCAGCTAATATTATTAGTCCAACAACAAGAAGCCCAGCTTGGTGTCCTTTGGCCTTTTATTTTATCAAACTCTTGCCAACAACTCCAGACAACAAAGTCCAGCAGCCTCTTGCTTGGTCAGTCTCTTCTTTTCTCCTTTTAGTTTCCTCTGTCAACATCCTCTTCGCCTCTGCCATTTTATCCATTTCATCCGTGACGTTGCCTGTTTGCCCAGCTCCGGTTCTGGCACGACACCAATTTGGCTCCTTGTTTGCATTCCCTTACGCCCTGGGCCTGAAAACCTCTTTCCTCCCAAACACCTGGTCCAAAACGCCTGTGGTACAAACACTAACACTCCCCCAGTGCTCTGAGCTCACAGTCCGACAGCCCAACTTATAAACTGAGCTAACATTAGTTAACAGCAGCTACAGTTCACAGTTTACAGGAAACTCTGTGAATAACAGAGAGTTGATGTTTGAGCAGCCAGAAGACATCAGAGGGAAAACCATAAATCAGTGAAAAAGTTGGTAGTGTGCTCATACCGAGAGCATAAAGTTGCATAGTGCGAAATTATTAAAAATAAAGTAATTTTATGGTTGAAAAGTTACATTTTTGTTAGTGCAACCCTGTTTTAACTGCTGAAAACCCAGATGTTATATGTCAGTTCACTTGATTCAGGAGTTCTACTTCAGTGTTTTTTGCAGCACACACAATATAAAAGAAAATAATAATTAGAATAATATCATTATTTCTAATAAAAGTATAAAAAAGTATAGATTTTTCTAATTGTCAGCACATACCTGAAAATAACAGAACCAATGCGTTCATGCCTTTTTCAATATTCTGACTTCTGGTCTGTGAAACAGGTGGCCACTGTAGTTTTTAACAAATGTACAATACATGCGAGGTAAAAGTTTATGTTTCAGTTGTAGATTATTCCCTACTTTTGTTTCTGCATTGATTACATTCCTTCTGTCTTAATGTCTACTATTGTTCCCTTATTTTAATCCAGTGATTGTGCTGTACATGCTGCAATTTTATTGAGTAAGTGAGTAACCTGACCTTGTGTGCCCAGTGTCTGTCAGCCATGTTACACACTTACCTTGAAGCATTAATGAACAACACAAATCTCATCGTGAATAATGACACAGAAACGTCATCGCGTTATTGCATGAACTGAAATATTGACGAGCCATCGTTTTCACTGTAACCACTATCTAAGATATTTGCATCTGACAGATGAGCGCTGCCAAACAACCAGGATTGTTTACTGTTAACAAAAGCCGCAGTGCAGGCCATGTTTTGGAGAAAAACACGTGGGGAGAAGATGGGTAACCATCCTGCACTGCGAACAGTTTGTCACTATTTTCATCTCACTATGATCTGTGCCCAGTTTATTGCTTTCCTTGAGAAATTCTGTCTTTGTTTTTACATTCTGGAGGCCGGAAGAGACAAGTTCTGCTCATAATTTCATCGCCTCTTCCTCTGTACTTTATCTGCTGAATACATCTTTACAGCTGTAATTTATCACTGCTCTATGGCTTTCAGGTAATTCCCATGTGATGCTACCTGTCTTAATGGCTGCCTAAAATAGAAGACTCATCACCCAGAAGTAGGCTACAGAGGATGTGTGTCTTCCCTCCCCTGTTTCCTGAGACAATGTGTATGGCTGTTGTTTAAAGACAAATGAGGGTACATGAGTCCGTACTGGATTAGATTTTTCTGCTGTATATAATGTCATTCTGCGAGAGTAAAACTGTATTTAACTGATCAATCATTCACTGTCACAAGCCATCCTGGACCAAGAGAATTTGGGATATTTTGATATTATCGTCATCAGTTCAATCAGAAATCAAGCAGCAACCTCCATGACTGTGAAGGTTGTGCAATTAACAACGTGTCCGCTTTGACTGATAGGTGGGTGACTTTACATATGGCTTGTTTGAGCATTGAGTTTCTCTTCAAGAACCTGTGGGTGATGTCACGGATACTACATCCATGTTTTAAACTGTCTATAGTGGGAATACAAAGTTCTACAGTTAGTGCAAAAAAAAAAGACTGCCTGTCTGCAAGGCAAAGTAAAAAATATTCTTAATACACCATACACTTAAATGCATATTGATTTTTTTGAAGTGGGCATTTTTTATATGAATAACTATATATGACTATCTCTGTAACCAAACAGACAGAGCTACTTTCTCTCTTGCATCCATCAGTCATCTCACATCTCGACAAACATGCAGCAAAAGGATGTGAGTGGCAGCAGTGACATGTATAAATCAGCACAGATGGACTGACACCAGCAGCAGCAGCAGGAGGAGGAGGAGGAGGCGAGGATGTTCAGTGTTGTGCTATTTTCTCTGGTCCTTTAGAGCTCACTAGGCTGTTTTAATTATAAATGAGTTATTTATAAGTATTGACGTCGCTTACTGATATATGAGAGCACAGTGTGTATTGATGAATTGATCAGCTATTTTTCACACGGTTCACGAAGCAAGATGCTTGCAGCACATTTGTATGTCTGCATGTGAGCAATAGTTTATGTGGGTTTTCTTGCACTTCTATCTGTGTGAGGAAAAAAATAAAGAGATTTTGGAGACATGTTTGAAAAGTCAGTATGTTGAGAGAGTGAGGTCATCTTTTTTTAAAGTAAGGATTCATTCACTAAAAGGTGAATAGAAATGTTTTTACTTTGCACAGAGACAGCCAATCAGCCAACCAGCCAATTTTGTTCTTACCTTTGTGTGTATATTATTGAAACAAGATCATTCTCAGTTGGTGCATTGCCATTTGCAATTAGCACACAGTAACAGCCCTGTCTCTTAATTGAAGTAAAAACTGCCAAAAGAGTATATCATGGAGAAAGCAGTGAAGTTGTTGTAAGAGATAAGCTTTGGCCCTTAAAGCATAAAAGCAAAATCATTTCTTGACTGAAGAAAGGTGGAAGCCAGAGAAGGTGCAATTTTCTGAATGTTTCCTCTGGAGTGATAATGGTAAAAAAAAATAAAAAATACCCGCAATCTGCTGCAATATCTTCCAGCAAAGCAAAATATAATTTTTTTATCTACCCAGTATAGGACACACATTAACAGTGACTATTGGTTGGAGTAGCTGATCATTATAGGCATTAGGTGAGTTCAGGTGAACAGTGTTTCTGTCATCTGTACACCTGTTCTTGTACAAAGTAATGTAAGTACGTCATGCTTTACAGCACCACCAGGTGGTCACTCTGTTAACAATGCATGATTTTAAGTGGTAGCCAGTCTCAAGTGGCCATTTAAGAAACTGCACACTAACATTAACACACCAACAGCAGTTAAGCAGTATATTGCTGTTTTGGAGAAGCGACATAAAGGAAAAATAGTGGTAAGTTATAATATTTTACTTTTTTACTCTTTTCACCATTTGTTTTATTGTATATGCTATTTATTATTTTCATATCTAGGCATAAGAACTCAAAAATGGTAATTCTTCTACAGCGATAAAAATACAGAACTGTCTGGATGTATTAGCCCACCTCCTGTGAGCAGGGTTAGGAGAAAAATTATACAATGAGCAGTTGATAAAGTTTTAGAGGTGGAGGGGATTAGATCTGCTTTAAACTCTCCGGGGATTGACTAGGATGAGTAAATAATTGCAATAAGAGTGGGAGATGTAATGCAAGAAGATAATTAATAACGGCAGGGATTTCATATGAGACTGCAGAAAACAACTTTCAGTCAATGGCTAAACTTCTCAGTAGATGATCTGTATAAACCCTGCAGAAAATCTTATAGGGAGTTTAAATATACTATATATTTTGGATTTATGAAAGTCACGCCAGGGAAAACCCTGATTCTGGAGTCTGCATACAGGATGTTCAGATGTACAATACACAGTTACATTGTGTCTTGATAGTATTTATAGATAGATAGATTCACCTCAGGAAGGCCAGCAAGCTAAAAACAATCTAATCCTAATTTAATGAAGCTTAATATGAGAGAAATCCAAAATCTTTAAATCTACTATGAGTATGGCTCGGCTGAGGCCTTTCTGTGTGGAGTTTGCATGCTCTCCCTGTGTCTGCGTGGATTCTCTCCAGGTTGTTCTTCCCAATAGTTGTTTGCTTGTATGTGTATAGCTCTGTGATGAGCTGGTGACTTGTCCAGGGTGACACTGATGAGGATAAGTGGTTATAAAAAATGAATGGATGGTAAAACTTGGGACATGACACATTTAGGGATTTTATGTTTCATTTAACCTGGTTTAGGGTTAAAGTCTCAGTGAGGGTCCTCGAGTATAGAAGCACAGACATCTGTTTACATAGCGGCATCTCTGTTTGTGTGTGTGTGTGCCAGCATTTCTTTATGTCCATGTACTGTAAGCATATACATATTTCTGTGTTTCTGTCTGTATACATGGTTGTGCATGTGTTTTTTTGTGTGTGTGTGTGTGTGTGTGTGTGTGTGTGTGTGTGTGTGTGTGAGACTGCAGATTCTTCTGACCTTGGACGCCCATTAAGCTGCTGGAAACACACAGCAGCTCATCAAATATTTACAGCTCCATCTATATCAGGATTTCATGTGGTCTTTCCTCCTCTGGCCTCGGGCTGTTGGCCGCAGGCTGCCAGAGAAGAGAAGAAAACACATCAACACCCAAGACCAGCCTCACTATAAACACATGAAATGCACTGCTCACACTTCAACCCATTATGAGCTGTTAAGAAACCTTTCAGGGTTAAGACTTTGAACCTATGTCGATGCTGATGTTGAAGAGAATTAAGGTCTGAAAATAGAAATTAAAAGTGATTTGTTCTTGAAAATGAGAGAGGGTTAGAATTAAGAGTTAGTAATTAGTTTGATAATCTATAAGATATCAAAAAAACGGTGACATAAGGTGATTCATTTTAGTTCTGTTTTGCCCAGCCAACAGACCAAAACTTAAAGATTTCCAGTTTACAAGGATATAAACGGAAGCAGTAACCATAGCTGGAACCAGAGACAATTTGCTGAATTGCTGCACGGCTCAGTCTGTCCACCAAGTGAAACAGAATCAGCTTTATTGCTAAGATGCATAGCAAACATATTATGTAGGGAAAAAAGTAACATCAGGTAGCATTAAGCAGATGTACAGATGTACGAGATGTACAGTTTTATGCAGGAAAGCAAAATTCACCAGGTTATGTGCGAAATGCACTTCACAGTATGCAGAATATTTAATGTGCAAGATCAAAAGGTAGCAATCCAAACCGACGTCAGCCGACCTTACGTTGGTGATGAGGCCAGCTGCGGTCAGGAAAAAAACTGCTGGAGTAGAGTGATATGAAAAGTTCAGATGTCAAAGCTGTGCTCCAGAATGAAGGGACACAATGGACGTATGAGAAAAATGTGAAGAGCAGCGCATTTTTCATCTTGAGGAGAAATACCAGGAATTTCAAAACAAATAGAGTTGAGAAGATGCTGAGGGAACAGAAGGAGAATGAGTTTAAGACATTATGCAACAAAAATAAAATGCACAGATGGAAAGGAGAAACAATATGAGATATTTCACCACTGCGTGCAAGAGCAGGGTAGAAACATTGCCACCAACACAAGAGAAGACCAAAACAAGCAGTTATAAAAGATATCCACAGAACACCAGCAGGCATTTGGCAAGATAGAAGAAAGAAAGAATAGTGAACAATTAGAAGTCCAATATAAGCATGCGCAGACAAAGTGTGAGGGACAGCAGGAGAAACAGGAGAAGAAAAAAAACAAGGAAAAGCGAGAGGTCATTAACAAATCAGTTTCACAAATTATGACAGACAGAAGAGCAGAGAGATAAACATTCCCTTACACTGGATGCAGAAACAAACGAAGCAGAGAAGCAGCCTAACATCTTAAAAGTATCATCTGGAAAGTAAAATTAATCTTTACAACAGTCTGAAACAATCTCTAGAAAAAACGGAAAAAGATCAAATATCCCAAATCAGGAAACAGCATATTATAAGAATTTGTTTAATGGTTTAGAGAAGGAATTACCAAATAAACAAATAAAGACTGTAGTCGTTAATGGTGAGAGAGACCATCACTAGAAACTTGTTCAACAGACAAAAACAGTTCAAGAATTTAAAAAAACAACAGAGAGATGTGAGGTCAATACAATCTCAACAGAGCTGGATGAAATCACTAAGGAATATTATAATATTTTGTGAAGAAGCAACAGAAAAAATCTCAAGTGGCAGCTGACAGAAAGAAAAATAAAACGCAAGATGAACTGATCAAAGAATATATTGAAAAAATCAAGTTCCTCAGGCACAAGGAGAATAAACGCTAAGATTAAAGACAAGATTGCCTCCTATTTCAAATGAGTTTCAGTCTGCAGATAGACCTCCACCACCACGTGAAGTATCAGATCACCATTGTTGGAAAAATGTACCTAAACCTCAGTTGACCTGTCCAGTTTGGGAGATCCATCTTGCCTCTGCATTTGTGTTTTGTTCTTCATTTTGTTCTCTACATTCCTCTGGGTGCTCCAGTTTCCTATAGAGGTGGCATGGCGGCGCAGTGGTTAACACTGTTACAACAGAAAGAAGGTTCTGGGGTCAAACCTCGGTTTGAATGGAGCGCTGGGGCCTTCTGTGTTGATTTTGCATATGTGCACATCCTGGATAAGTTGATCACAGGGATAACACTGGGACTGAGAAAAACAAGCACTCGCATTAACACTTAGAGTCACCAAATAACCTGCACGTCTTTGGACTGTAGGATGTAGGTGGAGTATCTGGAGTGAACCCACACAAACTCCACACAGTAAGGCCCCAGTCGACCCACTCTGACCCACCTTGATTACCTCAGTTGGTAGAGCATCTTCCCCATGTACGAAGGCTTAACAGCGGCCCAGGGTTCGAATCTGACCTGCGGCCATTTGCTGCATGTTATTCCCCATCTCTCTCTCCCCACCTTCCTGTCACTCTTCAGTTGTCTCTATCAAAAAATAAAGCTTGAAAAAATATCTAAAATAAATAAATAAATAATTGTCATTACTCACAGTGGAGGAGGCGTACAGTGGTCCTTTTCATATCATTTTTCAGGTCTTAGAAGCTATCTGGATGTAACATGCTCATCACAGAAGCTTATAATGGAAATGGAAATAGAAGTCCAGCACTGATCTGTGAACTCTACTGTACCTTTTACATCCTTCTACCTGCTCTTGACATTATGTCCTGATATCCCTGCTGTTACCAGGAATGACACCACCTCCCTCCTCTGCCTCTCTCTTTCACACTTTCACTTCCACACAAATGTTCACACTCTCTCAGCTCCTTCTTTGTCGGAGTCACCTTCAGCCTCGCTGTTAATCACTCCTTTCACCTAAGGGAAACTCTTCCTCTGTTTCACCTCACCACAGATCTGCTCATCGCCTCCATCTGCCCTTCACCTCCAGCGCTGAATTACAATCAAGGGATCAAGACAGAAAAAAAAAGAAAAAAGAAAAAGCTGAGCACAGCGCTGAAATAAATCAAAACCTGGTGGTTGCTCTGTGTGTGTGAGTGTATTTAGGTGTTAAAGGAATCTTGCAGTGTGAGAATAGGTGGGCACATGCTGGTCCTCTGACTGTGTTCTTAATAGTTCATGATGATGATTATAGGCAACACTGATATTACAACCCTGCTATCTTGGTCTTTTGGAGAGAGATGTGAACCATATTTGGATGAAAATACAAATATTTTGTATTAAAAGAATAATTTGTGATTTGTTAATGCTTTAGTTGTTACTTTAATCACAATATTTACAACAATGGGAATGAAGAGACACACATGTGCTTCTCTTTATTCCCATTGTTGTAAATATTTAGTTGAATGGGAATCTGTAAGTGACACAATTCAATTGCAAACACTGCAAACTGACCATCATACAGTGCAAGGAATCAATAAATGAAGTTGAGAAAGAGGACAAGGATAATTGGATTGGTATGAGGAGCAACAACAAACCACAAATTCACTTGGTGGTCACCTGGAAGTAAAAGAAAGAAAAACAGCAGGGTCAACGCAGGCCATAACTCGACACTGACATACTGAAATATTAACAAAACGTTCATGTTGAAGCTAAGAAATTGCTTCAGTGCTTTTGGTGCTGTGGCTGATTCAACTGATGGGGCCTGGATATCCACCACATAGGAAACTATCAAGAGCACCTATTTTGAGACAGCTATCAAGATCCTTAGCTACAGAGGGAAGAAGAGCAAGAAGTGGTTGACATTGGCAGAAAAAAGAACAAAGAAAACAACTTGAGGTGGCAAGATGCTGCACACCAAGTCACTAATACTACAAAAACAGCTCCAGGAATGCTACAAGAACAAGGACAAGGGGGTCAAAAAGAGTGCAAGGAATGACAGAATGCAGCAGCAGAAGCAGAGTGGGCAGCTAAGAGGCGAATAAGTGGAGTATATGAGATAACCAAAGACCTCTGTGGCAAGAACATCAGCCAAGCTGCTCCTGGACTGTCCTCTGGACTCCATAGAGGAAGTGGGGGAGAGAAGGATGTTAGCCAAGCTGACATCCATCATAGACAACACCTCTCACCCCCTGCACGACACTGTGGGGTCCCTGAACAGCTCCTTCAGCAGCAGACAGGTACACCCACGGTGTAAGAAGGAGAGGTTCCGCCGGTCCTTCATCCCGGCCGCTGTCAGGGTCTACAACACCTGCACCACCTGATCATGTTGTAGTTTCTGTTCCTGTTTTTACCTACTACTCATCATGGCTTATAATTATTTTATTTTAATCTGTATGTCATTTTTTTCCCATTCCGATAACTTACAATGTGCAATATTACCATGGTCACTTTATCTTTTCAATATTATTTATATCATGGTCACTTTAACTGCAATTATCATGGTCACTTTAATTGCAATATTATTTATATCATGGTCACTTTAATTGCAATATTATTTATATCGTGGTCACTTTAATTGCAATATTATTTATATCATGGTCACTTTAATTGCAATATTATTTATATCATGGTCACTTTAACTGCAATATTATTTATATCATGGTCACTTTACATTACAATCTTGTTTATTATAACATGCCACTTTTACCTTCAGTACTTTTTGCACGTTGTCTGTTGCTTGTTTTCTTTTTTGTTTATATTGTGTAGATTATAAGATACTTCTGTCTGTTTTTATTGTTTTTGTCCTTTTCTACTTTACTTCTGTAGTGTATATCACACTTTGCTGCTATGAGTAAATTTCCCCCATTGTGGGATAAATAAAGTATAAAATAGTCTAATCTAATCTAAAAGACAATGGCAACATTTCCTTATCAACATGTCCTTCATTTTTCTGAACCAGAACACCCTACTAACCAGCAGATAACATACTCAATACCATAATCATACTCAGCATACTCGACTATTAAAGAGACAATGAATGGTAAAGCTGAAGGCATTGACTCCATTTACACAGAAATGCTTAAGGCTGACCTAAGCAGCTCTGTTCAGATTGTCACAGACCTGCTCAGAAAGAACTGGCTGCTCAGGACGAGGATAAAATTCTGATTGCCAAAAATCCATAAAAAAGGAAAATCTACAACAGATGGCAGATAATCACAGCCTTATTCCACAAAAAAGAGGAGGATTAAGTAAGTAAGTCAAAAGTGCACTACTGCCGCCACCATCCTGTTGTCCGTGATGCTCTCGTTCAAACTCCACAGGCAGGAGCAGGCATCATCCTAAACTAAATGCTAGAAAATAAGTATGTAATTATATATTTAGAGTAACATTACTATCTGTAACATTTTTAGATTTTAACTATTGGCTCCATGATATTAACCACCATTAACAATATATTGTGGAACCACATACTTTGCAGCAATGTTAGCTTTGACTTTAAATTCATTTTTAGTGTTACACTTTTGACACTGTAGGGAGGCGAAAAAGTGTGCACGTGTCACATCCTTTAGGTTTTCCTTCCTAGGTCCTGTCATATAAATTATTCCACGAGTTACATTACAACCTGTTCACTCATTACAACTAAAATATGATTAAAATACAAAATGAAAACATAAAATGCATCTTACATATGGAACGTTTAAGTGCAGTACTTGAGTAAATGTTCTTAGTTACATTTAACCACTGCCTAATGAATAAGGTAAAGTCAGACTGAGTAATGGAGTGGCATTAAAAAACGTCCATATGTCCACAGGATTGCATAAATGTGAAACCAGACAAGAGATGCCAAGTGTGAAAACCACCAAAACTTGTGCATGGTTGTATCACAACAGGCTGGAGGGCTGCTGCAGAGAGGAGGGAAGCTATCTCACTCTCCAGTCCACCTGCTGCTAAGTGACGTACACAGAACTCACACCACACACACACACTTGCCCCTGTAACCGAGTACTTTGCTGATGCAGCAGAACAACAGCCAGTGTGTCTCTCCATCTAAACAGGGTTACTTCAACTTGCAGAGCCACAGAGTGGTGCAACATGACAGTTAAGATAAGTATCTTCCTCGCTGCCTGAAGGGCTGAGACGACTGGTGATGCACAGCGTTATAGATAGACATGGGGGACCTGGCGTCAGTGGCGTTAAGCACATACCAGATGGAGAGCGTCAGCAGTGTGTTTGTGAAAGAGTGAGATTGTGTGTGTGTGTGTGTGTGTGTGTGTGTGTGTGTGTGTGTGTGTGTGTGTGTGTGTGTGTGAAAGAGGAGAAAGCCAGTGTTCGGTTTGAATGTGAGAAAAACAGAAAGAAAAAAGAAGGAGAGCAGAAAAGAGTTGAAGTATGGGTATGTGCACCCCCAAAAGTGCCCTCCTGGGTGCTCCTTTGGGAGATAAAACATGATGCCCTTCCAATCGAGAAAACATATAAGGTGTCCTCTAAGGTGCCCTTCTAGTAATTTTCTTTTCCTATGTCTCTCAGAGTCCACCACTTAGAGAGTTGATAATGAAGATGCACACACATCAGCTCAAACACCACAGGAGACTAAATACTCAGCTGTCACATGTCATCGTCATCAGGCATGAGTGCAACTTTCAGCTAAACCAGTGTGTGATTGTTCACCAGGCTGTTTAATTAACAGGGAAAGCCAATAAAGCGTGTAAACTGCTGCAATTACTGTAATTTTTGACATGACATGAACTAATCTGAAGAAACCACTCTTATGCTCATTTGGCAAATATGTGATGTTGAATATGATGCACTTCTCAGTGCATTAATCTGCACCGTGGCGGTGACTCACCAGCAGGCTTACTTAGTCTTACCTGAATTGCCTTTCTGTTTGCTGGGGAACAGCTTTCCTGTTTTTGGACCTGAGAGGAGGAAAGAAACTCGGAGGTGTCACTCTGCTGCTGATTCTTGGAACCAAAAAGATAGTGCAAGCCAGTTATGCTGTGTATGAAAAAGTGGTGAAATTGAACTAAATACATTCACTCAAGCACTGTACTAAAGGATTAATATTTTTGATTAATAAAGCACTCCACATTTGGTGGCAAATACGCTTTAACTTAACTAATTACTGTGTAATGATCTTTTGTTTTAGATGAAGGTACACAGCAGTCAATCTTGGAACCCAGCGGCTATCGTCTGACAACGATTTAGCCTTTGGGACAACAGCCAATGTTTGGGGCTTCTGGAGCAGCCAGTGGTCATCTGGTATCTGATATCTGATATCCGGGCCAAGAGTCTTTCTTTTCCGTGCACTGGTCATTTTCTACAGTCCAATGAGCAACCTGAGATGCGAGAATGGATGTAGTATCTGTAATGTCATCAACAGGTTTCTGAAGAGCCTGGCCATTGCCATCTTGGCAGTCCTGTCTCTGCCACTGCCCAGCTAATCCAAAAAATGTGATCAAATAAGCCACCTGCAATGGCACCCACATGTCAATCACTCTTAATTATGCATAATTTTAAGATTTTTTATATATATATATATATATAGGAAAATTAGCTATAGAGACCAAAACTGTTTTTTGTAGCAGGCTGTGAGCATGTTTTTGATTTCTGCTGTGAAGTTGGAAATTTAAATATGTGTCATTTTAATATGGGAACTTATGGAGACTCGTTTTGCAGCCAGTTGAAAGCTCTAAAATAAAGCCTGTAAGTGAGGCTTGAGTCAGAAGAATCTCAATAGACAACAGACCGGTCACTTAATTACTTCATACGTTCATGTCAGTGTTTCTATTTTTTTTCAGAAAGCACATGTTTTTGAATTGTAATGTAATCAACAGAGACATGTAATAGTTGCATTACTGTGAAAATGAAACTTCTGCAGTCTTCTGGCTGTGAATTTTCACACAAATCCTGCTGTTCATTTCTTGTATTCAAATGAGTTTCACGTTACAGCACACAACAGGAGAAATGAAGAACTGAAGAGACGGTCATCCATCAGTTTTCACAGATTACTGCAGTACTGCAGTAAAATCTTACTGATGAGCTCCAAAATGCAGTCTGAGAGGTATACTGTTAGATTAATATAAGGTTTTAAATTACTTTTACAATGATACATTTCAATAAAGGGTATGATATTTAGTAAATTCCTTTAATACTTTGCCATACTGTAGTGTTGGCATTTTTTAATAAGTTATGAAACAGATTTTCATTGAAATGAAGAAAACAAGGTGGTGTAAACTGCTTTTGTCCACAGGGGCCTCCAGAATCCACAAAATACAAAAAATTATTGCATTTGCTTTAAGTAAAAGTAGCAATACCACAAATACTCTGTTATGGGAAAAAATAACAGTGCTCATTATACAAAATGACTTGTATAGTGATATATATATATAGGGGTCAAGTGTGTAGGATTCAGTGGCATCTAGTGGTGATGTTACAGATTGCAACCAACTGAATACTGAAATAAAAACATTGTCAAAAAAAAGTGTCACCTTGCTCCATATCACAGGCCACATTTGGCATGTATGCCTTAAGTTTAGTGTCACTGCATTAGACCTTGGATGTGTTCATCCATCGCTTGGAAGGTGACGCTAATTTTAATTACTTTATGTACTGTTAGTTTAATCTGCAAAGTAAGTAGTAACTTAAGCTTTAAAATCAATGTAGTGAAGAGAAAGTACAATAATACCTTTTGAAATCTAAGTGAGTAGAAATAAAAAGAACAGAAAATTTACTCAGTGATAGTGCTTGGCAGGGTACTTGAATAAATGTTGTAAATGTACTTAGTTACTTGTTTGAAATTAACTTTTTAATTAGTGAATATGGTTAATGTCAATGAGGGTGTATCAAAATACATTTGCTACTTGTGTGCATGCATTATGCACAAAATTATATTATATAATTTGGAAATTATCCTTTTAGCCAGACTAAAACTGTCTTCTAAAAGTTACTTTTATATATTTTTTACTGGCTACAGCAAATTGCATTTTGCATCCTAGAAAAGAGAGGGTGAGGCGAGGATTGCAATGAGCCACTAAACTGCTAGATCTCATTGAATCACTGTGATATTGAAGATATACTTTTGTTTATTTACATTTAATGGTTCTGTTAAACATGATTACCTTTTCAATATTCAACTTTGAAATTAAAGTGTTTTTTGAAGCCTGAACCTCATTACATGCTGCAAGTTTATAAATATAAATGATTTATATCTGCTGTGCAATTACAGTGGTGCTTGACGAAAACAACTTATGAATAAACAGCATGATATTAAAGTAGATTATAAGTTTGGAGATAAATGTCCAGACATGTCACATTTTCTCTAAAAAAAGTTTCAAATTATAATTTTGTATCATAGCAATTCACAATAATTGTTATACAGTGTCTCTCTTTTTAGACTAAAATAAAATCTGTCTCAACTCTCAACTCAAATTATGTGTCCAAGCTGCTAAACCAATCAGATGAACCACAGAGGTTTGAGTGGTTGTTTTGCAGCAGTCTGGTTTTGGCTGCACACAGTTTTAAAGTAAACTGTGTTACACACACACACACAGTAATGGCGCAGCAATGTTCAAATTAGAGAGTACAGATGGAACATGCATATCCGTACTACTGCCTTCAGCTGGCTGCAAGCATTCAATCACTTGAAAGGAAAATCTTGTATACAGAATAAAAACAGTTAAAATAGTTAGCTCAGCACAGACTGCCATATTGGCATTCTTGATGTAGCTGCATTAAAGTTGCATTTTTTTCTCTTTGTCATTTTTTTTTTCAGCACAATGCCTCTACTTGCACAGCCACATCTGCAAGAAACTCCCATGACACCAGCTCCAGCTTCTCAAATGTGAATTTTATTGGTCTTCTATTACAGTAAGTTTTAGTTATAGCATAGTATCATTTCATTTTGCACTGTTGAATACTACTAAATAAACTAATTTGAGAGTATTTTGGGCTGTTTTTGACATATTTTGACCAAACAATTTATTCAACAACTCAAATTTTAGTTCTAAAGATTGTAGGCATGTCCCTAGAATCTTTACATGTCTTTTTGTTATTGAGGGGACCATCTTGATATTAGATGATCTTTGTTTCGCAGTAGCAGTCGGTGGGCGCATGCGCAGCCGCAACCTCCGCCCCCCCCTCCGCGCTGAGCGCTGACAGCAGGCTGCCGGAGACAGTCGCTGCTGCCGCCGCTGCTGTTGTTGTTGTTGCCGCCGGCTCACACACCACGTTGTGAGCTGCTGTCCGGATACAAACTGACACCAGGACCTGGGACTTAGTTTGTGTTAAAGGAAACAAAAAAAACAACACTCACAAAGTCTTTGCTGAGGCTTTGTACACGCTGATATTTCTCCTCTGTCGTCCTCCTCCCGGTGGTGAACGGACTGTCGGTGAAGGTAAGTGTCCGCTTTTGGTGACAGTTTTCGGTACGGATGGAAGAGAGAGGGGTGATGCCGTGCCTCGGTTCACTTCAGCCATCCTTTTAGCTCAGCTTCAGGACTGTCTGAGTGTTAAATGAGTGAATTTGCTGAAGTCTTTGCTTGTTAACGAGATGAACAGAATAATGTCAAGTTTTCCTCCGGGCGTCTGTCGCATGGAGCACACCGTCCGTCCTGAACCTGCTACTTATGTTAACACTTAACCTCGGGTGGGTTTTCCCGCTCAAAGACAACATTTAATTTCCATTGAAACAACAGGTGCTGTTACATGAAGCCCAGGTCAGCTGCTAGTTTATTCAAGTTGCCTTTGTTTTGAGTGTAACCTGTTTGTTTGTAGTCATTCAGAAGTACAGCAGGCCCGGAGTGATGCACCTGTACACGGAGTGATGTCTCACTCATTAGCCTGAAGGTTTCCACTCAGCGTAATCACTACTTTACAGGCTTAACCCACCGAGGCTTTCCAGTGATGAGTTTAAATTGGGTCCTCCAGGAGTGCACTTGACAAACTCGCTTTATTTATTTATTTTTTCTGATGATACAGAAGAATGTGTGAAATAAGTCACCAAAACATCCTCTCTCTTTTTTTTTTTTGTTCACTGTTTGTTTCATAAGCTTGAATTTCAACAGTTAAAATAGTATTAATGAAATATTCAGAGTACGTTACCCTGTATGTCATTTTAAAGTTGATCTCAAGCTTTTTTTTAAAATAGAGTTTTGCACAGAAACATTTCTTCCACAATGGAAGAAATGTTTCTGTGCAAAACTCTATTTTCATTCATACTAAGAAGAGATCTCCTCACGGCTCTTGTGAATGGATGTGTTTATCATCATGGCCTTGGAAAGATCCTATCCTTTACCTGATCTGGAACATAAAAGGAACACATCACAGAAAAATATCAAACTACTCCGAGGTACAGTGTCAAACTCTAAGATGATCTAAATCAGGATGAAATGATGGCCTGCACCGGCAGCAGACGGGTCCACAGGGTTCTACTGTATATCTCCTAGTAGCTGGCTCAGTTTTAGTCTGCGTTTTATTGAGACAAAGTTCTGCTTGCGTGTTCAGACGTTTAACATCTGTGAGCTTTTTTTTGTTGTTGAATTAAACAAAGAAAAAATTCCTCAAAGTGAGAAAACATGAAGTAACGTTGTTACTGAAAACTCAGCTGTCCCGTTAGGACCCTGATCAGCCCTGAGTTTCTATTTAGTCATTCAGCCTGAAACAATACCAGAATATTAATCTTCATCTGTGCAGCCTTGGACTTAAAATTTTTATTTTCTCTATTGCTGTACTGCTTTAAACACATGGTTGATACCTTTGACAGCCTTAGTTTACATTAGCTTGTTTTCTGTCTGGGTGATGTGAGGTGATAGGGTTATTTTAGTTTGGAGTTAGGGATAGGGGTAAAGTCAACCAATCAGAAGCCAGCGATTGTTCCTGCTGACGTCAGCGCAGCACCTGTTAACTGGAACTGGTAAGAGTTGCGGTTTCGGAGTCCAACAGCTTCTACAGCTGCGTCAATCACGTCCGCTTTCGTTGACATTTTTTATCTGAGGTCTGGAACCAGAATATTTTATCAGTTGATAACAATCCTTACTCACCATGTCAAAATCATATTGCTATATCACCTAGCGAAGGTAATGTTTACATGACAGTTTGGATTAAATGAGGATTAAATGAAAGAAGATCTGGGGATGTGGCAGGGTGCTTGATTGCCCAATAGGAAAGATGATTCAAGACACTGTCCCTTAACAAGTGCCGTCAGGACGCTCCCACCCTCACCTGCTCCTAAACTGTTCCCTTGAAACCCACCGTTCATGAGTGAAAGTATTTCTGTCCGGGAACAAAAGGCAGCACTGTCCTCGCTGTCCATTAAAGCTGCTTCTGTATCTGCGTTGCCCTGCTGCTGTGCACGTCACTAGTTCAGGTTTCAGGGCCCGGTGTGCCCTGTAAGCAGTGTGAGCACCGGCCGGAGCAGGTGGCTCCTCTGAGCTGGAGGAATGTAAATAGACACGGTAACTTGAGCCTAATGTTCATCCGCGGCCGCCTTGAGAGCGGTTGCAGCTAAAAGTGTTGACGAGGATGTGCTCAAGTGTGTGTGTGTGTTTGTGTGTGATATTTTGTTTTGAATTAGAGATGTCCTGTGCTATGTGTAACGAATACACAAATGTTTTCTTAACACTGAATACTCGTATGGGTATGGACACTGACAGAGGTCTGACCAGTGTGTCTTTGTTTCCTTACTCACAATATGATCATTGTGTAAATGAATTGTTGTTTATCATTTTTACAGTAGTGTTTTTGTTTAGTGTGTTGTGCATCTGTTGCAGTTCTTCATTTAGGTTATCTATATAACATCATGCTTACATGGAGTTCAGATGTGACATCCTTGTCTTTTATGGCTGCAACATTTCAATACATTAACAATTTGTTTTGTGCATCCATATGAAAAATGTTTACCAGTAATGTGACTCAGCATGAGAGATTAAGTTAATATTTGGACACAGTGTTATTAAAGTGTTTTTTTTAACAAGGAAGTCACCAAAAAGTCTTTGAAGTTGCTTGATAAGTTGAATATGATTTTTTCCAGTTTAGTTCAATGTTTAACTTTTCATCACTCTTTTCCATTTCTAATGCAGTAGGGTTTGTGGTCAGTTAATTTGGGGACAAGGCAAGGCAGGTTCGGAAAAGGTTATATAGGTTATTCTGTTGTTGATTTACAGTGATGCGGCTTGTTTAAAAGAAAAATACAAATGTGCAGCTTTTGCATTCAAATTCCTCCCTTTTACTGAATGAAGACTTATTAATTCGTTGCTAAACAAAGAAACAAATTAAAACTCACCACGACCGTCTTAGTTATTCTTTCCACTGTTAAAACCAACAATCACCCAACTGTGGTTTGGTTGTAATAAACCCTTAGCCCACCGAGTCAGATGTGATAATAATTCAGCTCTACGGCTTTTAAAATTTGATCATCTCAGGAATATGATTTTTTTTTGTCTATTTTAGATTTGTTTACAGTATGACATGTAACTTTTTATATTATATATATATTCATGTTCTCCAGATGAACTCTACTGACTCTGGTGGTTACTGGCTAGAGGTGGCACAACAGAAAACCAAGTGACATAATTATTTGTTTGATCAATTTCAAAAGGGAAAAGACTTTTTTTTTCCCTCAAACAAAAGTCCTTGGATATTGTTTATTGTTGCACAGATAAAACATTTAAAGACACTTTTTTTTTTACTGCTTTCTGCTTTTACATTTTTAAATGTTATTAATAAATATCTGACTGCAGCCCTATTACCGACCTTTATGGTTCCCAGAGGGTGGATTGTAATCCCCTTTGACATTTCCTCCTTTTCCTAGCTGTGAAACCAATGACATTCTCATCGGCTTTAACTGTAATTTGTGTTTAGTGGTAATTAGCAGATGGTAGTGTGCTAACAATGTTGATTTGAGCATTTAGCTCAAAGCCAAACCACAGTGTCACAGAGCTGCTCTGTTTCTGTACCGATGCAAAATATTGTTCTACAAAACTGAGAATGTCCTGTACAGTCATGTGTCTCTGTGAGTGTGTAATTTATCCTGTTGAAAGCTTTGACACTGCCCGTGACGTATCACCAAAGTTCATCTAATCAGGAGACAGAGAACAACAATTCTGTTTGTGGTTCTGCTTCTTGTGTTGCCGTGTTGTTGGAGCATCTCGGTGAAGCTGTACAGGGTCACACATGTCCGCTGGGTTGTTTTCCAACACATCCGCTGGGTTGTTTTCCAACACATCCGCTGTGATCAGCTGCCCTGGAGCACCATCACATAGTTTTTTAAATAAACCCACGACTGCTGTGGATCACTTCTGGCTCTGCAGTCCATGCAGTGATGGCTATGCTGCCGTTCTTTTGATTTGCCCTGTCAGCAGTATCACACAGCGTATTCATGGCAGAGCCATCTCTAGTAAGTGATATTCACTCAGGGTGTTTGGCGTACACTGTTGATCCGCATGGAGAGACCCTGAAAACATTTACAGTAGAGGATCCTAGGAAACTCTCCATGGCAACCAGGATAATGAATTTCTTTGATGTTAGAGCCTCTTTAATGCAGAATGACCTGCCACCTTGCCCTTTCAGTGTCTACGTGTGTTTGAAATAGATTAATAGTCAAAAGTCAAATCATCATGCAGGTTTGAAGTCTTATGCTATGCATCTGTGGTCATATTGTTACTGGACCACATGAATGGATGGTACAGAATACAACTAAATGTATGTGGACGCCCAAACACTGCAGTCATATGCTGTATGTTAATGCCATTGGCATTAATCTGCTGCTATAACAGCCTCCAGTCTTCTGGTTTCAGGCTTTCCATCAAATTTTGGAACCTGGCTGCACCCATTCAGGCACGAGCATAAGTCAGATCCAACACTGACTTTAGGTGATCAGGTCTGGCTCCCAAAGGAGTTGGATGGGATTGAGATTTAAGGATCTGTGCAGTTCAGTCATATTCTCCACATCAAACTAGGAAACGATTTCATCATGGAGATGCCTTTGTGGTCATGCTGAAACAGGAAAGGGACACACTCAAGTTGCTGCTACTAGAGCTGAAACAATTCATGAGTTAATCGAGTAGTCAAATGACAGAAAATAATAATAATCTGCAACATTTTTGATAAGCAAATGCTGAAAACAGTTTTAGGCAGTTTAGAGAGAAACTGCAGTTCCTCAAACACCACATGAGGCTGGCTACAGTTAAAATGTCCAACTTCACAGCAGAAATAATTATGTTTACAGCCTGGTACAAAAAACAGTTATTGTCTTTATAGCTAATTTCCCTGTTTATGTCAACTCTACTGAGTCTGAACTCACCTCTTCAAATGATATTAAGGCTTAAAGTTATGCACAATAAATGTGGGTACTTTGATTGACAGGTTGGTGCCATTACAGATGTCTTGTTTGTGCTTCCAGGTTTCATTTGGCCTGCTTTGGGTCGACCAATGATTTATGCCTTTGCTGATTTTGTAGATTAGCCAGGAGACAGAAGATCCAGGAGAGCCAACATGGCAGCAGTCAATGTCACAGATTTTGAGCTTCAAAATGCCAACTCTTGTATAAATGGTGTGTAGATACTGGATTACAGAATGACCTAACAACAAGAAAGCACACCTGACATTAGGGTTTGTGCTATGTATTTTCCATCCCAATCCCATCCCAACTACAGAAAAAATATTCTGGCTGTAGAGCAGCTTTTTCTTGTTTCTGCAGGCAACATCGTGAATGGTTGCGTGGTCAACTGCACAATATCACCCCCCTATAACAATGCACACACATTAATTATGAATTCATGTTAATATTTAGTGATACCTATATCAGCATATTGTTTACTCATCCTCCTGCCAAGACTGAGCATCAGACTCTACTTCCCTCTCACGTATTGGCTCGACTGCAGTAGCTCCATCTCTTCGATGTAACTGAACGGTTCTATTGAGGTAAAGCTGTGAAACCTGAACAGAGAGGTTCCTGCTGCCATCAGCTCAATCTTCTCTTATTTCAGCTCATCTTTCCTCCCATATCACCCACCGAAAGAGCCTGACGAGCTCAACTCATCCAGGCAGTATAAACCTCAGGAAGTAGCCCCATTTCAGAGTCCTGATTATAACAGAGGAGAAGGAATCCAATCTGAACCAGCCATCTCTCTGACTTTGCCCAGCTGAAATAAATATCTCATCTTCCGGGGCACTGTGTTTTTTATGAGAGTCCCCGAGGACGTCTCTTCTCCTGAGCCATTTGATGTGCTGTGAAAACAGAAACCCTGCAGCACTCAGGATGTTTGAATTGCGGTAGCTGCCAGTCGCTTGTCTTTGCTATAGCTGGAACCCATTTACCAAACACCTCACGGACTTCCATGATAGCGCCATCAGCTCACATGTTACATTTACCTTTTACAGCATGTTGAGGGATCACTTATGTGACCACTGAACACAGTATAAATTCTTATTTAAGCCTTTCCTACTGGAGGGTTTATGGCATATCCTGGCTTTTGGCCGGTGTCATATTTACAGTAGTTGTCTGGCAGATGATAATATCAGAGGCTAAAATGTCCATTGGGAAATATGCAGAATAAATAAATACATTTATTAATAGCATATTAAATAGTCTAATATTGTGTGACATAAGATATGTTGCCAGGACAACATAAACTTATATTTTATATATTTTTGACTTCATCCGATCAACTTTGCACTTGTTGGGTATAATTATAGGACCCAAGGAGTAGTGCAGTGTCTTGTTGGTGCAATTTTAACACATTATGTGTTTTAAATTTTGAACTTTGAATAAATAAGTGAACAGAGCTTTGTGCAGCAGCACAGTGAGAAATCAGATCCAAGGTTGTACTGGTCAGTGAAACTGGCTGGTGGAGGCAGAAAATGCTCAAAGTTTAATTTTAAAAAATGAAAACTAAAAAAACTTTTAGAAAAATGTTGCTGCAGTAGGTGGTAAATAGACAAACTAGCAACAATTCATGAATAAAAGAAGTTTATCTGCTCAACGCCTGAGTGTCTGCAGGCAAGAAGATTTTAAGCATCCATATCTTGATATTAGGAATATTTCAATTTCTGTAAGAGGACAAACTAATACAACATAATTATGCTGTCTACTGGCCAGAAGATGTGACCTTTTTTGTTTTTGTTTTGCTGCTTCAGCTCAGCCCAGTTCATTTTCTTATATTTTTCATTACACCCACTACACATTAAAACTTACACTACTTCTCTTTAAGCAGTCATGGCTCTCCCCTTCCTGTAGTGACTTTGTTGTTAATTATTTAGCTACATGCTATAGTACTTCAGATGATCTATTCGTCTGCCCCCGTTAGTGATAATGGTACATGTAATAAACGTAGTTTCTTTGCAGAGCTGGATGTGAGGATTAGAAGCAATGAAAACTAATTTGTTAGCTGCAGTAGTCATCCCGCCCCTGTAGCCGATGTAGCTCCTGTTTGGGGCTATTGAATTATTTCCAAATAGGGAAACACTCTCTGTTGGGTTGTGAACTCTCTGATATCATTACCTCACAGCAGTTGCTGAATTATTTGCTGGTTTCAGCTTAACTGCCAACGCATATTCAATCAATGAAAGTGATGTTGTGAGACTCATGTCTGTCATGCAGTGCAGTAGCCCAGACCAATGCAAGGCCAAGTTACGAGACAGGCAGCCACGGTACTGCTGCTCTTTTTCCACCCACAATTGAATTTAAATTTTCACAATCGAATTTTCACAATTTGATTATACTGTATATGCATATTAGGAATATTCGTTGACAGCCCTAGTTTGAATTTGAGGTTTTAGTCTTATCCAGTCGTCTTATATGTGAGCTCGGCTCAGTAACAGCTCGGTGTCTTTCTCCTGCAGGATGTTTTCCTCAGCCCCATTCTGACTCTGTAGTTGTTATGCCGCTCAGGACGAACAGGCCCACCTGAGTATTGTCAGCGCAAGCGTGAATCCTTGCACCAGGCGACATTAAGATCTTCCTTCCTTGCACAACATAAGTGCCACTCAGTTCTTGGAGGATAAGCGGCGCTCGTTTGAGGTTCGCGGAAAAGACCCACAGAGAAGCAGAGCTCTTTGTTAGTAATTTCACAGGGACTGAAATATTCACGCAGGCGTTTCTGCTCGAACATCATGAAAGAACGGTCTTCACACATTCAGCCAGCTCTCCCAGGTGAAGGACAGAGCTTACGCAAGTCTCACACATTTGAATAAGCATGAAAATGGATTTCAGGGTTAGTTTGATATATGGAGTTAAATTTGGCTTTTCATTCAATATCATGTTGTCTTCTGCCAACACTTCCTAAACATATCTTCATAAAGTCAAAAGAAATCTCCAATGAATTTTAAGGTCGACTGGTGAATCTAAATTGCCCATAGGTGTGAATGTAAGTGTGAATGGTTGGTTGTCTGTATGTGTCAGCCCTGTGATGAGCTGGCGAGTTGTCCAGGGTGTAGTGTGCATCTTGATCAGTTGGGATTGGCTCCAGGCCTCCCCTGCGACCCTGGTAAGGATAAGCAGTTATAGCAAATAGATGGATCAACCATATAGTGAACACAGATGCTATCTGTTAACTACCTGATCAAGTCACTATAGCTCTGATGTTGTCCATGTTAAGAGGAGAGAGATAAGAGTGGATTATAGACAACAGAAGGTGGATTTCTGAACCTTGGTCACATCTAAAAATGAAGCAGGTGTTTTCAGATTTATCCACTTTGGAGACCATTATGCAAAAAGCTCCAAAAAATGTCAGCATAGTGTTGACAGAAGGCCATGTGGCCTTAATATAGAATATTATCCATTAAAAAGGTGTACTTGTATTTGTAAATTGTATAACTTTATAAACTTTTGACTGTAAATTCTGTGCTCGCACATTATTGACCAATTGGGTTCACTGTAGCGTCTCCAACAAAGCTGATTGGTCAAAAGTTGAAGGTCCCAATCCTCCTACTCATAAAGCTCAGTGAGGAGTTGCTCTTTAAAGGCAAAAACAAAGAAATGCCTTCTTTATTTCCTTAATATAAAAAAAAAAATCAAATATAAATCTAAAAAAAAAAGCTGTTTGTTTGAATACGAGGGATTGAAGGCTGGGAGAATCTGTGTTGGTTTTATTTGTTAGATTGTACAGAGGTCACTATTGTTGATTCACTGTTTTCCAGCAACTCCCAGAGATGATTTAAGAAAATTAGTAGCTTTAAGGCATTTGAACTGGAGAGCTGGGGGTGACTCATGACCTAGGGAGCTTCCTGGATTGTGGTTTGCAATATGTCCATTGTGTGTCAACCCGAGAGGATTTAGGGAGCAACCGTGTGATACAAGATTGATTGTTGAGGTTGTTGGACCATAGCTTTACTGGAAAAAATCACCTCACACTGAATTCCCCTTATAATAGGGAACAGCAATGTTGCAGAATAATAGACATTTGTATTTCATGACCGTCAGTGAATCATTAGAAAAAAATTCTTTGGATTTAGCTCAACTACTGCGGTTTTTGAGTTTTTCCAGGAAGGTAGATTGTGGCAAACTTTCTCTGCCAAAAAAGGAATTTTGTAAAATAAAAAAAAAAACTAAACAAAACTACTCTAACAACACATAAAGCCCAGGGAATCTGCTTTATTAGTTTTGTACTTTGATGCTAACCCCCAACAAATTGTTCATGTGGTGTTGGGAGAATTAATATTGTAAAAAGAGTCCAATCATCCATATTTTAGAAGATAAAAGCAGAAGCAGCCTGAGTAGGTAGCTGGTTCATCCTTCTGCCTGCCTCTGTGAACCTGGCTGTTTCAAACCTGGAGAATGGATTTAGAAGTGTAGTTCACAGCTTTATTTGATACCTCAGGTGTTGTGGCAGCAAGTAGCAGGGTACGGTGAGGTGAAAAGTATCAGGGCTGTGATAACTTGCTCACAGGCCTTGGATTATATGAGGTGAATGGATGTAGTGAATTGGCTTCAGCCCATGAAGGCTTCCTGGACCGATGCCCAATACTACGCTGCTGGTTATTATAATTAGCTTCTTAGACTGGGACTGTATTCAGAGTTCACACAGGGCTCCCAGGCAAGTCTGGGAAAGTAATTTCATTCCATCCACGTATGTCCAAATATGTATTAGTGCACTAAAAAAAGATGGGAATCCTGTGTAAGAAAGGTTGGAACCAATGAGATGAAACTTTTTTTTAATACCCAAAACTTCACAACAGTAGTCAAGAAGTGAAAGCAATGTAGATATTTGGCAGGCTTCCAAAAATGCATGGTTTATCGCATCACTGCTGGCTGGGCACTGTTTATTGATTTTTCTGATACAGTAAGTAAGTCTGTACGCTCGATATGTATACACTCAATAACAACATCGATAAGACCTTAGGTCTTAGTTGTATTATATGTTTCACTTAAGTTTTTACCAAGGATGTTTTCACATCTATCCCCCTACCAATGGCTGGTGTGAAAGCTGTCAGTGAACTTGGAGGCAAACGGAGGCAACCAGAGGAAATATGTGATTTAACTACTGGTAAACTCATCTGCTGATCCTTAAATCTGTCCAGAGGGCAAATGAATGGTCTGTATACGCCATGTATGTATTTATGCAAATTAGGGATGCAAATTATCGATTAATTTATTAATCGTTAGTTGATTGACCTTAACGATTGATTAACGATTAACTGATAAGCGGCTTTTTTCCTGAGAACATACATTTCTCACGGTGTCTTTTAACATAAAGCAAAATATTGCTTATATACTGAATATAATAATGCATGTTATATTCCTCAACTAATGTTTTATTGTACCAGTTAGGATACGGTACAATAAATAGGATACATCCTGATACATCCTGATTGGCTGAGTGAGAACCGCACGTATGCTCTGTGTCCTGATTAATTAAGGAAGTACTGTACAAAATGCATGTAAAAAGGTGTATAAAAGTGTGTGGTTAGGGGTTTTACGGCCTTAAAACATGTATAATAATTGTAAAACTTACTTCGCGGATTTCGTTTACGCCCACTGCGTCTGTCATGAAACAGGCAACCTGCCCTAGCAACCTGCCGTAACTAATGCATACAGCAGCGCAGATCTGCCGCTGATGTGCATTCACATTCATATTTGATATTTGAGCCGACCTTGTTTGGTTTTGTTTTTTTCATTTAATGAAACACATTTGTTCTTGTTGTCCGTTGCAAGAGGGACACAGGACACTTTTATTTTCCACAGGTTACAGCGCACGCACGTGCCAATTAGTGTTCCAACCTGTGCGTCAAGTAAAGAGGCTGCGAGGATGTTCTGGCTGCTGTTTTGTCACGTTACTTATCAGCTACTTTTCAATAAATGTCAAATTGTTGTATTTTGACAGGAAACATGAGGTTTAAAAGATATATTTAAAAAAAAATATATATATATATTAAAATAAATCAACGTCATCTAGCGGGCCAGATATAATTGATGGCGGGCCAGTTTTGGCCCGCGGGCCGCTAATTGGCAACCCCTGGCCTACACAGTATTAAGCCTACATATAATTATCTGGTAAAGTACTTACATGAAAAACTTGAAACATTAGCAGCACCACTTATAATCTCCCTTGTTCTGAGAAAGGTAACAGTGAGATTACTAGCCCTGGAAACTTACAGTAACATGTAGTACTGAACACAACTTCAATCATCCCTGAGGAAGGTGACCGTAAAATTAGACGGCCTCTATCAAACAATGTCCCGCAGAAATGTTGAGAGTGACGAGTGAGCTGAGCATGTTTATTTACACACAGGAGCAGATAGCGATGACGCGCTAGCAATTAGCATTAGCATGTTAGCAATCAGCATGTATTTAATTCTTAGTGGCTAATGCTAACTGCTAGCGCGTCAGCACGGCTGCATGTTTTGAAGGTGTTATCTTAGTGAACTCGTAGAGCTGCTGAACTTAAACGTAGCACCGCAGAGTTTACGCTGAGCGTCTTTGTCATCATTACTTAGTTTGAAATGCTCCATACTCCACTCCGGGTCTGTTGCCGCGTTACGTTCAGGTACGTTCGCTGTGGCCTAGATTAAACAATGGCATCCTCAACTGGCTACACCATGAAATCTCACTGAAAAAAACTCCTGTGGAAAATGGCCCTAGATTCAGTTAACCCGATTAATTTAATTTAATCGATTAAATTCTTTTCGGCGATTAACCGATTAACTGTTTACATCCCTAATGCAAATCATTTAGTGTACAAGTATACACGTATTCTGCTCTGTATTGTACCTTTTAGTCCTGTCTCTATCTCATCTTTCATAACACCATCAATTTGCGGACTTATAATAGGTCCACTAATAATGCTTAGAATCAGTATTCCTTTGTGCGCTCTTTATATCACCAGAACATAAATATACATATCAGACACATTGAAGTGCTCTGTGAACTTCTGTCAGTCACTGGACTGATTTTAACTGCAGGTAGGTACTATGAACTACAGATGTGAAAGCACCATCAAAGTACCCTTGTTCAATATTAAGATGGACTGACATGTTTCCATCACAAAAATATCCTGAATTCATACAGATTCATAAGTGCATTATCTGAAGATAAATCCTTCACATCTGAAGAATAATTTTCATCTTTGAAAAACTTTTTGAAATCATGTTATGAGTTTGAACCTATTCTATGAAAATCCAGGTCCCCTTTGGAGCTTTGTCAAAATCCTTTGTAATAATTCAAAAAGCTGTGATGTTCCAGCTGCATTCAGCTTGTATTTTTTCTTTTTTCACTTCTGCTTTTCAGCTGCCATGAAGCAGAGAAAATCGAATAAAAATGCAGCTGTCAAATTGTTACTGTTAAGTAGGAATGTGCGATATGTCATCGTTTACAATATATCGTCAGAAACATTCCCCACGGTAAGAATATGTCATCCCACGATAAAAACGATAAATTCCCATTGATGACGTATGTATGTGTGCAACACACTCGCAGCCCAATGCGCATATTGACAAACATGGCAGAAGGCGGAGCAGATACGCCGGGCAGCGAGGAGCTCTTTCCTCATGCTTCAGCCGCCAATCAGACACTTGGTCGAGCCTCCACAGACAGCCTGAAATGTCTCTGAAGCAGAGACTGTCCAGGTGGATTCACAGACTAAACTCTGATAATCTACTTGTGTGTGTTCTGACTTTGTTTATTTCATGTACCAGCTTCTAAATCTGAGTCTGACTCACAATTTACGCAACAAAATATGACACGCAAAAGTTTAATTTGATTTGTGTCCGATGTTTAGACAGCGCCGTGTGAGCGAGACAACGAGAGAGAGAGAGAGACAGACAAAAACAAATAATCAGTGACGGGAAGTAACCTGTGACGCTGGTAGTTATTTCCACAAATATAATTCCTCCAGCAGCATAAAGACGTAGATGTCTGACAGGATGAAGCAGAGGTTTAAAATGTAACTCTGTGTCCATTTTTATTCTCCTGTGAGCTCCACAGTGCTGAGCTCTGAGCGGTCAGCCGTGCAAGGCAACATGATGTCTCCATTACCTGGCTGAGACACACACACACACGTACACACACACACACACACACACCACCTGCTGCTTGTAAACACTGCAGGCCACTCGGTCCACTGTTCTGATTGGTTGTGGGCAGTATAAGGAGCTGAAATTGCAGTCAGGAGGTGAATGGCAGCTACGCACATATTAAAGTCTCCTGACTCGAGTGCCTTGTTTGTTGTTGTTTAATGAGTCGACATTGGGGATGTCTGACTGTCACTATCGGAGGCTTATTGTTATTGACCGTGTTTGCTGTATTACAGACAGTTCAGCTTTGGTCCTTATGTTAGCCAGTTGCATCATGAAGCTGATCCTTTATACATTACAAGGAGCTGACGGCTAATAACATTGAAAATTCAGATGAACTTTTATAGAGCTTAAAGCTTTTTTGTCTGCTCGCTGAGCTCTGAAGGAAATTAATAGACAGTTTTTACTTTGTACTAAAGACTGAAAAGAACCATGTACAGTATTTTGGGATATGTGTATATTTCCAGTGAAGTAATTCCAGTTAATTACTAAATGTGATGTTTCACTCAGCGCACAGCGGCTTACCTGAATGCGCAGAACTGATTTATTGCCAGGAAATTATATAATTCAAACAAAACATATAGAGAATTTCCAGTCATTAAAGAACAATGAACACACACACTTAGGTTTAATAGACCAGTGTGTATGATTTGATGCCATCTACACATCAAGTGATGTGTGTAAAAAGGCTAGTGTTTAGTTTGTCCATTCTAGGCTATTGTAGAAACATAGTGGTTCAGTATAGAGGACTCTATGTAGATATAAATAAAGGTAAAACTTTTTTTAGGGGATTACACACTTGTGAAAACACAGTTATTAATATTATACCACTTCTGCCATAGTCTGTAAATAAAAACCTGAATAAAATATGACACACTGTACCATTATAGGTACCAAGTAGTCTGAACCATTCCACCATACCAGTGGAAGTGCATGTTTACAACAGTCCAACTCTTAGACATTAAATATGTTTTCTACTGTTCCAGGCAGTCATTGTTTTCCATTATTTTCCATACACATGATAAAACTCATGAACCAAAAATGAATGCCGATCGGGTTCACAAATCCACAAATTGCTTTTAATGCTGCACAGAAACAGCTAAAAACTATGTATGTTGAAACAGTAGGGGAAATATATCTAAAAAGCAAAACTATATAATTGCATTTGGGCAAATGGTCAGCAAACATGTACATGATTTGTAGTTAAAGAGGAAACCTTGCTAACACACCTCAGCGGTTTGGTCCTCTAAAACAGGAAACGTCTTTTAACTGATTGACAGAATTTATTGTCAGCAAACTTCCACAGTGAAAATGATCATATCCTCCAGTGATGTATAGTGATACACACACACACACACACACACACACACACACACACACACAAGAAATGTAAACTTAATCTGCTGTATATAAAACTTTCCAGGGCAGAGCCAAAAGTGCTTTACAAACACTATAAGGATAATAAAGAAGACAGTACGGCAAGCAATAAAAATGCAAGGTAAGCTTCTTTCTGTGGACCGGAATAATAAAACAGGTCTGAAGGAGGCAGCAGCAGCTCCCTCAGCTCTCTGTTCTTTCTCATAATTTCCTGGCAGAAATTCTCCTTTGAGTCGTCGTTGATACAAAGATGGTTTTATCTGGCAGAGACGGCGATGGACGGTTACATTTCTACTTTTTGACAATATCCTGACATTCACAGTTAAACTCAGTTCTTTTGTATTTTCCCTTAGAGAGGAACCTCTCAAAATGTTTGGAAAAGTTCTGGCATTTGTACTTTATTCGCTGGCTGATTGACTATTAACTGACTGATTGGTTTACTACTAATCTAACTTACTTACTTTATTATTAATAAACCTCACAGCAGAGTGTGACAGTGATTGAAAAACTAATAATCAGACTGAGTTGACATTTTATGTAGCTCATTCTAGGCGTGTTGCGATTGTATTGACAATAACCATGATATTTAAAAATGAAATATTAATATTGTTGTGATAATACACACATAATAATATCATGTGAATAATCATGTCCATCTTCTTTTTCTTTCTTGCTTTGTGGTTCACACTCATTATTATTCAGTCAGCATTATTATGTTTTTCTATAAATAATGTGACAATATTGCGTTATAGTGATTATTTTGTGATAAGCGTGTCGTGAAAATCTAATATTATGAGTCTTCTTCATTAATTTAGTCTGATATGTCTGTGTGAGACGGTTTTTGTTGGGGACCTGTATGGGGCCGGATCCAGGACTACAAACAACTCATCTCTGTCCAGCAAAACCTGAACATTTCAGTTACTGATTAGCTCATAAAATGTCTTCAGGGAGAAATAAATAAATATGTAACATAACTCACTGAATGATAGGAGTTTGTAGCAACTTTAGGGCTGGAATAAAATCTTCATGTTGGGAGTGCACCAACTTTAATTTAACATGATGTGTGTTGACATTAATGAAAGCGATATGCATGAATGAACTCATATTAATTTCTTTATTTTTTGCAACAAGCAAATGTGTTGCCTCTACACATCCAGCAGACACAGAGCAATTTGTGTTTATTTGATTAATATCCAACATTCAGCTCTGTTTTGGTCTCTACCAACTCCAGGGATTAGAAGTGTTTGTCTCTGTAGCTGCTAAATGTCCTACTTTCTTTACCAGCTAGTTGCTAACTGTGTCTGCCCACTGATTGGATTGCTGGTAGCGTTTTTTTATAGCTTGCTTGATGGGAAGTGCTGCCGGCTGCAGCTGGAAAGGAGCTTGATAAGAGTAATGAGAATGAACCAAAATGGTCAAGTTACTAAAACTAAACTACAAAACAAGCAGGTCAAAGAGACTGAACGACTTTGTAGAGGGAAACTGCAGAGTGTGTATGACACTACATCATAACACTGAATAGTGCTGCTTTTAAGATATGCTGCCATCCGGTGAGTTTGTGTTTTCAATGCTCCTCCCATAACATATTTTTATAAACCGATCAGTCATTAACGTGTCAGTGGTCTGGGAGATAACCATATGTGACTGGGATTCATGGCATACAGTCTGGGTTGTAACATAACAAAGACAAACTAAACAAAGCCATTCAAGTAAACACAATAATTGTACGTAACATAAGCAGAGAGAGCATCAGAGAGACCTGAAAGAGGGAACATATTTTTCTTTTTTTTTGTAAGTTGACTTGACATGACAATAACCTCATCGTAAACCTGCTGACATTTTTCTGGATCGTCCTGTTTTCTAATCCAGCCAGGTGTTTTTTCACATGTGGTAGAACAAACCTACATAAAAACAACCAACTAAAACACACTATGTTAGTCCTCAGTTTCAGACGCACACATCTTACACACAAACACACACGCACACTACGGCTGCTTCTGCTTTTAGCAGCCGACAGGGAGGAGAGTGTTGTGCTTACTTGGATGTTTTCAGGCTCACAGTGCAGCACTGATCCATTAATGCATTAATGAAGGCCTAATCCTCCCCTGAAAAAAAATAAAAACACTCAAGCTGCTGTTTCATAACAAAGCAGCTGTGTTTCCTGAGCCCTCTGTATGGGCGTCACCCTGCTGGGCTTTATAAACTCACTTCAGGGCCCACCCAAACTTTACCTTTACTGCAGCTTCCTCCTGAGACCCCTGACTGAAGGTGACCATGCAGATAGCTGTCTCAATCTGCTGGTAAAGCTGTCGTAATGATCGGATGTTAACCAGTCTGTGGAGAGGTCTGGCATGGTCTGCTCACTGGATAGAAACAAGCCATGAGTCACCAGCCAAAAGCTTTATGTTCAGATTTGGCAGTTTGTCCGTTACTCATATTGCATGGAAATTTTTTTTTTTTTTTTTGTATGCTCTACAACAGGAAAGATTAAAATTATTCATATCTGTCTCCTGGTTTTAAACATTCTAAACTCTCTGTGCCTGACTGACACATTTGCCCCAAATATTGTACCCTTATTTCACTCCCTACTTCTGTCGAATCAGAATACACATACTGCTGTAATCAGGGCAGCACACTCCGTTCAGTAATATCTACAGTGAAGAGTAACATCCACAAATCCACTGAAAAATCAAAGTAGTCCGTGTAGGGTTTGGCAGTAAGACCTCAAATTAATACCACAGTATTTTTTATTATTATGGTATTATAAAAAATAAAAGTAAATCCACTCCAAACATGATTCTACCTCTTTTCACCCTATTGGCATTGTGAAGGCACATATCTTAAGACAAATGTATGCCTAACCCCAAAGTATATTATGTAAACGTCAGTGTACCATGGAGCATGTCTGTTTTTATATAGCGGTCACAGACATGCAAGGATCATGCAGCAGAAGGGGATTTCATGCAATAACAAAGCCAACTGAGCTTGTGACACAGTATGAAGTTACAGTTTACCACATCCAACCAACTATTCTGGTTATTCAATTGGCTCCAAATGACGCTTAACCTTAACAAAATTTCTCTTGACTCCCTCAATATTATTATATTCAATAGATATTAAATAATGCAAGATTGCTCCAGCATGTTGGAAAATAGCCACATTAGCTACACATTAGATGCACACAGTAAAGCAACATAAACATAAACCTGTCTGAGGTGAAAGTATTGAAGTAAAGTAGAGAAGCTGTGAAGCAGACAGGAGGCAGCTATGATTTACGATGTATCATTTACCCTATCGTCTGTAGGGCTGGGTACCAAACTTTGATACTTTTACATGGATTGAATTACTTCAGTCTTAATGAGTATCAAAAAATGCCACGTCATTCGGTATCAAATTTCAATATCTAAATCTCACAAGTGTCAGTGAACCAAAAAGCAGGCAGCATGCTTGGGCAATGATCTAATAATGCAGGTCATTTATTTGTCGTAGAGGCATGATATGGGCTCACTGTACTTCCCAGTACAAAAAACAAATAATCATTTGCTTTGAATATCACATTCACATGTTTTTTATTTATTTTTTATTTATTTTTTAATGCTTGGAACTCTGACATGCTCCTCCTTTCATTCTCAATTATCACTTTTCCAGAAGGTCCTGATCTGATCTCATATCCCATCTGAAAACAAATGTGTGCATCCGTATATGAGCTACAGGATAACAGCTTCATAACAAAGAGTGCTTTGTCAGCTCCGTCAGCACTCTAAGAAACTTTCAGAGACACGAGCGGATGTTAATTAACACCGTAACTTATTTTGATAATTTTTTCACACCTTATTTTCACTCACCTCACCCTGCTGCTTTTTTAAGGCTATTTTTTCCTCAGCTAAATCACATATTCAGCTAGCTGTGTTAGAAGTCTAGCTTTTTATGGCTGTTATTTCATTCAACACTTCTTTGTGTGATGTGTCTTTGACTCTTGAGCTCTTCTTTGTAATGTTGCCAAAGCTTCTGTTAAAAAAAAAAAAAATAGATACTCGTTGGAATATATAGATTTCTTTTTTTCCCCTCCATATTCTAGTCTCAGAAAAGTACATGGCCTTGCTTAGATTGTAACTCGGTGTCATCAAATCCACAGCTGCTGCTCAGGATCAGGCTGTAAAATCAGAGCGTGTTAGGAGATTACTATGGTATTTTTAAAGGTAAACATAACCATGTCTGTGTAAGTACCAGCCTTCCTGTCTGAAATGCGTGTGTGTCCTCTGCAGCCCACCCCCTGCCAGCTGTGGCTTACTTATATAACGTTTGTAGTCAGTTTTATTGGCTCTGCAGCAGAGTCAGACATCTCCCGCTCTGCAAGGAGATCACAGAGAATTTGTGCAGTCAATGAAATATGTTACTCTGCTGCGAGGAGTCATAATGTTTAGGGTTACATTACCTGTGCTGAAATACATTATAATCCGCTCACTGTTCTGCCGCGCTAGTGTGAGCACCCGCACATCAGGAGAAAGCCGGAGAGAATGGGTCAGGTTAGCAGATCAGGACTCACATTGCTTAAAAAGTGCATAAGAACACACAATGGACAATTAAAAGGAGCAGAAATGCATCATCTTGGACCCTGGGAAGTGTGCTGGGTATTTTTCACTATCTTTACTAAACGTATATATTATGACTAAACGTTTAAACAATTAATCTGGAAATAATCTACAAAGAGTTTTAGGGCAACAATTAACAATCGTTTTAATTATTGATGAATCTGCATTTCTCATCTAATGGCTTAAATACATTTAATTAGTGTTTCCAGCAGGGGTTTGGGTTTTAATTGGCAAAGTCTGACCTTGAACCTGGCTTCAGTTGGAGCACCCTCCAAACACTGTTTGCGAATAATGGTATAGTGATTGGTGATTCAGTGGAGCTCAGAGGGATTGAAAGTTAAAGAGTAAGAACAGCACTTATCAGACTTTATTTGAACGAGCTACAACTGCTGAAGAAGTGTCAGGAAAATAAGAAAGCATGTTTCCACTCTTGTATTCTTGTGTTTAGGTATAAGCTGTAGCTCAGGTGGTAGAGAAGGTCGACTATTAAATGTTGGATCGATTGTTCAGTCTTCACCTCCTCCTGTCCACAAATCAAAGTGTCCTTTTAGCAAAACTCTAAATCCCAAATTGTCCATCAGCTATAACCTGCTATGGATAAAATCTGCCATTCTGCCATATTACTTTTTAACTCCGGTTCAGACTTAAAGAAAATGTATTTTGAGTGATGTCACACCCTCACATGATACTTTGTCTACACTGAACAACACACGATTGTCTGGCTCTGCAGAAATGCTATGCACATCCAGAATATAATTTACCGCGATCTGCACACACACTAATATAAGTCCTCTGCTCCCTTTATCAGGTGAGTAACGAGTAACCATATTGTAACGTCCATGGGCTTTGAAAATGATGCCCCATGTCTCTCAATGAAGGAGCAGAATCACGTGATGTCTTTTTATATCTACCAATAACAGGTGTCCAGGGTTGAAATTTTAAATGTCCAAGTATTTCAATGAGCACCCTGTAAAGGGTTAACGTACATAAAGGCCAATGTTAATATTTCTGCACATGATCACGTCGAGCCTGAATGTGTATTTTATTTGTTTATTGCAAGTTATTATGATATTGTTGATTTATGATATTAGTTTTATTGTGAGAAGTTGGAGTTGTACTTTTAGTTAGGATACATCATTTTGGAACAAAATTCCCAAGTGTCTGAAAATGTGTGATCCTCCCATACTTTTAATATGAGTGAGTCTGTATTGCTTTTTGTTGTCAGATCAAATGTTAGTCTAAAAAGCTTTGTATGAGAGAACAAGGCTTTTTTTTTCTCCTTTTACTTTTCATCCCGTGTGGTGCAAACTCACAGGATTGCACAGGGCATTATTTGAAGCCTTGTGTGAACATAAAAGCCCCCTCATAAAAGTCCCCTGCAGTGAAAACGACCTGAATAAACACAGACCTAGAATAATACCTTACCCGGGTCCATCTAACCTTCCACAAAATGGAGGCCATGGACACGAGAGGCTGGAGGAGGCATTAGGGAGAGGATACCTGAGGATGTGATGGATGGATGTTTTTGTGCAGAGTGCATTAAAGTAGCACGAGTGGTTGCATTTTTAGCAAAACTGCAGTCTGACCTATGGCTGGTGGTGTTAGAGCCTCGCACCGCAGACTGAGTCCAACTGGGAATGGAACTAATAGCCCCTGTGCCTTGCCACAGTCAGAGTGAATATTTGTGGCTACATTTCAGTCAGATTAAAAATATACAGTGTGTTTAAATATATGTAATATATATATGTTGATCTAAAAGCATCATTCATACCTGAGCAGACGCTGTTGTGCTTGCAATACTGCTAATCTTTTGCATTGACTTACAGCCCCAGTTGTGTTACCAACCTCCAGCCCTTTTGCCCAACAGCTTCACTGCTTCTCCTTACTTCTGCTGCAGGTATTTGTTTCAGTTTAGTACATGGCCAAAAGATTGCAAATAAAAAATGACAGTCGGTTGTTAATGATTATTCAGTTCACCATACTATGTGGGCTGAAAACATCTGAACTGTTTTATTCAATTAATTTTATGAACGTAGACTGTAACCTCGCACTGTGCAGCTGTATTATACTGAGGAACAATCTCAAAGGAATGAATGTCATATCATACTTGTTGGCAGGTACTCAATATTAAATGACTTTGATCAGGATTATGTTGTACTGGCAACCGTATCAAAACATTTCAGTATCAAAACAATATGATATTTGATTCATTACGTTATTGGGGGCTTTTAAAAGCCTTTCCTATTTTGCTTCACGGGGAAGCAAACCTTTATCCATAACAGAGTTTGTACCTCTACAGTTATAAATAACCAACCAAGGGCATTTGCACAACCAGTCTCTAAACTGTGGGGAAGCTCATTTTGCCCTTATGACTTAATTGTTACAAACATTTGTCTTTGACTAGAGTTTAATGATACAAACTGCTGTTTGGTGAAATAAAATGAGACGCTCTCAGGGATTTTTGTTCTCTCCAGAGATCTGAGGTTGGAGTGTGTCATTTTCATTTATTGCCATGTGTTATGTTGTGAAACCCTTAACTGTGATTAAGGGCCATGCAAATAAACTTAGAGGGAGCAGAGGTGTATCATTCATTGTATTTATTGGCTTTTATTTATGTAAAAACATGTCAGGACAATCTTTAAGAGTTGCGTCTATTTTTATTCAGATGGAGAAAAAAGAAAAAAAAACTCCTGGCTTACGTGTTCTCGCTGGCCTTTTCTTAATCAGCACTGTCTTTTTGTCACATGCTGAGCTCACCATCTGCTGCGACCGCAGCCACATCCACGTCCTTAAAAAGTCATTGCTGTATTCTTAATTATCTTCATTCAATCACCTACCCTCTTCAGGGAGATGAAAGGTTATTAGAAAATGAGCCCACATGGGGAATTTATTAAAAGTGCAGAAGAATACTGTAGGCAAGTATACACAGCTATGATGGTATTGTAGGTCCTGTTGTCCTTCAGCCACATGTTTCAGTTTTGTTTTTGTTGTTGTTTTTATGGCATTTTGCCTAAAATGATTGTTCAATGTCTGCACTACTGTCTCCTGCAGCTGTAATTATGTCAGTGTATAAGTTTCTCCTCTCCCTGTCAGTCACACCTTGTTTGTTTGCACATAGAAACATATTTTAGACTGTTAAATTTACATCCGAATGCTAGTTTGACCACTTAAATATCCTGCTGTAAAGATTCGATGGAAGAAAAAAATGAACATAACAGAAAGTGGTAGCTGGAGTGTGTTGAAGTCCAGCAATTTCAAATTGAATCTTCTCGCCCAAGTCTATCAGAATACTCTTTCAATTCAATTTAAAATAAGAAAATGGTGGGATGTTCCCTCCGGGTTGGGGGCGTGTTGCTGCCCTAAGCAAAGGAATTCAAGTATCTCAAGGTTTTGTTCACAAGTGATGGGAAAATGGTGCATGAGGTGGCGTCTGCAGTACTGTAGGGCACAAACGATTATTTTGATAGTCGACTAATCACTGATTATTTTTTTGATTAGTCGACTAATCGGATCACACGTAAATTGACTGTCCCGGAGAGGGGCGGGCGCTGTAAAGCTCGCGGACGGAGCCGTGAGCCACCTTCACCCCCAAGTCTTTCCATGCCGACCCAGAGCGGCTGCGGAGGAAATGCAACCAGCCGAGGCCAGCCAGCGCCGGGGAGAGGTACGACGAGGGGATCCTCCCGCACCGCGTGGCCGTCCCTGACCCGCCGAGTTGAATCCCCAAAGCAGACTGCGCGGAAATTGCAGAAAAATCACGGTGATTGGTTAAAATTGCAACACCGCCCTGGATTCACAGGGATTCACTGAAGTTGCATTGAAGTTGCAAATCGCAACATCGTGAATTCCTGGAGGGTCTGTGTTATGGTATCATTTACAGTACAGTCAGGCCTGACGCTGATTACCACTACTGCGCATGTGCGTAGGGGTGTGTGTGTATGTGACAGAAAGGCAGACGCGGCAATGGAAGCTGCAGCCGCAGTTTCGAGAGAAAAGCAGAGTAAAAAAATAAATAAAAATGATGCGTCAACTACTAAATTAGTTGTCGATGATTTGGTTCGTCGACAAAATCATGACTAATCGACTAATCGTGGCAGCCCTACAATTCTGTTGTGGGAAAGAGGGAGCTGAGCTGGGCTAAGAAGCTTGGACATCCAGGGCAAGCTTGGCGTATAGCCACTGCTCCTTCGCATCGAAAGAAACCAGCTTATTAGGTTGTAATCTGCTATGATGCTTTCAACACACACAGTTGCCCCTTCCGACAGGTGAATGTAGCCTCAAACACCAGAGTTAAGATAACATTGACACAAAGATTTTGTCCAAGTATGAATTACAACCCCAGCCAGCAATACTTGTTAGCATGTGGTTATAAATCAGCAGATTTGCAATAAATAGTTCTACAGCATCTCTCGTTGACATATAGACACATTTTGCCAGTAAAAAAAGTAAAATCCCTCACATACTGTACGGTATGTGCATGGGTGGGTTTAACTGGATTAATCTACAAAGATCTTGTAGAAACGTGTCCAGAATCTTAATATATATTTCTGCATAATTTTCTCACCAATCGCATCACTTACATTGCCATAAAAGTAAAGTAATCAATGAAGGGGCCAGCTTGTGTCTGCCACCAGAAGTAGCTGTAAACCACATCACCTTCCTCTCTCCTTCGTCTCCTCCTCATCCACTTAAGTCACTTTTCCTCATCAGAGACGTGTGAACCAAATAGATCAGAGCAGAGATGCAGCAAAAATGTGGCGTGAAGAAGTGGTGTATCATCAAACTGAACACTCTGGCAGAAGGACAGCTCTGCCTCTTTTTTTTTTTTTTTTTTTTTTACCTCTCGTTTACGGTGTGAAAATAAGGCTTGTTAGCATTCATGTGTTGCGTTCCTGGTCTCTAACACGTAACACCATCTCCCATTATTGAGCCTTTGTAAATGCTTTGAAGTTCTGCTGTTCGGGGAGTTTTTATTTAAAAACAGGGCAGGAGCGCGAACATGAAGCTTTGAAAGGCAGCTGGCCCAGTATTTGTTGTGCTGTATTGATCAACCTTTTTTCTAATATTTCTCTTCAACATAAATTGCTCTGTGTTTCTTTCACTGGAAAAAAGACTTGCAGCACATGAAGGTGGAGCTGCAGCAACCCTGCTCTGCTCTGTCATTGAAAACAAGGTCAAGGTGACGGAGAATCTAATTGACACTCGGCTCGACCCCACCAATTCCCCCGGGATGACACACACACACACACACTCACACACACACACAGCAGCACTGATTGCTCTCCCTCCTCCACCTCCACCACATGGTTACACCACAGGCTCAGGCTCGCGTCTCATTAGCATTTGACCGCGTGGGCAAAGCAGCTTCAGCTAATTCATTTAATAGTGAGAATATATTCTGTGTAATTGAATTAATGTGTTAGCATTTGTCTGTGGCCAGATAGCGTTAAAACAATTTCACAGCAGCACCAGAATCAAAGTGCTTTGTAAAGTGTGAGTGTTGTTTAAAGGCTGGTTTATTTTTAATCACAAGAAGAATCAAGGTTTTCAAATGTCCCATATTAAACATGAAGCAGCTATCTTTAGATGAATATATATATAGCTGAATGACTTGCGCTGATATGACACAGGGTTCCAAAACGAGAGGATTGTTCACTCCGGAACATAGATCCTGTACAGCACAGGTCAGCTGATCATTTGTGCTGGTGCCAAAGATTACCCAAAAAAAAACAACAACTGAGTTTTGTTTTGTAGTCATGTAGTCTTCAGATGCACACATCTCCACTTGGAAACAACTTCTTTTTTTTACCAGATGCAGTAGTACTTCCTCAGAACCTTGTATCAAATTGTTGACAATAAAGTTCTTCCACACCAATTGAGTTCCCCTTTAAACTGTGAGTTTTACAGTGTTAACGGAGTGCAATGGTAAATATTTTGAGCCTGCAGATATCAAACATCAGATTTAGAGCTTCAAATGATGATTATTTTAATTTCCAATTAATCTGGAATTAAGAAAATATATATAATTTTTTTTTTTGATCAATTGTTTCATCTACAGAGTGTTAACTATAATTAAAACTAAAAATACCTCTCACAGGATCCCCGAGCACAAGCTGGAAAATTCAATATTTTATTTACAATGATATAAAACCGAGCACATCCTCCATAGATTATTGACGCAATGTTTCAACAATTTGTGGACTCATTTAATTTGCACGTATTCGCAAACATATTTTAGACAATATTGTACTTCCAGTTTTATGACAGCAGTTTACATTTGTCTCTGTCTTCTCTTCCAACATGACCACCATGTCCACTTGCACAAAGCCAGTTTCATGTAGAAATGGTTTTCCCTGCCTGGATCACCAACATTAGAAGCAACAGATACAAAGGTTGAAGTGGACTTATTATCATTTCCAGCTCTACATTCTTACCCTGAGACTCCACTAGACTGTAGCTTTCCATGACTCACTCTTCAAAAACAGCCTTGTTTATCTTATCCTGGCCCTTTATGCAGCCCTTCAGCTCAGCCTCTTTCTGAAACAAGTCTTCATTGATCTTCAAGTAGTTGTTGCAAAGCTTTGAGGTCATGCTGCAGTATGAATCCTTCTCCATCAGGTGGTAAACCAGAGGGTTTAACATATCTCTGAAGAACGGAGAGCTTCTTCTACCTAGGTCAGGTCAATTTAGTGCTAGCCTCCAACTCCAGACCAAGGTACAGCCCCAGAATTGAATATTCCCACTCCACTTCATATTCATTGTTGGTTTGACCCATCCTGTTACTGCCAAGAATCTCAATCTCAGATTCACCAGCAAAAACTTTTTCCAGTCATCCACTGTCAGATGCTGATGTTTCTTATTGTTTGGCCTTGTTTCCCCTCCTGCTGATTAGAGTCTTGCATTCTTTTTTTAGCAAATTTTGTATCTGCGATGAAGCTGCTTTTCTATCTCTCAGGGAACTAAACTTGATGTATTGATCTCCTGTTGGTGTGGTAACGTTTGGTCTTCCTGATCGTGCTTCGGATACAACTGATCCAGTTTCTGCAAAGTGTTTTAGACTTTCATCCACTGACCCCTTAGGAACCTTTAGCCCTGATTTGATGCTGAGAAAGTATATATATATTTTTTTTATTATAATTTTTTTTTATTTCCTGCAGTGCGACTCTGACTGAGAGGCCAACAGCCAAGACACAACTGACTACATGAGGAGGCCAAGTGACGGGACACTGGTCCTCACCTAGACCCCTCCCTTCGACCCCCACCCTCAACCCTTGCCCCGACATGGTGAGCCTCCTATGCATGTCTACAGTTGGTCTATGTTGTTTGTGGTTGTTCAATACCCTGATTGTTTATTGGTATTCATGTCAGATAAACTACCTCGTGAGTGGTAGCAACAGACATGACAGGTAACTTCCTGTCATGTCTGTTGAGTTCAAAGAGTTCAAAAGAAGCTGGAAGTAAACAATGTTTTCCTGAAAACAAATTTAGTTGCTGGTGATGGTGTATTTCTGACAGTGTGGTTTCTTTTTGAAACCATTGCCTTTGTTTGTGTACCTATTAAGCTGATTTAATTTGGAGTGTACTGGCAGCTTAAGAGTTTATTGGACTGTTTAGTCAACAGGATAAAAAATCTTTTTTTTCTTTTTTTTTTTTTTTTTTTTTTTTAAAATTTTTTTTTTTTATTAAAAAAAAAATCTTTTTTTTTTTTTTTTTTTTTTTTTTTTTTGTTGAAACATTTTATTTATATATTAAAAAAAAATCCTTCTCTTGGTATCCGTGGTCATCCTCAAGCTCGGGTCCACTACCCTCTTCTGCTCTTTCTCCACCACCACTATGTCTGGTTGGTTAGCCAGGACCTGTTTGTCAGTCTGGAAGCTAAAGTCCCACAGCACCTTGGCCCTGTTGTTCTCAGCCACCTTCTGTGGTATGGCCCATCGGGATTTAGGTACTTCTATTCCATACTGGTTGCAGATGTTCCTGTATACTATCCCAGCCACTTGGTTGTGCCTCTCCATGTACGCTGATCCAGCTAGCATCTTAAACCCTGCTACTATGTGCTGGACTGTCTCAGGGGCTTCTTTATACAGTCTGCATCTTGGGTCTGGTCTACTCTGGTAGATCCTGGCCTCTATGGCTCTTGTGCTTATGGCCTGTTCTTGTGCTGCCATGATTAGTGCCTCTGTGCTGTCTGTCAGTTCTGCATTATCCAGCCACTGGTAGGATTTCTTGATATCAGCCACTTCCTCTATCTGACGGTGGTACATGCCATGTAGGGCTTTGTCCCCCCAGGTTGTCTGTTCCTCTTCCTCTGCACCCTCATCAGGGTTCTGCTGCCTGAGACATTCACTTAGCAGTTCATCCTTCAGGGCCATCTTTCTGATGTATTCTCGTATTTTCGATGTTTCATCCTGGACCGTGGTATGACGCTCACTAGCCCTCAGCCTCCCTCTTTCCCCTTAGTGTATAGCCTCAGGGTGCTGGACTTGGGGTGGAACCCTCCATGCATGGTGAGGAGCTTTCTAGTCTTGGTATCTGTGGCTTCTATCTCCTTCTTTGGCCAGTTTATGATGCCAGCGGGGTATCTGATGACTGTTAGTGCGTACATGTTGATGGCTTGGACCTTGTTCTTACCATTCAACTGACTTTTCAGGACCTGCCCTACTCTCTGGAGGTATTTGGCTGTGGTTGACTTCCTTGTGGCCTCTTCATGGTTTCCATTAGCCTGTGGGATGCCAAGGTACTTGTAGCTGTATTGGATATCACCTATGTTGCCCTCTGGTAGGTCAATCCCCTCAGTCCAGATCATCTTGCCACTCTTTAAGACCATCCGGCCACACTTGTCCAATCCGAATGACATCCCTATGTCATCGCTGTAGATCCTGGTGGTGTGAATCAGTGAGTCTATTTCTCGCTCGTTCCTGGCATACAGCTTGATGTCATCCATGTAGAGCAGGTGGCTGATTGTTGCCCCATTACGGAATCGGTACCCGTACCTGCTCTTCGTGATGATCTGAGGGGGTTCAGGCCTATGCAGAAGAGCAGTGGTGATAGCGCATCTCCTTGGTATGTGCCGCACTTGATGTTGACTTGGGCAATGGGCTTTGAATTGGCCTCTAGGGTTGTCTTCCACATTTCCATTGAGTTCTGGATGAAGGTCCTTAGGTTCCTGTTGATCTTATACAGTTCCAGACATTACAGTATCCATGTGTGCAGCATTGAGTCATAGGCTTTCTTGTAGTCAATCCAGGCAGTGCACAGGTTGGTCTGTCTCTTCTTACAGTCTTGGGCGACTGTTCTATCAACCAGTAGCTGGTGCTTGGCTTCCCTGGTGTTACTGTCAATTCCTTTCTGTGCCTCGCTCATGTATTGAGCCACATGCTTATTCATTTTTGCCGCAATGATGCCTGACAGAGCCTTCCATGTTGTGCAGAGACAGGTGATTGGCCGGGAGTTGGATGGGATGGGTCCCTTCTGGGGGTCCTTCATGATTAGGACTGTCCTGCCTTGGGTTAGCTACTCTGGGTGGGTCCCATCCCTGAGCAGCTGATTCATCTGTGCTGCTAGGCGCTCATGGAGTGCAGTTAGCTTCTTCAGCCAGTACGTATGCATCATCTCGGGGCCTGGTGCTGTCCAGCTCTTCATCTTTGACACTCTTTCTTGGATGTCTGCCATTGAGATGGTTACTGGTTCTTGTTCTGGGAGGTTGCTGTGGTCAGCTCTTAGCTCTCTCTTTCCCATATGTCTTTCCAGTATTTTTCCACCTCAGCTCTTGGCGGGTCTGACCGGTTGTTGTTTCCCTGCCACTGATAGTACGCCTTGGCTGGTTCAGTGGATAACAACTTGTTTATTCTCCTGGCCTCTCCCTCCTTGGTGTATCTCTTCAACCGGGTGGCCAGAGCTGTTAGTCGCTGTTTGGCAGTTTCGAGTGCCTCTGGTATGGAGAGTGAGTTATACTTCCTGGGTGCCCCTTTATTCATCCATGTTTCCTTTCTGCAGTTCAGCTAGCTAGCTAACTTCTCTCCATGCTGCCTTTATCTTGGCCTCTAATCGTCTCTTCCATGTTGGGTACTGTTTGTTATGTCCCAAGCCCACCTTGTATCCAAGCATCTCCATGATTACTGTTGCTGTACTGTGTATCAGCTTGTTTGTCTCAGTGATGGTTCTTGTGGAGATTGTCTTCAGAGCAGCATTCACATCCACTAGTAGATCTTCTGAAGGTACTTGGCAACTCAGCTTCGGTATTCGTCGGGGGCTCTAGGTTTCCAGTTGGGTCACGATCTTCCTTCTCAGGTCAGCAGCTCTTGTGTTGAGGCTGTTGATAGCTGTTGGGGCTTGGTACCCAATCTCTGGTTGTAGGGATGATGATGACATCTCCCCGCTGACCTGTCGTCCTGGCTCCCCCTTGCCGTAGCATTGTTGTTGTATTTCATTAATCTCTAGTTGTGATAGTAGATTTCGATTACGGATGTTGGAACGCTGGGCTAATAGCTGTTTCTTTGTTAGCCTTGATTGTGGGTTTCGAAGTATCCAATGGTCCCACATCCGCTGCATGTATCCCCTCTCTCTGGGATTGCTTGTATAGTAGCATTCCAGAAACTCCGTATTTTCTGCCCTCGTCCATCGGTGTTTTGTTCCAGTAGCCCATTTCTCATCAGTTTGCCCTGGTCCCCTACCAACTGACGCAGACCTTGTTGACCCGGGGAAAGTCTGAGCCGGTTTGACTTTATCAGTTATGTGTTCACTCATTCTGAGGTAGGCTGATATATCATGAGGGGTCTTGCCTAAGGACCCTTACTGGATGATGTTTGTTGTTGTTGATGTTTGTCCCAACCGGGATTCGACACACATACATACAGTATTAGGTCCCTTTCATGAGTATTTCTGGTACACTGCAACCCAGAAAGCCCCGCAAGGATTTAACTGAGAAGTACGTTTTGATGAATGAATTGACAAAAGTACAAGGTCTGACGATATGCCAACCCAGTTTGATTTAAAGCGTCTGTCAGGCCGACAGCTGAAGGAGAAACACGGTCTATGTCATTTAATCTCAGACTCGCTGTAAATTTAATGAACCCTAAATGTCCTCTGTGGGAAAACTGCACTGTATTTCCGTGACATCAGATTTGCAAACACTAAATTCAGTGTGTAAATCAGATTTTTTATTTTATTTTTTTGATATCATGATCAAAAAGAAAAAAAAAACATGTTTTATTGCAATGCATTTTAGTTCCTAGCCTTCATCAGGGTCGTTGAAAAACACATTGACGTGTTCATGGTAATGTGTTTTATGATGCTGCTTTCAAATAAAGACATAAAAGGCAGAAATCTGATCAAATGATATTTTCTATTTATCATGACTTGTGTTATGCATAGGCGCATAAATGATAAGTTTTTAGAAAAATATGTGAATAAATAATTTGTGTGTGCGTGTGTGTGTGTGTGCTGGTTATCTGTTGCCTTCACAGATGCTTAGTCCGCTTTATATATAATCAAGCTGGTTTTACACCATGAAAACCTGCATGTGTCAGACTTCACCTCCCCAGTGATCTGAAAGAGAGACAAAAATATTAAAGGAATTATTTCTGATGTGTGTGTCAGATTTAAGTAAATGGCATCTACTGACAAACCCTGCAGTGCAATTAATTAAAGCAGTATAATTATCTTCTAATTGCGGTGTGAGCCTGAGCTCCCAGATGTCTTTTAGGTAACAAATAAAAGGAACCGGTCTGATGATGGGCTGGGCTGGGATCCAGTATCAGTGCTGAGGCAGTGAAAGTCTTAATCTTTCATTTATATCTCATTAATGTTTGTGTGTATGTTTCTGCGTTATGGTTGTTGACGCTGCCCACACTTGCTGCTACACAGCCTCGAATGCCCCCGGCAGTTGAGCGAGAGATTAGCTAGGTCGTGATGAATGACCCTCGCAACTCCAGCACAAGCCCCCGAGACTTGTGGCCATGAATTATTAAAGCACCATCATAAATAACTCACCGTAATGAGGGTGTGCTTACGCGCTACAGGCAGGGAGAGAGGGAGGAGAGTAAAAAAAAGGGGAAAGAGAGGATCATTGACGAGAAGGGGATGATTGAGAGGGATAGAGGTTTGACCTTGGACTGAAAGCCCGTCGTGATGCTCGGCCGGCGAACAGAGGCACTCAGGCTTGTGAAAACGAGCACAAAGCTAATTTTGCACAAGCCGTTTTTTTTTCTCCCTTCAGAGAGACGGGCTCTATCCCTAAGTACATGTCATAAATGTTAATGTTAAGTAACGGCGGGCTGTATCTAGGCCACGCAGAGATTGGCAGCAGCACAGGTTGCTTCAGGTGTTGCTGCTATCAAGCTATCGACTGTGTTGAGCATTTTAAAACTGAAAGCACACTCCTGTGTTTGCACCAAAACATCTGAGGAGGACGATGATGAGAACAACACCAGACGTTTGAATTTATTGTTTTGCTCTGGAAGTGAAACCTATCTGACTGATTGATGATTACCCGGCGATTGATGGTGGTCTTTGATGATAAATGGTGGCGATGATGATAATCCTTCTTTTAACCATAAAGTCAGTTTTCTGGTCATTGATTTAAAACATGACCATTGAGAGTGGCTGATTTAAAGCAGACATAAGTGGAAAAAGCATCTAAATATACATGAAATAATTTCTTTCATTGATGAGGTTTAGCACTGACACTGAGTGAAGTCTGACCCACAGTCTGCCTTCCCGTTCATTCCAAAGATGTTCGATGGGGTTGAGCTCAGAGCTCCGTGCAGGCCAGTAAAGTTCTTCCACACCAAATTGGTAAAACCATTCTTTTGGATTTGGCTTTGTCAAGTTGAAACAGGAAGAAACACAAGCTGTTGACACAAAGTTTGAAGAACTGTTGTCTAAAATTTCATTCTGCTGTAGATTCTTTCTTCTTCAAAACTAAACGAAAGAAAAAAGAACAGCCCCAGTCCAAAAGTGCACTTTTGTACATCCATATTAAGCTGGTTGTATTTCAAAATGTAAATCTTCTCTTCATTCTGACCCTCTCTTCACAGTAAATCCTGCCAAATTGCAACAGTAATAACTTTCTTTTTCTGCAACACTCCCCAGATAAGTGTTGTCTTTATCCTGTATTTGTCGGTTTTGGCAGACGATGTGAGGACTAGCATATAATGATTTGATCAGCAGTGATGTGTCTGTTAGGCTCCTTACCAGACGTTGTCTGTGATGAGCAGTTTGTTTGGCAACTGAAAGGAAAAGATTTATCTCTTTGTCTGCACAACGTCGGTGCAAAATTGCGGCTTTGGTGCAATAATGCTACGACCAAAATCTTAGAACTTATTTAAGTTATATCTGGCCATACTCTTGTAGTTTCTCCTAACAGCTGTTTACTTATGTTGCATGAAAAATGCCACTGTCAATCGAATAGACACTTCTGCCTCGGAAAAACAGATGAATTGGGTTTTTAGATGGTAAACTCTTTTCACTTATCAGTATGTGCTCATTAACTGTTTAACAATCAATAACCTTTCCCTGGATGGCATTTAAACAGATTAATGATAATGATTATGCAAATATACTATCTCAAAGGTCACAAGATATAAAGGCCACAGGTTCAATTCCTAAAGAAGCCCATCATCAGCAGACATGTTTCCTCTCTGAAAGTCCTTGAACTTCACTCTGCACCTCTACCTTAAAAATGTGAACCTTCACTGGTCTCATGATTCAATTCAATTACAATTCATCTGCCAACACTTCGAAAGCACAACAGTTCTCAATGCATCTTGATGCATTTTCAGTGGAAAATTTGCATAATTTACCAGCATTTGGCTGGTGAATGATGCAAATTTTCCAGCATTTTGGCTGGTAGATTTCAGACACAATGTAATGATTTAGCCTGCTATTGTGTGGCTTCTGAATTTAAACATTTATCTCAGTGGCTGGTAGATGTTCACATTTTAAAAAGTGCACATGGCTACTTTTTTTTCAACAGGTAATAGAAGCAGTCATATACATTTGAATCCCTTTTTTATTTAGAAAGTGCTTTAAAAGCTGACTATTAACTGCACCTTTTCAATATCATACAATACAATAGTGTGTGAGGACATGAACATGATTCTCTTCTTTGTCCGCTGTATTCTTTATGGGTGTAAACATAACGTGCTTCCTCAAATTAGTTGCATCACCGTCTCATTTTGTTTTGTTCGTACTTCCCAGTAAATTCATGAAATCTGAACGGTGCCCAAATGTGCCCCTTGTCTGAACACAGAGGTCGTTCCGATCGTTTGCAAACGATGACCGCCATGTTATGGCCAAGCACGCCAGCATCTATCCAGCACCGGAGGAGCTGGAGGCCGTCCAGACACTCGTGTCCACAGTGGAGGGAGCCCTCAAGAAAGTCTCTGATTGGATGGACGGCCTCAACAAATCCTCAGGGAAAACCTCCACCAACGACGAGGCTGGGGACAAAACAGTGGAGAAAGATGCTGCTGACACAAAGTACGTCCTTCTGTGTGTTGTGCGCTGACCTAACTATCGGCCATACTGTTCTGTCCTGAAAACACCCCTGCTTTGATCATAGTACAATATTTTCTCACAGTTCTCTGAGTTCTGTGTTGCATCCGACTGCCAAGTGGGTGTGTTTTCTGAGTGTAAGATGAAGAGAATTTATTGCTTGCTCCGGTTTATTTTTGTACCTTCAGCTGTTTCTTCAGCACAGTGCCAGATCGTTTCCCTCATAAAAAATGGGGTGGATATTTGTGATGATTGGATGATTAAACAAACTCAACGGTGATAAATTCTCAACATTTGGCTTTAGACCTAAACATCCACATAGAGGTTCTGTATTAACAGAGCATCTATTGAGATACAAGAGTGAGCCGATTTCATACAAAGAAAATCTACAACCAGAACAGAAGAAGACAATATATTATTTTTGATATGTAGAAGTATGCCAGTGTTGTTGTTGTTGTTGTTGTTGTTGTTGTTGTTGTTGTTGTTATTATTGTTATTATTATTATCATTAATAATAATAATAAACTGAATTAATGAATAACTGAATTAGTTCAGTTCACCCAGATTTCACGAATATATACATTTCCTTAAACTCTAACTACACTTAAGCATCCATTTATTTGTTAGTGTCCACATGTGTCCAGGTTATGTACATTTTCTTGAAACATTCTTGAGGCAGGACAACATTTCTTTACTGCACACGCAGTACCCGTAGACCACATGCAATGACTGGACAACAATAGAGGTGAAAAGAATTTTGTTTGTAACACAGTGAAAAAACACATATTTAAAACAGCCTCCTTGTTACTGTGGATAATCCACAGAACACGTTGTCAGCAGACTTCATGGTTTTTGTCCAGACACTGATAGAACTGCTCAAATGTTTTATTTAGGTAAAAATAGTAATACAGGCATTTAAAATTTTACTTAGTTCACGATGAAACATGGATAGTATTACTTGGAGCATCACAAGGGGGATTCCATTCATCTCAATTGTATTGCAGTGGACGCAGAAATCTCAGATAGTGAGATCTGAACACCAAGTGAATGACACTTAACTATATGGCTGAATACTAAAACAAATCACTTAGCAATTTAGGTGAAGTGCCCCCTTATGATGGAACTATATGCTCCTCCACTAACAGATGGATGGACAACACCAGATTTTTGTTTAGAAAGATCAGTAACAAAGTGCAGTTTGTAAAGGCTGTGAAATGATCTTTACAAAAAAATAGAAAAATAGACAGTATCCACTCTATTCAGGTCAAGCTAAGTTTTTCTTTGTACATATGGCATGCGCATCTTAGATTAAGACAGACTTGAGAAAAAGCTGAATTTTTCACTAAATAGTTGTAAAATAATGAGGTGGAATATTTACAATTAGAAATATGATCAGCTGTCCCCTGCAGTGCGAGCTGAGGACCTGTTCTCTGGCTGTATTTCTGTTTCTGTATAGCTGTGAGAGACTCTAATGCTGGCTGTCATTCATCTGCCCTCAGGGCGGACAGCACGCCAGTGCTGTGTGGGGTGACACGTGTCGGCCTGGTGGCCAAAGGCCTGCTGATCAAAGGGGACATGGACCTGGAACTGGTGCTGATGTGCAGGGAGAAACCCACCAAACTGCTGCTGTACACCATCAGCGCCAACCTCCCCCTGCAGATCCAGGTACACTCAGCCGCACCTCCAGCACTGCAGTGTTCAGCACAGTGCATCCAAAATGAGCCATGAAAGTAAAGCTGAGGAAACAACCTTGGGGTAGGGAGGCTTTCAAAAGGTACCTTTGTGATCCAAGCTTCAGTGGAAACGCTTGTCCGCAGAGAGCAAACAGAAGTTCTTTATGTGTGATAAAAGAGTTTGTCTGTGACATTGGATAAGAGACAAGCTAAGACCCTGAGGTGAAGCACGGCATGGTAATAATAATAATTCTGTATATTTGACATGCAGTTACAAATACTAGAGAGATACCATTTCTTGTCCTCATGCTTTTGCATTCTCTGTAAAATGAGTCAGTAGATATCTTCTCAAATATTTAGACAAAATTTGTCGAGTGAAAATAATTAAAATACAACCTAGAACACAAAAAACTCAGAATTAACTCAGGTCTATTTTCTAACTGAAGTTCGCCTTGCTGGTTGGCTACACAACATGGTACGCTACCAAATGTTTACTTTAAGACATGAAGCAGTTTCAAATGTTTATATATGGGCTTGCAGGTTTGGAAAATTAATATTATAAATATTATTATTAAAATATTTTTTAGTTTAAACTTTGAGTGGAAGAAGAGCTTTTTGACACTCAGCATAGTTTTTACAATATTTAGTCTTATAGGAATATGTTAAGCTGAGCCGATGAGTCACAGAATTATCCACTTCCACAAGTGAAGTTTAAATATTGAACCCACCTTCTTTCCCCGTTAACTTGATGTCCTTAACAGCTGCCATTACTCCCGAGCACCAGGAGTTTTACAGTATGTAGCGCACTCTTGATGTGACACTCATGATCATCACAGTCAGCAGTCGGGTCTCCTGTAAGGTCAGCATTAGATTTATTAGCCTTAGTAATGACACTTAAACAATTGCAAACATACCAGTGATGCCTCCTATCTTTTCCTACAAGAAAACAATCCCACATATATTCTTTTATTGATATTTTAACCCACCAGAATTTAAAAATAACAATTAGATAAAGATGAAATACTTCCTGACCCTTAAGCCTGATGAAGCAGAAATGTTCCTGTCTCCAGAATAATGGCATATTACAGTGGTGTTCAAATAGATTATTTTTAGTTGGTAGGAAAAGTGAAGAGCATCTGTTAGCTAACAAAGTGGTGCCGACGTACACAGAGCCTAAATGTGCTTCCTGTGCCCCCCATCTCAGTTAATTACCTGCCATAGCTGCCGTGCGTGCTTCAACAACAATGTAGGAAACCATTTGAAGCTCTCATTTCCTGAGCCAACCTGGGAGAGATTGACAGGCAGAAGGGGTGATGGATGGGGTCATTTCTCACAGAGATGCGATAGAAAGAATGCATTTAAAAGCATGCCACTGAAGGTAACGCAGATCTTGAGGAAAAACAAGGTAGTTTGGTGTGCTGGGAATTGGCTGGCATTAGCAACATCCTTTTGCTACTTTAATAAACCTCTGCCATTGCCTTAATTTGACCTCTGTCAAATTATGTTTTTGTTTTTACTCTCTAGCACCTAAATATCATAATTTTGTCTTTTGGATAGAATTCATTCTCTTCCTGTACTTCCTGTGTATGTTTCCAATTAAATTAACATAAAGTGAGGGGTTATTCCATTTGAACCCCTAAATGGCTTCCATCACAAATCTGTGCAGAAAGTGTTATATTTCATGGAGTTGTTTTACAGAAAACAAAAACAGCAAAGACAAAGCAGCACAATAGTGAGTGACTGAGAGAGTACTGATGGATGTAGCTCTGTGGAAAATGCACATTATCCTGAATATATCAAGACAACAAACACAGGAGTGGAGTAAATGGAGTGTTGAGTTTTAATTTATGGCAAACAACCTCAACGGAAGTAATCAAGTCAATGGGAGCAGATCAGAAATCGGAGCATTTTCTGACTAAAATATGATTAAATATACTTTTATAACAAGCAACATCAAGAATAAAGGCCTGTCTCTAAAGCCCTTTTCAGACGTGTAATATGTATGCATGCACACAGGTGACTTTTACATCAGTGCTCCAACAACATCTATGGGAAGAGCTACGATGCTCGTGCTTCCTTTCGGTGCCAGTGTTAACCAAATGGACTGTTCACACAGTGTGCGTTGTGGAGCTGCGTTATTTGAGCATGTATTTATACATATGTTTTTATAGACCAGTAATTTTGCATTTTACAAGACCTTGTTCAGAGAGTTCGTCCTAAACACATCCTCCAACAAAGTAGAACAGCAGCGCCTTGTTCTTTACAATCAGCAGGAGTCAGTGTTGCAACTGTGATATTTGATTTTTAATTAATCGTGCAGCCCTGCCTTGCAGACAATGACGGAGGACAAATACGAGGTGCAGTCTTGCGTGCCTGAGGCAGCCATCCGGGTTTGCAGCATCAAAGACCCCCAACTCACGCTGAAGATCACTCTCTCCTCCTTAGCCATGAGGGAGGAACACAGCACCACAGAAGAAGGTATTGACCCCACTCCCCTCCCCTACCCCACCCACCCTCCTGTGCCTCCTGTTTGGAGGGATGCTCCCCCTGTTTTTGTTTGACCTTTACATGAGAACAGAGGGCTGAGAGAGAAGAGGGTTCATAATGGAATGTAAAGGTATAAAAGACACCTGAGCTTGATATGGGAGATAATGTGGGGAAAATTGGGAAGGATGATACATTGAGAGGGCTGAAAGCTGAGAGGCAAACAGGGGAAAAAGGAGAAGGGATGATATGGATCTGGGTCAAGTGTGGTGGAAATAGCAGATGGCCGATGCAGGATGATTTCCGCAGGGGATGTTGGGTTTGGATTTGTGAAAAAGGAGATGTTTGTCTCAGGTATCCTCTTGTATCCTTCAAAGGACTCAGTGATTCCAAAAAATGAGAGTGGGGAGGTTGTTACTTTTGGCCAAACATTTTAGACCAGAAATGTATAAATTCTGAGGCTTGTTCAAATTCAGTAGGACGCCAAACACAGAAAACTCAGTACCTGACAAAGAATCACATTGCTGGGAAACATTAGTCTCCATTTTGTCAGGTGTCAGTGTTTGTTTTTTCACACAAATGGGAATGAAATTAAAAATGAATGAAAGGCAAGTCACAACAGAAGAGCTGCGATTATGAAGTGGCGAGTCTCATTGTGGTCCCACTCTCAGCAGGAAAGATTGAGTCGAGCTATCGCGAAAGGTAGAAAAATTGATTCTGCCAAACAGGAGAGAAACAGCTCCACAGCACAGCTGTCGAGTGCAGAGTCTCAACAAGGACAAACCCATTTTCCTTCAGATTCAGCATCCTGTCAGCACAAACAATGACAATGAGTGTATTTTTTTTTAATATTTTGTCCTGGTTTGTGTGAAATTCCATAAACACAGACTGTCCGCTACTTTTCCTGTAGACAGAGAAGCAAACACAAAACTGATTGAAACAGTGTAGTGAAGAAGTAGAAGAATTTAAATTGATTTATTGAGATTGCAGCCATAGGAGTTTCCTAGATGTTTGCCGTTTAGGGTTGGATCCAGTTCTAGGATGTCATTCACCAAAAGTAGAAGCTGATAATCTCTTATTGCACTGAATCCATTTCTTCTCACTGATTTTTATTAGTAGTCTTATGGGCTGAAATATGAGCCACCAGAAACTGAATTTAAATCATTTATATATGAATTTGAATTGTTCAATTTGAATCATTGCATTGAAAAACTGAATCTGAGTTGTAATTTGAAATTGAATTTATTAGTTTGGAACTGAATATTCAGTTCTCACAATTCAATTTCAATTTTCTGTGACAAACATCTGGGTAGTTGAGGCAGAGCAATCGAGCACAGATACACAGGGCGCCTCTTCGGCCAATCAGCACCTACGTTTCTGAGCACGTAACATAGCGGCCATTTGTTGCAATGATACAATGATTCAAATTGAACTATTCATATTCAAATATAAATGATTCAAATTCAGTTTCTGGTGGCTCATATTTCAGCCCATACAGTCTAGCAGACAAATCTATCTAACATTCAGGTACCAGGTTTCTCATTTTTTAGTTAGTGAATGATGAACATGATGAATGTCAAGTCCAAATTGTAATTGTATCGGTCACATTGTCTTTGTTAATTGCTGCTGTCTGTGCTCAGCTAAAGATCATTTGTTACAGAAACAAAGACCACTCTTTTAACACCAATGTAAGACTGTGAGCAGACTCAGTGTTTTTATGGTTTTACAACATCCACAGGGTGATGAGTCTTTACTTTACTCATGGATCAGTTGCAGTGGTGGAAAGTAGCTAATGACATTTAATTTACTCAAGCACTGTACCTTATGTAAATCTGAAACATGAGTATTTCTATTTTATGTATTTTTTTATTTCTACTCCACTACATCTCATAGTAAAATACTGTACTTTTTACTCAACGACTGAAAACAGATGTGTTTTTATTATTATTTATTTGGTATACTTTTACTTGAGTAAAGGATCTGAATACTTCTCCCACTATTTTTATGTCTTTAATATCATAAAGTTATTGCACAACAGAAACTCTTATTATATTATTATACAGTTGTGCTGGATCAAAACTCTGAGTGCACAAGAGCAAAAAAATCACATGCACATTTTAAACATATATTCCGGTTCTTCAAGGAACCTGTTCAGGAATATTTCTGGTGAGTAACCCGTAACTGGTTCCCTTTGGCTCCTAAATGACCCCTGGTTTTTAGAGTGTACCTTCTGTAGCTGGCCTTTGCTCACTGACTGTTGGTTTTGTTGCCGTAGCTCCGCAGGTCAGCGCGCTGTGTGGATTGACACTTCTCTGCGGTCCCGCTGCTGACGAGGCACCCTACCACCCAGCAGCAGGAAACCCTGGGTACAAGGGGCTTCCCCGACAACCAAATCAAACCAACCCACTCACTCTCTGCCTCAGACATGCTCCTCTACCCCCCTCCCCCCTTCCTCTGTTGACTGGACTCTGGGTCACCATGAAATTCTGGTCCATGTCTGCCAGCGAGCACATAGACTAAAAGGACAAAATGGCAATATTAACCAGCAGCCCATGTCCAGATCGTTGCTTCTTTATTTTAATTATAGGGGCTGATGAATTTTTATTGGCTCAGAATGACATCCCATAATTTCATGTTGTAAAAACGGTGTTAATTGAATTAATCTGATGTCCTGGTCACTAATCAAAATTCCCCTAAGCTGATGTCAGGGAGAATTAAGTGGGGGATGTCCTTATCTTTATGTGGTCTTGACCTGTGAGTGATGGTTCCTTCATGGCCCGCCTCTGGGAAACAGCTTCCATAATTCATCTGTATACCAGGGGGGAAAAAAAGAATTGAGCTTATTAATCATACATCCATTTATATAAATGCATAAACACAAATCCCAGATCTTTTACAAAAGAACTTCAATGGAGTCTTGAGCATGCCACTAGAATAATTCAGTGTGTGTCAGTGAGTCCTTTTGCTGCTGTGAATTGGATTTAATTTAAGTTGTAAGCAGGCAGACATGTGAATGTCAAACTGATGAATGTATACAAGCATACTGTTACATAAAACTTTCATCACATACATCTTAATACAAATACATCCTAACAATAGCAGTAATGCCAAGTGGTTACAGCATGACCACAGGATCATTTGTGTTTATTCATGACCGCTGTGACCCCACTTACTTGACATTACAGTGAACCCAAAATTTCCCTGTGTTTTGATTACAGTAAATAGATCAAAAGGATCGCAAAACAACTACGTCATGACAGCAATTTGTAGTCTGAATTCATATTTTATCAAGTCTGGCCACAAGCAAACTTTTAAACTGCTTGTTTTCTGAAGAGAGTTCATACAAGGATATACTAACTTAGTTCAAAATAAAGTAAAGCTGGGGTCAACTGACAAACATATTTTTAACTCTGTTGCTTACTTTCCCCTAAGCAGTCTCAAGGTTCTCACCTATTGTATCCTGGAAAAAATTGAAAAGTTGACCAATTTTCCTGTCATGGAAAACAAATTGAAAAAGAGAGAAAAAGTTAAATATCCTGGGAAATTATTTCAACATTCTCCCATTTTTCTTCAGCCAAGAATAAATTAACTCTAATTACTGGATTGAGTGACAGAATGTCAGACAGCGCCAGTACAAGTTTAAATCAGACCAGACAGAGAGGAGTATATTAGTGTATGTCTGTCATACAAATGAGCTCATTACTGTACATAACCTGGAAAATGGTGAAGGAATGGGAAGTTTTGTCTGTTCTCTGTATAAATATGAAGTGCTATATTAAAGAGCTTTGGGTACCTACAGACAGTTCTAATAACAGCAGTGGATGTCTGTGCCTCCGCTTCAGCAGACAGGTTGAGAAGCGAGGTTGAAGATCAATCCACTTTTTCAACTCTGTCCTTGTCTTTCTAGACTGGACTGTACAGTGACTCACTATTGCCTCTCCTGGCACAAGTGGTATTACAAGGAAGTGCAGGCAAAAGCTAATCATTTTGTGCACTACTTTCCGTAGATATCAGCACCACGGCACATATACTGTACATGTATTTGACATAACATCACAGCTCAGAAATTTTTAGAAATGTGCCGTCAGCTTGTTGTCATAATAATTGGGCATCTGATTAATAATTGGCCTCTGGGTAACTTCCTTTGGAGGTGTTCCGGGCATGTCCAACCAGTGGGAGACACCGGGGCAGACCTAGTAAATGCTGCAGGGACTATATAGCCCATCTAGACCTGGGAACACCAGGGCTAGAACATCCTGCTAAACCTGCTGTCACTGAGACCTGACCCTGGTTAAGTGGATGGAAATGGATAGATGGATAAGCTAATAATTTTTTGCTTATAATTTAACTTTGAATATGTTTATATTTATACATTCCTGTGGCACACTTGAGATTCCATTGATTCCAGAACAGTGTCCTGTGTTTAAGACAAAGTTTTAATGTCATTACTGTTGAAAAGTTGACTCCAGTCCAGTTTAAGGTATGACAGCACAAAAGAAATGCTTAACGTTACATTTTCATGACTTCATCCTTACATAGGATCAGTCTATTGACCCTAATAGCATTACTGCCACTGAAGAGCATGATACTAAGTAATTCAAGAGCAAAGAACCACTGTCTTTAGTTTCTTGGCACAAAGAAGATAAATAATCGAATAGACTTTTGTTTAGTTTCACTTCACTTCCCAATTTCATTTGTTTTGGGGTCTCTAGGTTCCCTGAAAAGTGCTGTATTAAAAAAGTTTGCTCTTGCAGTTTACTTTGACAAATCACGTCATTACCTGCACATTTCCTGCTAGAGTGGTACATTATATTACCCAGAAGTCCCAGTGGCAGAACATGAAGGTCCTCAGTCCTTGGTCTTGGAGGAGGAGTGACACGGGACAAACCTTGTGTCTCTCATCAGCTCCTTCATTTGTCTTCCACCTCTTCCATCCTGTTCAGCTTTCACTACGGTCTCTACAGCAACAGACTGCTAAACCACACATCGCTTCTCAGCTCACATTACTGCTGATGAATCACACAAAGACAGATAAATTGGAAATTGAATACTGCACATATTTGGAATTAGAGACTACACTGTAACCTCCTCCCTACGAGCAGGAGCTTTTTATAATGCCCTGTGTCAGCATTACTGTCAGCTTTGTAGAAAATAGCTGTGATTTAATCTCTGCCGGCTATTGCTCATTGGAAGAGATCTTTGAACCATAATGGGACTGATTCCACTGCGATGGGACATTCATCAAGATTCAGTATATTTGCAACTTGGCAAGCTGAAGAATAAAGATAATGTTTCAGGTTGCAGAGAAGTCACTTTTCCATGATTACGTGGATGAGAACATTGATAACCTGTGAGCCTTCACTCCTGAGCTCTGCAGTGTGGTCTGCAGTCTGTTCCCCCTTTTGTCCGTCTGCTTGACTGTCCCACAGTGGGCACCCCTGAGCTGCTCCCGAGAACAAACAGCCTTCACTTTCTTTCCAGGGTGGCGTTCTCACTCTCAGATGTTTATGTTGTCGTTGTCATCTGCTGTCACTCTTCTTCTGCTGTCGTTCTCCCATGGCTCTGCCTCCAGTCATGGCAGGCGTGCTCCCCACAGGAACCCGGTGTGGCGAGACTGTTTCAGTCAAACATAAACATCTGACCGACCCCGCAAGAGTGAAAATACTAGCATGGCGCCCCAGAAAACTGCAGAGCCAGCTGCCTTTTTTTTTCTCTCTTCAAGTAGAATAGTTAATGGTCTGCACGTTCCCTTCCCCAATCTCAGGCATTTCTGAGCCAGTATTTTACAATCCACCAAATGACTCCTTGGTCAAAAGTGTTATTTTGATTTTAATCTGGCTTTTGGTCCTGAGTCGTTGCCATGCTCTCATTTTCGTCCTGCGCCGTAATTGATAACACACTAATCTGGCGTGTTCCATCGCCTTCAGCCACTGATCTGCATCTAGAGTGAGAGTCCAGCCGGGCAGCAAGACGCATGCACTCACGTCTACTCCGGTTCCTCCTGTCAGTGTTATGAAAGTTCCTGCCTTGTGCATGAGAAACCCCCCTCTCCCAGAAAATCACGGAATCTCTCAAATTTCCCCCCTCCTAGCTCATTCGGTCAGATCAGTGGGTTTGCCTAATAATTAGCTGTCCAACCCTGCTGCCTGTGTGTCTGTGTGCGAGTGTGGGAGGTCAGCGTGGTCACGCTCAGTCTGTCCTGTCTCATCCTGTCCCTCTCTCCAGAGGAGGGCGATCAGCACGACAACAAGGAGAGGCAGGAGGATGAGGAAAAGGAGGAGGCGACGGATGAGGAGGATGTCCTGGACAGGCAGAAGTGCCAGGCTGCGCTGGCTGCACTCCGACACGCCAAATGGTTCCAGGTGAGAACAGCTGGGCTGATGACACAATCTCTCTCAGTGTCTTTACAGTCTGGCATCCAGTCTTACCTTGAATTATGAACCCTATCTCTTGGAAGAACATTTGTTTACTTTAATGTTGCAACAGCAAAAATGCCACCTTGATTTAGCTTTTTTATCACCGTAATAAAGGCACAACCTGAATACGGGTAGAACACTGAAGCTGCTTTTGTATCAGCTGATCACAAACTGTTTCATACATGTTCACAATGATCGGCTCTGCAACGATTAACATCCAGTTACATTTACACAGGTGTATGCAGCACCCCACTACTCTGCTGATACACCCATGCCAGCATGGCTTGCCAGCGCTGCAAAGTCTTTAGTTCTCTTGATTTAAAGGATCGGTATGTAGGATTTAGTATCATCTGGCTCTAGAGTTGCAGAATACAACCCCCTCCTCTCACCCTCCGGTTCCAAGCGTGATACTGAAAGTGCCCTTTCCAGAGTGTTGTCCATTCTGTTGCATCTGTAGATATAAATGGCTCATTAAGGTAACAAAAACATAATGAATCTTATATAATCAGAGGATTATACAAAAATGTAAACATAATTATGAATATTATATTGTATTTCTGCCTTATTCTGTAAATAGAAGCACCTACATCTGGCACACTGGACATTTAAGTACGATTTCATTTTGACGGGTTAAAATAAAAAAGTCATGGTTGTCTTTTCGGTCAAATCTAACAGTAAAACCAAAGAGTGTTCCCCGAGTTAGCATGAATTGCTGATAGATTTCTGGGGAAGACAACATGGGAACAGTAGAAATGTTATTTTTCAGAGCAAGTAGAGGAAGAGCATGACAGAGTGGGGTGTAACTGTGAAAGTTGTGATAGATTCTTCGCTAAATCAGGGTTCAGATGAGCTGCAACACAGCCATGCTGACTGAATTGAGAGTGCTTCTACTCCTGAGAAGGCAGCAAGGGAGGAGGGAGATGAGAGTCAAGGTCAGGTGAAGCAGCGAGCAGCTTCCCTCAGGGAAGGAGGGCTGAATGCCAAGTGATATCTGAGTGAAGGGCTGCACTGTGAACTGAAGGTGAAGAGGTTCAAGGGGGATTTTATTACATCATATTCGCACAGGACTAATACGACCCTGTGTCCTACACTGATCTGTAATAACTGCAGATGCAATTAGTGAGGTTTGTCTCATTCACTGTCCACTATGTCTGGAAGGTTTAAATGAAAGCTCCTGGATAAAACTACCTACTTTATTGTTGTGAATAGTCATCCTGTGCAAATTGTGTCGATATCTCCTGCATAATTTGATATTCTCCTCACATGCTTTAAGCACTTGTTTTTAGCTTCAGTAGAACCTTGAGAGGAGGTTTATAAATCATTTTGGAGCCAAAGATGGTTAATTCATTGCATCTTGTTTGCCACAGATTTGAACACATTATTATTCCACATATAATAATTTCACTACATGCAGCCGTGCCCAGTGAACATTTGTCACATAAGGGTAGCCATATAATACCACTGTCATGGCTTTTGGAATGATTATTTTCGCTATTTTGAGAGAATGTATGGAGCAAAAATATATGTAAATACATTAAATGTCTAGGGTGCTTGAAGAAATTGGCACAGAAATCTACTTGCAGCGGCAGTGGACAAAGAGGCGAGAGCATCATTCATATACTGTACTACTACTACTATCACAAATGGAAATCTTTGTTTCCATAATATTTGTATTAATCACAGTATTTCCCTCACAGTTTTATTGATCACTTCCTACCAAACTTATCAACTGTAACATTAAACAAACATTAAATTAGATAGAAACCCATAAAACAACATTGTCAAATGTTAAATGAACTTAATAAACTTTCAAGTTTATTTCTAAAGTTTTCAGAGCGTCAGTACTGACTTTACAAGAAAATTAAAAATTCATCACTGCTGCAACTATAGTACTTGCAGGTGTGAGGGTACAGGATGTGTTTCATCTACTGTAGGCTGAGGCTCCAGACTATTTCACAAATCTAAAAAGCAGAGCCCTTGGCACGGTGAAATGGCTCAGCAGACATCATCCATCACATCTACTGGTGCTGGAACAGGGGGAACAACTAGATTTTTGTCCTCCAAGTTTTTAAGTGTTATGGTAATAAAGTGATCAGTGGGGAAGCTTGTCATTTTGTGTCATAATGTCACAAGTACAAAACTGGAGGGTGCAGCTGATCTAAATACGTCTGTGTGATCTCTAAAACTTACTGTCTGCATAAGTAGTGGATGCCCAAAGCATCCAGAGCAACATGTAAGCCATTCAGAAGATGAATAATGTTTTATATATTCTATGTTCTGGTCTTGATACTAGTATTTTATCTCCTGAGAAAGATTTTTGGAGTATCACTTTAGCTATTCCAGACTGCATGTTTATCCCCCTCAGAGGCTAAACTTAATAGAATTCATGCCAGCGGAAACCAGCTAAATTTTTGTCACATTATTAGATGAATATCAAATTGAATTTCTCACAATGGTATCGAGTGCATATTGGCATTTCAGGGGTTGTGAAAATGTCTCCCTGAGCCATCCCATATATCTTGTAGGTTCTGCTGCTGAGCCAGACTGCAGTCTTGTTGAAATGCTCCTCATGCTGTCACTAAGTTTTGTCCGTCTGTCCCCCCAGGCCAGAGTCACTGATCTCAAGTCCTGCGTTATCGTCTTGAGGATTTTCAGAGACATGTGCAACAGACTGCCAGGTTGGCAGCCTCTTAAAGGATGGGTAGGTGACGGCCACTGAATTACAATGACTTCTTGTAGATCTCAGTAGTAGACTAAAATGTTGGCCCTGTGTGTTTCTACAAGATGTGTTATAAACTCTCTGTCTGAATCATGACTGTAATTGATTAAGTGTATGCTGTGCTGGGTGTCCTCTCTCTGTCCGCCCTTTACAGCCTCTGGAGCTGATCTGTGAAAAGGCCATTGCCACCTGTAACCGGCCGATGGGTCCAGGTGAGGCGCTGCGACGCGTCATGGAGTGCATCGCCTCAGGAATTCTCCTGCCAGGTCAGTGATCAGACCTTCACAGCAATCTCCAAGTTTGGACTTTCCCCTTCTCTTCTAAACTCCAGGCCAGGACCATTTTATGAACCCTGGCGGTTATTGCCAATAAAAATATGTGGTGAATTGTCAAGTGAGATTTAGAGGCAGGACACGCGCCTGCAGAATTTATAGAATGAGGAATGAACAGAGGTGAACGTGTACAAAAGGATAAATCTCCATATCAAACTTATCTACTCAAGTTGAAATGTTTTCATGTTAACAGAAAAATGTCAGCTATACCAAGTCACAGGATCTTCTCTGTCACTGACAGGTTAAATCACTGTGATGTAGAAAACCTCTTTGCTGTCAGGTTTGGGAACACACTGTTTATGGCTAGAAGACATCACCTGGAAAATGAGTCAGATTTGTGCAGTTGGCCTCAAACAGGTACTGGCACATTTTCAGGTGAATCGTGAAGAGGATGCAGTTCTGGGCATTTTTCAAAGGAGTTGAACTTGATTGATTTTTAATGGAAATAACGTTTGGCAGTTTGAGGAGCTCCTGAGGAGCACTTGGTGAAGGGGATCTCCAACCTGAAGTCACTGAGACCATCAAAAAGGCTGGCAGACATGGGTGTCTGTTCCCATCTTTAAAAAAACTGGAGGGCGCGCGTCAAGTATCAGCGTATTTTAGTGTTCAGACTCCATCTGAAAGCTTATCTTAAAGTGTCAAATCAGTAGCTTTGTGGAGTCTTTCCTGGTTGTAAAACAGTGGGCCAGCCATTTATTCTTGGAAAAGACTTCTATCCATGATCCTCAGGGAGTCTTTATTTGAAACACTGTAGGAATGCACGCTTTCAGGGCTGCTACCAGCCATTCAGACCAACTATTTCTGAGATTTCCAAGGATAGAAGTTGAAAACACAGCCAAATTTGGTTTTAATTTAAATCACTACTTTTGATATGATGCATCTAATTTGCAGTAGAAATTATGTATTTTACAGTGTTCTCTACAAACGCACACAATAAGCATTAAAAGTAAAATAAAACAATTGTTTTTATGGCGGCCAGGCATTCAAATCTTTTAATATGTTATTGTGGGTTGTCATGTAGGCAGCATATGATGTGCCCTCTGTTCAGTTTTAATCTTGCAAATGATGAAATTCTTTCATTTGGAAATTAATATATGTGAGACATCAGAGGTTAAGAGTGGACCACAGTGAATGAATCTAGGAGGCAAAATGAAATTATTGTTTGACAGTCAAATAAAAGCAGCAAAGACATTTGAAAAAAGGGTTAGAAAAAAATGAAAACATTTTGTAGACTCTTAATTTCTCTAGCTATTTAAAATCATTGTTTCACCGTTTATGATCAGTGCATTTGTTATGAAACCTGCAACAAACCTATGTCATGAAAGATAGACCTGGAGTGGAACAGTGTCATTTCTCGTCATTTTCTGCTGTAGTCATACAGAAAACTGTAAGACTTTCTGGACGACTGTGCTCCACTTTCACTTTGCACTGCTTCTACTGTATATCCTGATGACAAATAAAAAACAACATATATGTAATGTTTAAAAAAGGAATCAGCCCATGGATCGAAAACAAGATTTAAATATAAGCTAAAGAGGCAAATAAAGTAAGACACCAACATGCTCAGAAGCATTTTTATTCTCCAGAGAAACATTGAGAAAGATCTTTAATAAATGTGTTTCAGGATAACCCCACTATTTATCTACAACCTCTTTACAAACGGGGGTCCTGAAGTTTCATGGCCACAAGTATCAACAATGATTCAGTATAGTTTCACCTACCTTCAGCCTTATACTACTCTACAGTGCCTTAATGGTTTCCTAATTGTCGTGCAGTTTCCCCTCAGGCCTCCTTAAGAGAGTCCTGGTGGATTCAAAGTGGCATGAATTATGGTTTAATTTAACGTTTAACTTGTATTTCGTTCAGTAAAAGTTGTTGTTTGAGTATCTCTTCTGGGATTTCCTTTTTTTTCTCGAGCAATCAGAGTGACAAATGTTTCCTATCCAGCTCTAATAAAAAGAAACATGTTCACAGATTTATTTTTTCCTCCACTCTTCTCTCTCTTTTTCTAATCCTTTATCTGGGAAACATTCAGGTCCTATCTTTGATCAGTGCAGCGAGTTCGCCTTTGTGATGATGTGATTGGATTTTTTAAATGTGGTTCAGGGTTTCTTCTCAGCATTGAAATGGCAGGTTATTCCCCGAATACCTCTGAATCATTGACGAGTTACTGCTGCATTCAGATTGTACACAGCAGGAGTAAGTAAATTATTTCTGTGTGTTTTCCTGTCTAGTGAAATGAAGCTGAGTTCAAAGTGTGTGTTGCTGTTTGCCGGCCTCTCCTGTCTGAGTCAGAACCTGGTTTGGAAAACACTGACGTGGTTTCTCTTTACAGGAGGTCCTGGAGTACACGACCCCTGTGAGAGGGAACCAACAGACGTCCTTTCTGACCTCAGCGCACAGCAGGCTGACGCCATCACAGATAGTGCGCAGGTTAGCTCGCTTTTCCCATCAGCTTCTTCTACTACTCTTCATTCTTTCTTCTTCTGCAGTGATGAAAGAAAAATATTTCACCAGAGTTCTCATGATTTGTTAAAAAAACATATTATTCTTAAGCAAGAGTAACAATGAGGTGTGGAGATCAGCAATGATAGCTGTGCATTGATGTGTTGCTGATTTTCTATGGCACCTATTTACATACTGAAGTCCAAGGGCCACAGTGAGCTGACCACCCTCCGCTGTTACACATAGGGTACATTCGAATAGTCAATAAAATTACCTTCTAAGTCCTTTCCTAACCACTTCTCCTTGACCTCAATGAAACCGTCGTAAGGTCAAGGAAAGATGTGAAGGAGAATTCATAGGGAGTTAGGAGAAGATCACTGCAGTGTTCAGAGAATCCGACTGCACTTACACTACGGCTACGTCATTATGGGACAGCGGGTGTTATTGATGTGATCTGTGGCAAAACTACAAAGTTCAGAAGAAGGACTGCAAAATGCAAAAAGTATCTGAGCTTTTTCTCCCTCGCGCTCTTACAGTGTTGTTTCATGCAAGATATATAAACGCGAACAACCCTGTAAAAATAGCTCCTTTTCTTTCCTTAAGATTTAGAGAATTTCAACAGCACTTACCATGGCAGTTACGTAAATACTTTGGGTCATTTCACTCAGTTAGGAACCTTCCCAACTGAAATTGACTATTCGGCCACACCCATGCTATGGTAGGACAGTGGGAGGGGTGTCAAATAATCTGTGAATCAGCTTGAAAAAGTCCATAAATAAATAAATACCCGTCACAGTTCCCTAGATCCCAATGAGGCGTCTTTCAAATGTCTTATTTTGTGAAGTCCAAAATCCTGTTTCCTGATCTTTCCTTGCTGATACAAAAAAAGAGGGGTTAATACCTGACTACAGGTCTGTGGGATCTCTCAGCGTAAAATATCCATCTACAATATATTCCACCGTAAGATCCAGGCTTGATTTGCCAACAAGAAGTTCAAACAACCGGTGATATTTTTTGTTTTAATTATTTCCACCTGTTCCAGAAACGGAGGGCTCAGGTTTGTTTGTTTTTCATTTACTTGTCTTTTGCTGGAGCAGTTAAAGAGTTAATGCCTTGCTCAGGGGCACTTTGACATTAGCTTTTAAGGAAGATTGGAGCATTTCCCTTTAATATTTTCCCTTCTGCTCCAGGAGCATGAATGTTAAAAGCTTCCATTAACAGGCCGTTGTATCTTCCTCTTGGCCACAGCTGCCCAGCTCTTAACTAATCCCAAAGGTCATTAAATCTTTATCAAGTCTGGGATGAAAAAACATTAAAATTTCTCCATTAAAAAATCTGTTCCATCTTTAATAAACAACAGAGGGACTTGTTTATCACCAAGTTGAGAATTTTTAGTTGTTTTCAGAGATTATAGTCCAGACTATGAAAGTGTAGTTTACAAGCAGAGCTCCTCCCTGGAGGTGAATTGATGCTGTAAAACCTCAGATGTGTTCTGATCGTAGGTGTGCTTTTAACTTAACTTACAGAATAGAAAGTCTTTCATTTGAGCTGTTGCTTTATGGATGTCTCAACAGCTCCCCTGTAGAGCATTATAAAACTTCCCTTCCTGTTTTCCTGTTATAAAACCAGCCGCAGACCCTTACTTAACTGAGCAGAATCATTAGCTGCGCCGAGAAAGAAAAGCTCAGCCTCGGCCATGCACCTCACGAGAAAGTGAAACATCCCACTGGGGTGTATTCCACACTGACCACTGCACCAAAGTCAGCATTTCGTCCAGGAAACCAGATGCTCAAACGCGCCACCCACACTGATTGAAGGAGGGTTATTTAAAGTGAGTCCTCTGCCACCCCGCTCAAGCCCTGAGCTCACGTCAGCACTATTAATAGCCACGTGGCCACAGCCCGGACTCTGACCTTAAATAAGCTTCTCCTCAGTGCTGTGGATGCTTGACGAACTGGCAGCCTAATTAGCCACCTAATGAGTGTGGGAACACTCTTCCCTGTTTACGCCCACACCAACACTACTACAACCACTGCTCCTGCTAACGTCACCACTGCTACAGCACACACACACACACAGCACACGGAACAGCAAAGTCTGGAAAATGTGGGCTCTGTGCTGAGAAATATGAAGACATCCTAAAATTCATCTTTTCCTCCCTCACTCGCTCTCAGTTTCTGCCTCCCTGCCAGTTCTTCTTCTCCTTTGTGCCTGCCCACTGAGTGTTTTATTCCTCCCCGCTTTAATGCATGAAGTTTCTCCTAACAGAATTAACTGGTTTACACAAACGTCAGACAGCTCACGCGAGTTTCTCCGAAAATTAAAGCTTATTGATCGGAGAGTAAATGGTATTGTTGCTGCCTCTACTGAGTGCAGAGTTCTGTTGCTTTACCAATACAGGGATGTGTCCTTATTCTGTGTGTGTGTGTGTGTGTGTGTGTTTTCAGCATGCGTTACGCCTCCTTGCCTTTGGACAGCTTTACAAGGTCTTGAATATGGATCCTCTCCCCGCCAGCAAGCCCTCACCAAGGCTGCTAGAAGGTGTGTGTTCAGTTGTGTTTGTGGTTTCATATGAATCAGTTTAGGTGCAACGGTATGTCTCTATGCTGTTTAGTCTGTGTCTGTTTATATGCATAATGTCTGTTTTCATCTGTGTATCCATGTGTGTCTGTTTGGTTTCCTATTTTTATCTCCCCTCCATATTCTACTTTTCTTCTGTCTTTGCCGCCCTATGAAGCAGCTTGAATGCCTTCTCTGTTTAGATAAATTCTGGATATGTATAATGATAATAATTATATGTTTAGATGTCTTCTCTCCCTCTATCTCTCTCAGTCTGCGTAATGTTTCAGGTGATCAGTCTGTTTGTTTCCACTCTGCAGGCGGCTGTCATAAGAGGCATCGGGAGGACATCGGGTCAGACGACAGAGACTTCATCAAAAGGGCGAAAGGTGACTTCAACCATCGAGTCGCTTTTTTCAGAGAATCAGGGTTTGCTCAGATGATCTAAATCCTCTTCCACTCACCTCTGAAACACTACAATGGACTAGTGGAGGTGTTAGAATACACATTACTAAAGGCAGACTGATTTATGTGGTCAATAGTGGCCTTGTATTAAATACTGTCTTAAGGTCTGCGGGATCAAAGTGCAGACACAGCAGAATCAGCTGTAATTCATTTATGTTGGACATTGATGAAACTTGTTGAGTCGGAATTAATTCACTTCATTTAGTTCAACTCATGCTGAAGCCAGCGCAGTGCTTTTTTTTTTTAAATTGTTGTCTCTGGGAAAGTTTAATCATTTTGTTTTGAGTTCTCTAAACTGAGAGGGTTCAGTAACACAGTCATGGTGGCTCTCACTCATCATTTAAAGTCACCGTTGCCCCCTACACAATGTTTGAGTGTTTTTTGGATGGTGGGAAGGCCGACTCAGTCACAAATGCAACAAGACTAAATGTGCTGCAGTACAAGACACTGTACATCTGTACAGTACAACGTAAGACACTCATTGTGTAGTCTCGGTTACCACTCAGCCTGTGAGATGTGAGATGAAAAAAGGAAAATTAGTTTGAGTAACATATCATGGATGTACTACCATAATACTATGAAATAGGTTTTGACAACTCTGGAATTGGTTATGAGCAGTTGAATTACCGCTTGTATTCCAAGAACACATATTTGACTTGCAAATGCAGTGTGTCGGATTGCTTTGCGGCAAATTGTTGAACGCATTGTTTTTGCTCCAACAATGCTGCATTTTACTGCCAGAGCAAGCTGACAGTGTAAAATAAATGAAGGGGCTATATTTTTGGGCATAGTGCTAATGTCGGTCAGCAGGCCCAGGCTGGCCATCGGGAGAAGCAGCCCAACAGACCAGCATTAAGAATGCTAAATACAATGTTTCAATCAATGATAAAACCCAGCAATGGAGAGAAAATATGGACAGCACAGAAGAAAGGCAGAATGAGAGAAAGTGAAAAGGTGGAGTTGATACGAAGCACATTAAAAGGAAAAAAAAGGCCTGCAGTAGAGTGCGGCAGATATGTTCACAATCAAGAGATGACATGCGCGCAGAGCCGTAATATCACAGTCACTGCTAATTGTTGTTATTTAAATAATAATAAATGGCACAAATACTTTGGGGTTGGTAGGAAAGCAGGAAATGTGTCTGCCCCATAACTATGAACAACTGATGCTCTAAATCATGCACAAAAGCATAAAACATAGTCTTTTGAGCCGATATTACAAACTCATATTTGTCAAACCAACATCAAGTGTTTGTCTCTTAACAGCAGATAAGTGGCTATTGATTGAGGACTTTGTTGCTTAGTTGTAGCTAATGACAATGACAAAAGGCTCTGGTGTTCTTCGTGTGTGTGGTGTGTGGTGTGTGTGTGCTGGACAGCTGTAAACTACCACTGACCATAGTTGACTGCACTCGTTGTGTGAAAGGTGGAAAATTGAGCAGTGAGACTGAGCTTTTCTTAGAAATCCGGACACTGTTTGAGGGGGATCAAACCTGCCTGTCAGGGTAGAAAACGACATCCTGCTGTCACATGGTATTCACTTCAATCTCTGTATCAAAGGAGAGAAAGTACCCTGCCTCTGTTTGAATGTGATCAGTTGTAGGCCAGTGTCTGTAATTTTGCAGTCATGTCTGATATCTTCACAACATCATAATAGGAATCCAGTGTAGCGCATTAAATTGTCACCAGCTCATCGTGTATCACTGTATCTCAAAGCGGTGTCATCACTCAGCTGCATTAAACAGGTTAAAAAAGCAGTTAAAATCCTACAAGGAGCTGTTGCGGCTGATGTTGAGTGTAGCATTTCCTTGAAGTAGAAGTTATCAGATTTCCAGAGAAAAGAGGAGGAGAAGAAGCTGGCAGAGCTGAAGCATTCAGTGAGGTTCAGAGTAGAAGAGGTCTTAATGTCAGTGAGATTTGAGTTCCAACGTCTTTATCAGGACATTACAGAGTCTTACGGTGTGTTGTCAAGTGAAATTGTGATTCTTGTCAGGATCAAAAGTTATACACTCAACAAAAATGCTTTTGTTTTTGCTTGAGCTAAAGTAAAAGATCTGAGACTTCCACTATGCAGACAAAAAGTTATAATATTTCTCAGATTTGGTCCATGTAAGTGAATAACTTCACATCAACTTGACAAGTGTGACTTTTTAAGATGCTGATTAAACAGTGTGATTATTGCACAGGTGTATACTATATACAAAAGAGACAGGTGCATGCAGATGTTCTGAAAACAACAGAAAGTCAAACATTATCTATTGTTTCCTTATTATGTTTAGTTTAACAACGCAGTCAGCAGCTCAGTCTAACTGAATCAAATCTGAACACTGACTTGCTGCACATATTTTTAGATTCAGTGTGACTTACACCTTCCCAGATTGTGATTATATGCAACGTCCATCAAAAAAGAAACATCCATAAATCTGCTTAGAATTAGAGAAAGAAGATTGTCGCACAGAACTTGCCTGAAAATCACATTTTGAGGTTTTCGTCAGTGAAAAGCGATCCAGAGATAGGAACGAATAGCTAATAGTATATGTTTAGTTGTGCCAATTTCCTAAATTTGGATGATGTTAAGTTGTTGGGGCAATTTTGTGTCAGATTTCAGAATTCAGTAGCACACTTCCAATACCGATAAAATCCATCCATCCATTCTGTATCTATAACTGCTTATCACCATCATCAGGGTCATGTTGGGACTGGAGCCTATCCCAGATGACTTTGGGTGAGAGGCGGGGTACATGCTGGACATGTTGCCAGTTCTTCACAGAGCAAATGGAGACAAACAACCATTCACACTCACATTCACAACTACAGCCAATTTAGAGCCACCATTTAACCTATCAAGTGCATGTCTTTGGACTGTGGGAGGAAGCCGTAGGAGTACCTGGAGAGAATCCATGCAGACACAGGGAGAACATGCAAACTCCACAAAGAACCACCACCGGTGTGTAGTATTTAGTGGCATCTAGTGGTGGGCTAGCAGACAACTGAATACCCCTCACCACACCCCCCATTCCAATCATGTAGGAGAAACTACAGAACCTATGTAGAGCCAGTTGTTGGTTTGTCCGTACGTGGCTACTGTAGAAAAAAGGTTCAGAGGATCATTTATTGCGACATAGCCTAAAAATTATAAGCCATATTGCCCAGCCCTACTCCTTATACGACTACTCCCTGAGTATTATTACCATGGGGGATATGTAAAGAAGAAAGTATTGAAGGTAACAATGGTGATGTATTTGCTTAGTGTGCCTGGTGATTTTCAGATTAAAAGACAAGTAAAGCAGCCGCACCCTGTTGCATGAAAGGTTGTTTGAGCAGCACTATATTTTATTTGGCAGGCGCTGCTACACACTGAAGTACAATTGTTGATGTTGAAACATTGATGGTACATAACTCAGAATTTCACTTCTACCCTGGACATGTAGGTTCTTTTTTTCCCCACGAATCAGCAAAGCTGCCTTCCTGTGAGTGCCCTGAAAGTTCAGTCAGCTGATTATGAACAGAATCATAGAGGTTGCTGCACTATGGAGATATTAAAGTGTCACTCACCAGTTGCAGCTTTCTAGTTCAGACACAATCGACCAACATCACATTTAAGTTTAATTTTTGTGTTTGTTTTTTTGGCACTTCTACAGCTCTGCATGTTGACTGGCAGTCAAACAAGAGAAAAGAATAAAACGTTTCGCCCAGATGATACGGGGCTACGGTCATATTCTTCAGTTCTATACGTTAATCATTGATCATCTTTCTGATGTTTAATTATGATGATTGAGATCTCACTGTAATAATGCTTTATGGGTACATGTGATGAATAGGTGGTACATGTGCTATAAATAGGCACAGGCATGTGTCACAGTTGCATATAATGATAGCTGTTCTGATGCTGTGGGAGAACCTCACTGATGCAACGCGGGCACAAGTATTGATATGCAAACAGAGGTTTAAAAGAATTTTGTTACGGAAATGAAACTAGTTCATGTATGCCTGTTTCCACAATGATTGAGATTTGACAAAAAAAAGAATGCATATCCATATTTCTGTCTTTGTGTGTAAACACAGTTTGAGGACTGCAGTGGACTGACAGGACTTATGTTAGTCTCTCTGCGTCCGTACACAGGTAGCAGCAAGGATTAGGGGTGATCAGGAATTACAACATTTCAATTTCATAATGATGCCCTTTGAAAAAAAAAACTACTAATCAGGAATATTTGATAAAGACATAATTTCTCTTATCTGATGCCACAAATAGGCTTTGCTATCATTGCCATATTCAGAATGTCGTTAGTTTAATGCATATCTGCAGAAAGTATGAGCGCAGCATCCTTAACCTCAGAGAAGCTGAGGTGGGCTTATGTTAATAATAGCAGTAAAGAGTAGTCACAGTGCAGCTACTGTAGCCCTATCCATAGCATCATAGATTTAACCACAAATGCAGCAGTAGCCTGGGCACTAAGCATCTCCACAGCCATGGTTTTACTCAGCAGGGCCAGGCAGCTGTGCAAAGAGCTGGTGGCTGTAAAACATCTGAGCTTGGCCATATGAAAGGAGGAATGAGCACTCAAGTAAAAGGTCACATCATGTCCTGTTTCTGTAGTATCTACAGAGTGTTTCCCTAAACTATGTCAACAACACACTAACTGTTCTTGTGAATCAGAGCGAACTTAATGCAAGATGTCGTACAGAAAATAAATTCCCACAGTGACTGTTGAGGAGCTCTGTACACTTGTGTTTATTAACTGTGAGCAAAGTTCAAATGTAGTTTTCAGTCGAGGGCAGCTCTCTGTGTGTTGGTGTGGCATCAGCATTAGTGGTGACTCTGTGCTATGGCAGTGTGTTGATCCTGATTTCTTAACTCTGCTGTTTTCAAATTGTCATATTTCTTAGCTGACACAACGTCATGTGGTGCTGTCGAGATGTGATTTACAGCGTTGTGTTTGGACTCCCGACTGCTTTGTTCTGCTGATAGATTTTGCTTTTCTAGTGTTGTAGTGACATTTAGTCATTAGTAGTTTTTTTGTACAGACGACAACTTCCACTTTAACAGCTTCATTTGTTCTGAACACGTTTGTTTGTCTCCTCTGCAGTACAATTAAGGGCATTTTCAGACCTATCATTGTCTTGCTGTGTTCTGCATCGGTTGGTTAACTTGTTGTGACTTCTGTTAAGTTCACTTTCTTTTCACACAAAAAGTACTGAATAAATTTAGCCCATATTCTGCTTCTTTGCTAGTCCAATCAACACCTCCTTCACTCCCTGGCCAGCTGCTAGCAATGCTGATTTCAAACACACCTGCTTGCCTCTAAGCTGTGTCAGACCGAGGTGAGCTCACGTTCCCACCATGAACATAACGCTCCAGAATTCATTTGTGACCAGACTGATATTTTCTCTCTCTTACTCTCTTTCTCCCTGTCGGTGTCACCGTAATTAAATCATCCCTCGGCGGGACGATCCTCCCCAGCAACTCTCATCTGCTTCCAGTTCAAAGGAGGTGATGGGAGGCAGAGATACAGAGGAATTAATACTGCAGGCTGCTGCCGCACAATTATCTCACTGCATCCCACTGTGCACGCATGCACGCACACACACGTTGGTGTACGGAAGTACTGTACACTCACACCACGCACACAGTGCATTAACACCTCCCCCTCTCTTCCTCCCAGCACCTGTCCATCAGCACCATCACATTTATCTTCTTACACAGCGTCTCCATCCATATTCATACTGAACCACCTTTCAGTATGAATCTGTCAGAAGCTCGCAGTCATTTTGCACAGTGACTGCAGGACAAAAGACAAGTATTTGAGAGGCTGCTTTACGCTTCACCAGCATGAAGTATTCTCTCAGTGACTCCTGTTATAGAGAAGGCAGCATATGCGCGTGGCCATTTGTAAAGAATCAATATTGCAATAATTATCACATCGATATGTTAAAGACTAAAGTAATCACATGTTATAAACTGGTCTAGCTGTTCATGCCATGTCCTAGAGAAATATGACAATGTAAAAACATGATCACATACAGTGACAGACAGACTTTGTTAAAGACCAAAAAAAAACTACTTGTCTCAAGGTTTCTTATACAATACTAGAGCGTGATGATGAATGATGATGCTAATTATCACTCAGCTCACCATCATCAAATCCATCCTTGATTAAAAGCCGTTTCGCTTTGAAATACTTTCAAATATCTCAGATGAAGATATAATATCTATTATGCCTGACACAATATCATCCTGATAATAACCCAACCTGACAGACGTAGGCACCAGCAATGAAAATGAGCATCAGGCTCAGTAATTGATGGCTTTGTCTAATGTACTGTATAGTATGCAGTGGACGACAATAAGCACCTGGCAACATCTCAATAGAAATATTTTTGCCTTCCTTGACATGTTGTATGTCGTCGGCCAATAGGAGCACAGAGGGAAATTAGAGGAGGAATGATGATGTTGATGCTGTGAACTGTGTAACATGGGAACACAAGTCAGCCAGTTCCATGCACATCCGGACACCATTGTTTCTTTTACGTTTTTGTTTCAGGAAGACATTCCTTAGCACCTCCATCCAGATGACATCACACACATCACGAAAGCTGGCTAGCTGTGATTGGTCAGGGACTAACACATAGTCTGTCATGTCTCTCAGCCAAGTCATGGCAAGAATTTATGAGGCAGACAAACAGACAAAAGTAATGCGCTGTCTAAACCCAGCATTATTTGCAGGCACGTTGGCCTTCTTTTGGACTCCAAAAATGTTGCATGTTAACATCAAATATCTGAGACCCCTCAAATGATCTGCTGAAAGATTATGGTGTAAAGCTTTACCAAAAGTGTCCATGATTTCAGAAGCTGCTTTGTTTTGAAGATGTAAAATGTAGGCGGCTTTCAGTTTGTGCAATAATTAATCAAAGGAGACCATTCTTCTGCCGAGTATTTAGTGATTTTCATTTGTAAAAGTCTCAAAAAAACAGCTAGATTACTGTACTGCTGTATTACTTACATTACATTCACAGAGGCAGCTACTTGAAAGTGAGTGACAATAGGTGCATTCAACCTTCACAGAAACAACAGCAGAAGCTTTTTTCTGATTCCTCTAACTTGAAAGCAGAAATCACGATTATGAATTTACAGCCTCTAAGTGGTATTTTGTATAATACAGTAATATTAAAGGTCATGGTCAGGTTTCATTTTAATTCAGTGTTTCTTGTTGTCACCTAATCTTTTGTATCTGGAAAGTACAATTGACAAAGTTGGACTTAAAGCGAGAATGGGAAAAAGCATTTATTATGGAGCAGTGTGCAGTTTTGTTATAATAGATGTCACCAAGTGTCACTGTATCATTTTCAATTCATATGTGAGATTTTACTGCTCAGGCACTCTGGAGAAGCACAGTGCTCCGCTCGTCTCTTGTCAGTGTGGAGGTGTAAAGTGTCCCTGACTGAGTGTGTCAGGAGTGTAAGACCAGGGGCAGTGTCAGTCATCTCAGTCTCATCAGTTGGTTATTAACAGTGAAGACAGCTCGGTCAATGAAACGGCTGGTTCTGTATTCATGAGGGAAGTGAGCGCTCTGTTTTAATACTTATTACTCTACTTATTGATGGAGACTGACCAAAGATGGAGTCCGTGCTCAAGAGATCAGCCTGTTTCTTTAGGTTTTAAGTGTCAGTATTTTTTCACACTGAAATTAAATTAGTCCGCACACGTTTTAATATGTTGAGATGAGTGTTTTTGCATCATCATAACAAAATTCAAAGGACCATACTATACACCCAGTGCCTTTTTATTTTGCCTACAATCTTAAAAGAAGATGGTTTAAATCACTTTTATACTGGAATAATTTGTCAGGTTTTTGGTTTTGCTGAATGTATTTACCTTCATGTTCAGTTAAAATGTAGACTGAGTACTGTTATATTGTTATTTTTTGTGGCAGTTTATTCATTTTATTTTTATTCCTCACTTGTAACTGAGATGAAGAGCCCTATCCTACACCCTAGTTTCCAGCCGACACTGTTGCCCAGAGCTCATGTTGTGTAAATAGCTAATGTATTTGCACACATCTGTGCGCTTGTGGGTGTGTTGTTTTTAAAATGCAGAATGCAGAAAGGGATTGCACCACTGACAAATAAAACCTGGTCTAAAGCCAATGGCATAATATTTCCCAGCTATTTAGAGGGCCCAATGAGATGCACTTATGTTGGTGGGTTCATAATACGTGTACACAACCACAGACACACAGCAGTTCTCATACTTATTTAAATATGCTGCTCATAACAAGATGCGTACAGTTCATAGATCTAAGTTATTTTTTACAGTGAGTGGAAGTGTTTCTGTAGCGGTCTCTGTTGTTTCAGGCTTTCAGAGTAGAGATTATTGTGTGGCTTTAGTTATCAGAGCTATGGAATGTCCATCCAAATACAGCCAAAAATGTGACTTAGGCAGGTCTGAAACACATTTAAAACACCCAGCTAACATATCTCTCCACCTCTAGTACTGGACTGGAGGATGACGGATCCAAACCACCCCATGAATGCTCTGATGCGTCTAAATCAGATCCACCCGGGCCTTCAGTATCGTCTACTGTCCCAGTCAGGCCCAGTGCATGCACCGGTCTTCACCATGTCTGTGGAGATCCAGGGAACCACCTATCAGGCCACCGGGAACTCTAAGAGAACCGCCAAGCTTCAAGTAGCCCTCAAGGTATTCATCAAACAATGCATCAACAACAACAAGTAGTTTATTGACCTCTGGATAGGAGCAAAAAACAAACATCATTAATAATAATATAAATATTAAAACCAGTGCAACTTACTCTTTAAAGTTATAGCAATTACAAAAATTTAAATATTTTTAAAAAGGATTCAGTGCTGGAGGAAGATGGTTCAGTTTCATTCTCAGTTTGTCAATAACACTGGGGAACAATTTGGAAAAAAATTCTGTTGAGTTAGATTTTTATGCTGATTAAAACTAAAATTGGTGTGCTGATTCCAGCACGTCACGTTTTTTCTCCACAGCTTATCGTAGCAAAATTCCACTGATTAGCTGTATAAGACTACTTCTCGTCATAAATGCCTAAAGAACCCCGACTCCTTTTGCTATATTTATGGTAGTTTCACCATTCCAAGTCAGAGGGCAAACATCAGTGCATTTGTCAAACATATTTTGCATATTTTAAAGTATAACTCTGTGATCTAGACAAGCCATGGGCCCCTCACAAAGTGTGCAAGCAGTGTGTCGAGAGTTTATGGATGTGGACCAAAGGAACACGTGAAAAGTTGGCATTTGGTATCTCCATGGTAGATCATTGCACAGACTGTTACTTTTGATATGTGAAAACAAGCACATATCTGTTAATTACAGTATTTTTCATATTTTTTAAGAAAACGGGGATCCTATAGTTCAAAAACTTGACGTGATAGAGAAAAACTGAGATCAGTTTTGGAATCCGCACACAAAAAATGGTTAAAAACAACTCTCAGACCTAACTCAACAAAAATTGTGCTCCAAGACAACCTTGGAGTGTGAATGCCAGCTGTTGCGAGGCTCGTTCTGAGCCACTTTGGTTCTGATTTACTAAAACTGTTGTAAATCAGTATACTACACTGAGTAAGTAGTACATGCTGTATACTGTACAGTTAGTGTGGGACTCAGGTAGCTACTGACTCCATGGCAACATTATACTTCACATTTTTATTACCCAAAACATGATGGTTAGTGCCATAACTCTCATAACAACGGAAATAAGAACAAAAAATAGTCACAAATTCCATGAAAATGACTTTATTTTTGACAGCACAAAGACGCACGCTACTTTATATTCATTCATACGGTAATATGAACCAGCAGACACGTAGACTGACAACATGTGTCATTGTTTTACTAAAAAACAGGACATTATTTCTGAGTAGCTTAACCTACAGTGAATATGCAGCATATTACATGCCTGCTGAAAGCCTGAAGGGAGTAGAAACCAGCCGAGGGTCAAGAGGGTTAAAAACAGCCTTTAGCCGTCATTTCCTTCTCGGACTATTAGAGTTATTTCATTATGTACTTGAAGGAGGTGTCAGATGATTAAAAATGTGAACATTAGCTTAGACAAAGAAACCGTTGGACCAAAAAGAGAACATGTTCTTTTTGTGACAAAGTTTACACTCACGCTTTTTCTTTGTTGCTCACATCTATTCATTGAGTTACACGTTCACACATCAGAGCTGCAGTCAGTACAGCCAGTCTTTGTGTTGTTGTTGTTGTTGTTGTTGTTGTTGTTGATGGCCACTTTGCAGCCTCACTGCAGCACTGCTAGGTAGTTCAGTGCCTTGCACAAGGACAACTCAGTCACAGATGATGGAAGTGTGACTCATTTCCCAGCTGTGGTGAGTTCAGGGATTGTCAGGGCGTAAGAGAAAGTTTACCAGCTACTTTTCTAATTAGAGGATGGTGAACTTGAATGTAGTAGGAAACCAGACTGATAATATTTACTGAAATGTTATTCTGAACACTGTGTGTGTGTTTTTTTTCCTCAGGCGCTGCAGGCTCTGGGCTTCGTGCTCTGCAGCGACGGCGATGTAGACTCCCTGAGCGCTGACGAGAAATCAGATGGCGAAGGCAAGAACGACAGGATGTCCACTAGCTCCAGCTCCACCTCCATCACCTCCTCCACAGACACACAGGAGGTGGGCAGCACACACACACACACACACACACACACACACACACCAAAACACTGGGATTATTAACACGTACACATGAGGACTAGACTGGTGCACAGACGGACAGTGGCCTTTTGTGAAATATCAATGTCACCAACCTGTGATCTATGGGAGATTCCTCACTTATCACAAGGACACTTCAGCGAGGTTCATTAACTTAGCATTATTCTACATAATTATCTACTATTTTATAAATGAAATATATAACTAAAAATATGATTAAATACAGGAGTAATAGGGTTAATAATAACTACGACAAAAAGGGACTACTAGTACTCAGACTATATAAATCAGACTACTGTAATGACTGTTTCAGAGTTTATAGGGACCACATTGAAAAAGCTTTGTCCTCTTTAGATTTTAGTTCATTTGAGGTCATTGTGCCTGTTCTCACATAGTTGAGTCAAAGGGTGGTTTTCCCTTTTTAGATGATTTAGTTTGAATCCTCTATAGAGGCCTAAAGGAGGTCAAACTTTTGAGCAGCTGAAAAGAAAGAATATTAAAAACATTAGGAACATAACTGTGAGCACCAGAAATGTGTTTTCTATTTTTGACTCCCTTTCCAGTTATGTGGGGACTCTTTAGATTCATCTCAAAACTTCAGCTCGAGTACCACTGACTTATAGGTCATGAAAATTGGTTCAAAAACAAACCAGTGTGATAAAGCTAAAACTGTAGTGATGAGAATGAGCCATTTCATATACACTGATGTTTTTAAAACATGGTTACAAAGAAAAAGCTGCAATTACAGCAGGCAGAAAACATTACAACAACAAAAAAGAAGTAAATAAAAGAGTTTCTGAAAAGAACACCTGTTTCAAAAACATCAACAAAAAAAAAACATTTTGTTTGTCCACTGACAAGTAATAATTCTTTATAATGAAATTTAGGGATTCTTTCTTAAAAAGTTGTTTTGTTATGTTAAAACAAATAAATATTGGCTGATCTTGATCAGACTTTTGTAAACTCTCAGTTATATGTATCTTTCTCAAAAATGTAGCTCAAGTTGAAGATGCAGTGATGCATTTTATTCTATATTTTGGAGCATTTCTCATATATTTGTTATTGACGTAAAATGATCGAATGATTGTGATGCAAGGATCAGTCAATGAATAAGTTAATAGACTGCTTCAAGGTTATTCTTTGTGTGTTTTTCTCAACACAAATCTTTTGTGTCATATATGAAATGACAGGGCTGACAGGAAATCTTGTCTTTCTCTGGGGAAACCTGAGCACTACTATATTTAGGAATATGAAAAAAATGTTAGACTTCTCTCTCTCTCTCTCTCTCTGTCTCTCTCTCTCTCTCTCTCTCCCTGTAGTCCAGAGCTCCAGGTCCGATCCTGACAGCAGGAGGTAAAAATCCAGTGATGGAATTAAATGAGAAACGCCGTGGCCTCAAATACGAGCTGATATCAGAGAGCGGCAGCAGCTACGACAAACGTTTCATCATAGAGGTACGGAAACGCTCACACACACACACACACACACACACACACTACTCCATTTCATAGATTTCCTGTCTTCCTTTCAGAGAGGTCTCATTAGGAATTGATGAGAGAGGGAACGTGTTTGATGTTCGGCACCTCTGTGCTTCCTGAATATCAAAACATCTTCACACATCTTAGAAATGCCAGAAAGACAGCTGAACATGAAACCAATTTTATCCTACGAAATCAATCTGAATCACATTTTTTTTGTTTGGGCTCAAATGTAATGTTTTTGGTTCCTAGTCTAAATGTCTTGACATTATTAAGCACAAGGATCTTGTTTCCTTTTGGGATTATTTCTCTTTTACATAAAGGATAATGAATGTGAACACACACAGTTTAGAAAATAAATGACGTGTGTCTAGTTTTTTTTAGAAGAAGAGATAAATAAGAACTTTGAAGTGATACACACTATGGTAGAACAAATAAAGAAAAAAGCAAAACTTTATCAGCAAAGAATCAAATTAACATGGCATGAATATTTTCATATTTTCGTGTTTTTTTTTTGTTTTTTTTTTTGTTTGTAATAATATTCCAGGTCTGTTTCACTAAACTCTCATAGCTGTACAAACTAGTTGTAAATCGTTCATTTCAGCTTGTTCATGACAAGGCTGTCCGCTCTGCTCTCAGGTCTTCTGACAGAAATCAGCAGACAAATTTATCAGAATCAGTCATTTTATTAGATGACCTGAAAGAATTAATATTATATACAGCAGGTGTCAGCAGAGCAAAGCTGTACTGTAAAATAGTTAAACGTGAAGTTTGATGCTAAAAAAACAAAGTGGTTCATGACTAATATGAGAGGCGGTCATGTGAAGTCGCAGAGGTATTAGATGAGAGAATATTATAATCTAATAATATTAATTAATATTGGAAAAACCCAAAGATACTCGATTACTATTGGATTAGATAAAGAAAAGCAGCAAATGCTCATATTCAAGAAACTGGAAACAGAGTGAAAGTTAACAGATTATCACAATAGTTCCTTTCATTTCTTGTCAATTAACTAATTGTAGTTTAGTTCTCATTTTACAAACCTTTTCATCTATGAAATGGTTTGTAAAATGAACAGACTTTTATACCAGCTTTATCAAAAGACATCCTCCTCTCTGCGCGTTATGTTGTTGTGACAGGTGGAGGTGGACAAGCAAGTTTTTCGGGGGACGGGTCCCAACAAGAAAGTAGCTAAAGCCAGTGCAGCGCTAGCCGCGCTGAACAGCCTGTTTTCTGGCTCCAAATCTACGGCCAACAAGAAGAAACGGCCCAACCCTCCTGTGAGTAAATGAAATACTGCTGTAGTCAGCATTAAATGATACAGTATCATGTTACAGTGTTAATGTGTGCTTTGTGTGTGTGTGTGTGTGTTTGTGTAGCCAAAGCGACCTGTAGCCTCGGTGCTGACCCTCCCGGCTCTCGCTGCTAGACCTCCACGAGTTCCCGTCATCCCCAGAGCTCCATACATTAGCACCCCACCCACACATGGGTACATCCCCCCAGGTTAGTCCAGCTGCATGGCAAGCTAATGCCTTTTACTTGATTTATAAGAAAAAGACTGAGGGAGTGAACCAACTGTCTTGATCTTGGATTATTCCATAAAAGTTTGATTATAGTTTTCTTTTTAAACAAATTATTAAACGTATAAAAACTGAAACAACAAACGCTTAATATGCAGTACATTGGTTTTGATTTCAGGTTCATGTTTTAATTATGGTGTCAGTGATCCAAAATGTAGTGGATGTATTGATCTGAAAAATAATCAGGCTCTACCTGTTCAAGCTGAAGCTTCCTCTCTAAAAAGAGGAAATATATGGTTATTAGTTAAGTTTTGTTTTGGTTACAGTTTAATGGTGAAGTTGAGGAAAAGGCAAAGAAATAAATTGCTGAGAGGATTGAGATGTTTTTTATGTCTGTCCAGTAAATGTAAAACGGCAGCCAGCTATCTACAAAGCTTTTGTTTTTCAAAATATATTTGAATTATAATGCTCTAATTAAGAGTAGAATTTAGCCTACCAAGACACTTAGGAAGCAAAAATGTCAGTTTCAGTTTAGACCGTCAGCTTCCTCTGTAAACTTGCCATACAAAGACAGTTATTATGATAATTATAAAACAAATGTTAACTGAAAGCTGAAAAAACAAGTAAATCTATTTTTATTTTTTCTTAAAAATCCATTATGAATCGTATCCAAAAAGCAGTTTCCCTAAAGCTGTATGATCTTCTAAATATGTTATTTTACTGCTAAAAAATATTTTTTAAAATCCTTCATTTCCATCTGGACATGCATTAACCTGCTCATGGTGATAGACAATCACAATAACGCTCAGACTGAATTTCTTGGTGAGGTAATGAGGACCTCACATTACAAAAGTTGTAGATGATGGATCATCTAATTCAACTGGATACATTAATACAGTTTATGTGTTTTGTATAGTAATTACACTATATTGCTTTTTCTTGTTTCCCACAGGTTTTGGTGCTCCTTATGGTTACAGCCCTGCAGGCGCCCTCGCTCCATACGGTAATCTTACATTCTATGTAATCAATAATACATCCATTTGATTTGTTCATCACTACATCCCAACATTTGAGTTCTTTCTTTTTCTTTGCTTTTTCTCAGGTTTCCCCTCCAGAATGCCCTCAGTAGTTGTCCCAGTCATCAGAGTCCCCACAACATACCCCGTCACCCACCACTACCCTTATTAGAACCCTCACCTCACCTCACCTCACCTCACCTCACCTCACCTCACCTCACCTCACAGGAAGTCAAGTTATAAGTTAGATTCTGACTCTTGTCTGTCAGTATCATTGTTGTACAGCATGTGCCCTCTGTGCTGCACTAGAAACTAGATTAAATAGAACTTTGTGTGTCACTTTCATTACTATATGTCTTAGATATCAACAAATAAGCTCTTTGATCATCAAACTATTATATACTACTACTATATATAATGAAAAACTGTATGTAGGATACTAAATAAAAATTTACCAAAGGGAACAAATTAATTGCCTACCATAGGAAGCACAACCATTGTTTGACATTGTTTGCACCTAAAAATAATTAAGCTCAAGGGAGCTGGAAAAAAATGAACTAAACAATAGACATAAATAAATATCCCCTGTAGGCCACTTAAGACACCAAATGCTAAATACCCAATGTAGCAACCTAAACTAAGGACTCAAACATTGTCTGTTTAAAAATACACTTCTCATGTAGTGGCTGTTTTTTAGTTCCCAAAACAATGTTAAATTTCCCAAACTAAAGATCCACCATGATGAACTGTCACTGTAAAATTAGTCACCATGGTCACCATTTTTTTTGTTGGTTTGTTTTTTTAGTTCCCTATAGTGGCCAACTAAACATTAACTATAAGGAACTAAAGAAACACCAACTACAACATATCGGCAATGTAGGAAACTAAATAAATATCCACTGTAAGGAGTTAAAAAACACAAACAACAAACCAAATATCCTATATAAGGAGTGAAACTTACTTTGTTACGAATTAAAGAAACACCTGTCATACACAGACTTCTAAATATACAGTGTAGTAAACTAGGGGACTAAATGTCTTCTGTAGAAGAACTAAAGAAATTACTAACCATACAAATATTGACAGTATTAAACTTAACGTACACTCCAGTAAACTACTGTAAACAGTAACCAACTAAAAAAAACACCTACCATACAACAACATATACAATGTAGGGAACTAAACATCCTCTGTATTGGAACTAACTCAACATCCACTATACAGTAGCAGACCACTGCATGCAAAGAAGAAATATATTTTCATTAAAGATAACTTAAAATAACATGCACAGACTACTAAATATACAATGAAGGTAACTAATAAACTATAACTATTTTTAAGTAGACAAAATGTAGACAAAATGTTATTGGTCAGAGAGCTTTTTTGTTTGAAAGGTTAATTATTCCTTTAAGAATCTTTCATGGATGTGAACGCTATTCGGATATTGAATGTCCAAGGTTTACAGTTGTTTACACTTGTTGAGTATTTGAGATGTTGAGCTATTTTGTGTTGAGTTAAAATACTTTTTTTTCAGAGAAAGATTTTATTTTGACCTGTTTGTAGGTTATACTCTGTTTAAATAAAGGGATATTTTTGTGAGCAGCTGAGTTCTTCTTCTATTGTGTCCGCTGAGGAGCTCCTAAAGGATAATTTAAATGTATCATTCCTTGATTCTAATTTTCAAAGCTTTGCCCATGTTTTCTATCTAGTAAATGATAATAATGACAGTGTACTCACCAGGTTAAAGCAACATTTTGTAGAAACTGGTATTTTTGTTATTTAGTACCCCCAGTTTCAGAGTGCAATACTACTGTCATATATATATGGACAGCTGTACATGTGTATTTGTTATGATTATATAATTTGGCAACTTGACAACTGCTAACAGCCAAACATCAAGCAAGTGCAACAACACAAGACATAGCAGCCAGCTAATATTACCTACTAGTCTAACAACAAGAAGCCCAGCTAGGTAGACTTAAAGTCCCAGATTGACTTTTTTATTCAGCGGCTTCTTGCTCAGTCTCTCTTTCTCCTCCTTAGCTTCCTCTGTCAACCTTTCACCTCTCTGGTGTCTTCACCATTTGTTATGTTCTTAGAGGCTGCTCAGCCCAGTTACATTGCCCATGTGTCCAGCCTTTATTCTGGTACGACACCAACTCTACTCCCCATCTATATTCAGCCACAACCTGGGCCTGAACGCCTCCTCTTCCCGGTGGTCCAAAACGCCTGTGGTATAAACAGGAACACTTCCCTGGTGTTCTGAAGTTACAGTCCAGGCAGCCAGGCTAACAAACTGAGCTAACATTAGCTAACAGCAGCTATAGATCGTAATCGGAGAGTCTGAGATACAGACAGACATTTTAGGTGCTCTCACCTTCAGTTTGGTCTCAAAATAAAGTATGGCTGCCTGACTTTTCAGTGTGGACAGATCTCAGCAATTTTTTACTAAACTTTGAGTAAATAAAATAAAATAATAAAATAATATCCAAAAACTTCTCTTGCACAGCAATTGTCCAATCAGACTTGAGCAACCATAACAAGGTACAGCAGGTTTGTCAAGTGTTTTGCAACTTTTCCAAAACCAAAAAGAGTAAGACATTTATTAAAAACTGTGTTTATCTGATCTAATGTGTGGAGAAGTGTAGGAGTAACTAAGCATTAACTCCAAAGCCAAAGATCATCATCTGGTGAGGATAACTTCTTGCCTGCAATATGCAAGTTTTAGTTGCTGTCTTTGAGCACAATATCCTCAACAGTACTGTAGATCCATTGCATCTAGAAAATATACAAATATTACAGTGAATTATGATTTTCCTAAACTGCCAAATGTATAATAATAACTGTATAATCTGAACACCCAGAATTCAGTTGTGCTAGAGGCTTTTGTTGAGAGAACCAACTCTGTAGCCCTTGATAGCCTATAGGAGTCAATAAATGTGACAAGCTAAACATTTATAGTTGGCGTTGCTACGAGGATTTTTAAGCCTCCTGAAAACAGTTCCAGTAACAGCTACACGAGAGTTTGTAATATGCTTTAAATTTTCAACTTTCAAATCAGTTTTCAGTGACCATATAGTTAAAGGATTTCCCACATCAATCTATGTTTATCACTTCTGAAGGAAACAGAGGATCTATATTATGTGATAATGACTATTTCTGTTCCTGTTAACCCCGGTTGCTCATGTCTCCTGTCTTTAGGTGGCCTGTACATCGACAGTGCCTATTACCAGCCGCAGACCATAGCCACACCTATCATCATCCACCTGGGCCCTCAGGATCTTTTCTGACCCCGCCAATGTGCCGAGACCAGCCTCGGTAACAGCCTCGACCTCCTGTTTAATCCCTCACCCTTATTAAACTCTGTCAGCGCCTCTCAATTACTGCAGCGCTGTTCCCTCGGTTTTCTCCCTGCACACGAGACACAGCAGCAATATTGAAAGCAATATGGAGGAGAAAACACCTCGGGCGACACTGTCAAGTCAATGTCTGGTTTTCGTGAAGAAGAGGCTGCAGCCGAGACTTTGTTTGACCCAGCTCACTCAGAAAATGTCAATAAAACACAAAGCAATACTTCTTCTGCCTTTGGGAATCTCAACGTGTTCCAAAACTTGACTGGAGTCTGAAATGGTTTTTCAGTCAAGTTGCTAATTTCAAACAGACCATCAGCACTGGCACATTCAGAATAATGTGACCTACTGTATGTAAATATGATATTTACTATCTGTATATATGGATGTATGTGAGTTTTGAATATATATTAACATGTTAATATGTTTGAATATGTAAAACCCAACAGGTAAAGAAACATATTTATGATATATATCTGAATGTAAATAGTGACTGAAGCAGCTTTGTATTTAAAGCACTCAGATATGCTATCTATAAAAAGAGTTAAATACATTTTACAAACTGTCTATTACACTGTATCGATATGGTTGTGTTATATAATCCCTATTTAAACTTGACTACATATAGTAGACAAAGTAGTATTTTTCCATTTTAAAGATAAATACCACATATAATTTGACAGTACCATGTTTTAATAATTTATTGACCAACTAATAAGCTCTTAAATTGAGGTTCTAGATTGACTGTAAACACTCTGTGCCCACAAGGGATCGCAGGACAAATCTTAGGACTCACAAGATAATAAACAGAAGAGGAGAGCAGAAATCATATACATAATTGTGTTTATTTTTTTACAGACTATTCAACTAAACGTTGAATACATAGACTTTTCTTCCTTTCAAAGGCTCTCAAGCCAAAAAGTGGTTTAGTTGTACATGATGCTCAAAGAAAAGGTACAGGGTTTAAAATTATAACCATATATGATAATTACAAAACAGAATTACTTCTCATATTTCTAGATTAAAGCCTTCATCATGGTATATGTCATTTTTTATCGCAATACAAGATACACAATGCACTGTAGTAAATATAGAGAATACATTGAGAAACTGTTTATGAATGTCTGGTTTTGGCTAATCCAGTTAATTACACGACGAGTCAAGAAACTTTGTCACATGGATGCAAAACTCCCCTTTTGTCATGGAGCAGTGCTGCACTTATGTTTGCAACACTGGCCACATTAGTCTGATGCACACACAGAGACTAAAGAGGTGGATATCTCTGTTTAAACGATGGTAAACTCAGATGAAAAATGTATAGCATCCCAATCCCTGCTTTATGTGCATATCTACATTCTAGCCACAGTCAGTCTTTAATTCCCCATCAAACTTGGCCAAGACATTTCTTAGTACTGCTAATGCAGATTAACATTTTTAGATGGACGGCATGGATGAAGAAAAATATTTAGACAAGACCTTTTAGTTTAGCCTCTGCAAACATTTATTGTATGCTGTTAGCTTTTAATTCTTTTGGTAGCATTATAGTATAACAGCTCCCATAGTGCTTTGAGAGCACACTTACTTAGAGTATGGTTATTACTAATGTGAGCTGTAGTTGAATGGCAACAAAATAATAATTTTATCTTTGTTAAAACGACAAGGCTTATACTAAACTATACTGTACTTCATAGTAGTAGATACTCTTTCAACTTTTTATTGGTTTATATATGTTTTTATGGTTTTCAGATTTCCCCAATTGTTGCTAAGATGCGCCTGATGCTAAGAGCATTAAATAACCTAAACGTATGAATATATGAATATGAGTATTTAAAAAGCCTATTTGGAAAAAAATGTTAAAAGTAGTACTAGATTAAGATGTTTTGGTGACTTATTTCTTACTGCAGCTTGATTCACACACAAGCAATATTCAACTCAGGAAATTCAAACCACGAAAAAACAAAGGAATGCAAAATTAATCTGATTATCATAAACAAATGAAAGAAAGCTTCTGTACTGTTGATGAGTCCATGTATTAAATGGATGGACTTACTGTATGTAACGTCCTGTTCTGTTTGAAGTGTTGATGAATGTCTCTAGTAACAATCTAAAATCAAACTGTATTACTGCTACAGAAGATTAACAGGGCCAAAAATCACAAAAGTCAAAATCTTCAGTGTATGTTGTATGTTGTATAGTGTATATTGGTCTAAACCAACATACAGTATGTTTTCATGTTTTTAATTTAATTTAAGAACTTAATTTAATATCATTTTACAGTTGTGTGTGAACTTCTAGATTTTACTTAAAACCTTTGAATGCAAATGATATCAGAAACGTCATATATATTGTTAAGTTATAAACTACAGTCCTGGCTCCTGACTATAGCTATAGAACTTTATTATTGACAAAAGTGCATGTTCAGTTCAAATTTCTACAGTAATGTATCTGCAAGTAGAGCACAAAAAGTAACTAGAACTAAAGATTTTAAATAAACGTAGTGGAGTAAAAAATATGTTTGCCTCAAAACATTTCGTAGAAGTATGAAGTAGCATAAAATTAAAATAGTCAAGTAAAGTACCTCGACTTTCTACTGAAGTACATTTTTTGAGTAAATGTACGGAGTTACATTCCAGCCCTGAGTATTCTTAAAGAAATCCTATAAATGTCAAATTGCCTATCAAGCTGCACTACTAATTTTGCAACATTGCCCACTGTGGCCTAATAAAACCAGAGATGTTGAATAACCTCCTCAGAAAAATATCTATCATTATACAAATCTTTTTATTACCTCATGGTACTGTAAATATTTCCACATTAATGTTACCATAATTACCTGTTAGCAGTTTTTGTTGTAATCCCTGTTGTGTATCTTGAATTTTTCTGAAAGCTCTATCAGATCTGTCTCAGAGTTCAATAAAACAGAAATGCCTGAAAAGGCCTCACACCAGCCAAAGTCCATGTTCAGGGTATTTAAACCCAAATTTTACAGATATGGTTATTTATTTTTTTATTCTTACCAACTCTGCAATCATACGTGTTTGCCCCAAAAAGTTGAACAGTCACGTGTTGTAAACATCTGTCTAATCTGTACAATATCATCCATCCTACATGATGTGATCAATATCATATTTCCCAACCTCAACCAAGCGCTATAGGAAGTGTATGGATTGTGAGCAAAGGAAGCACTGTCGTTTACTTTAATCTAACTCCTCCAGCTGTTACATTCACCCCGTCTTCACTCTTTCTCAAAGCTTTGTTATCTCCTGGTCTTAAATCCTGACTGATGCCGCTCACATTCTTTTCTCACTCAATAGTGTCGTTTTTGAACTTCCATACTATTAGTTTTGTGTTAGTTAGATCCAGAAGTGTTCTGATCTGCCTGGCTTTGAATCAATATTAAAATGTTTCCCACAGATCTGTAACAGGAAAACAGGAAAAGAAGTAGCACAACTTATTTTTCTTGTAACATCCAGTTTAATGTTTCTGCCATGGACACCACACACTTCATCAGTCAAAATGTTATAATTAAATATTAAATATTTATTTAAATAAACTTTCACTTCTCCTCTTAAATAACTTGTTTGACCTTTTTTTTTTTTTGCTTGAGTCACATGATCAATACTTTCGAAACACACTGAAACCCCAGCCAGTGTGAGTGCATCTAAATGACAGTAAGTAGAAAGGATGAAAGTTCTATCACTGGGACTAGTGATGTGTCGGTCGCGAACGAGCCGGTTCAAAGAGCCGGCTCTTTTAAGTGAATGATAGGAGCGAACCGTTCTTTTTTTTTTTTTTTTTTTTTTTTTTTTTACTTTTCTCTTTAGGAAAAGTACCTGTGGGTATTGACTACGGGTGTCACATGCATGCTGTGCAACCAATCATGTGAGGATTGACAAGGAGCATACCACCAAGCAGGGACGGGTGGGGGTAGCACCACTGAGACCATGACAGGAGACAAGAGGAGGGAGACACGCTGAAGGAAAGACAGGAGTGAAGATGAGAGAGGAGTGTGGTGCAAAGATATATTATTTTTTACACTATACCAAAAACATTTTGGTTTTATTTGTCCAGATGTCAGTGGTGGGCATTAACAAAGCACATTTACTTGAGTGTTGTTATTTAATTTATATTTTGTTGTTGTTTATATTATGTGTGTGTGTTTATTTATATTTATATATATATATATATATATATATATATATAATGTCAAGGCTTAGGTTTTTATAGGCGTTTCTATCTGCTTTGTGTAGCAGAGTGGTTCTTCAAGCAAGTTAGTGCATTCATTGGGTGGTTTCAGTTACAAGGGATTTTACAACTGTAAATGCAATTGGCGAGAGCAAATAATTGAAATTCAAGTGATATATGCGTTCAAATACAAATCACAAGTCAAAACAGTGCTAAAAAGTGCTAAATTTGTCTGAATTATATAAGGTGTAAGGTATAAGTTCACTCTTCTTGGTGAGCTGAGCCAAATTCCCATCACTAACTGGGACACACTTGGCGATAAAGAGTTGGTTTAAAGGTCCAGTGTGTATGATATTGTCACACCGCGGTGAGGTCAAGCTGGGTTTTTGTTATGTCTTGTCATTTCCTGTTTTATTTTGAAAGTTAACTCTCCTCTCGTTTCAGGTCACTTGCCCTTCCTCATGTGTCACCGGTCTGATTGTCTTCCCCGCCCTGATTGTTTCCACCTGTTCACCATTACCCTGTGTATATATTGTCTGCGTCTCCCTTTGTCTTGTACCAAAGTGTTTCGTCCTTCGTAGCGTGCTCCAAAGCCTTTTTCCATAGTTCATAGTCACAGCTCCTTAGCTCAAGTAATCTTTTGTTTTCTTCCTCGTATGAGTGATTTTCTGTTGTAATTCCTAGTCTAGCCTTTTGTTACTTTGTATCTAGTCTTGTGTGTTTTCAGCCTCGTTTGTGAGCGCCCTTAGTTGATGTTTCATAGCCTTTTTTGTTTTTCCTCTTTATGAGTGATTTTGATTTCGTTAATCTTTAATACGATTAGTCTTAGCTTTATTGTTCCTCGTTGAGAGTGATTTTGATTTTGTTATTTAGAGTAGTTCAGTGTTTTTTCCTCCTAGGAGTGATTTTTGTTTCCTTTAGTTTAGGGCCTTTTCATAGCCTCACTCAGTCGAGGATTTTTCCCGTCCTGAATAAAACAGCTTACTGCCTAACTCTGCATCTGAGTCCTCATTTGAGTCCCGGCCTGACAGATATAGTGCCACCTAGGAGTGAAGTCGCACATTGCAACCAAATGAATACGCATCACTCTCTTCTTCCAAATATGTAGGAAAATTCAAAAGGCAAAAAGCAAAAAGCCATATCTAGATTAGAATTTGGTATGTCCGCTCAGGGCTACTGTAGAAAAATGAAACAAAAACAGAGTTATTAAGATTATTTTCAATTCCTGCCAATAGATACTCATAAATCTTACACACTGGACCTTTAACACAGTAGGGGCAACGCTCTTCTACAGTTCCCTAATTAACATGTTACCTTCTTTTTTTTTAACTGTACAGAACATGGCGGATTGTTGTTTTGGTTGGATTTCTAAGTTATATTTAATTAGTTTACAGATGACGAACAATGTGGGGGTTAGGCCAGTCACTGTGCTCAGTTAGCCTTGGACCAGTGTAGTGTATATTAAGATGTGGAAACCTTCATTTGGTGTGATTCAGTCTAGAAATTGATACTCATGCTGATATACAGGCGCTGTATGTTTAATGTTGTGTTATATATCTTAGCCAGCAGCTAAAACTAACTTAGTTTAACATAAAGACTTGGAACCGTTAGCTTTGTTGGTAACAGAAATCTACCTACCAACACCTACAACAATCGTTTTACTATTTCTATTTTTTGCCATGACAAGTAACTTAATAGATTTTTTGGGCCAGGTGAAGTAAGATACAAACATTGCATTACAGTTAAACAGTCACTAAAATATGTTGAGAAGTAGGCAATGCAGTGACAGACTCTTGATTCATATTCGATCAGCACTGCCTAGTTTGACAGTATGATCTGAGTTTTGTGAGCCTGTTGTGTTGCTCTGGTCAGGCTTACTGAGAGTGAACTGACAAGGTAGAAATAGCCTAAAGCATACTGTACCCGCTTTATCATCTCTTTTACTCTAAGTAGGACCGTAATTTACCAAATAAACATCAGACTGTTCTGAGAAGACTTAAAACTAGCAATTGACAGATAAACCCATGAGGAAACAGTTTACTGAGGTTATAAATCAGTGGAGGTAGTAGGGTAATTTCTCCATAAGACTCCATACAATTAGGCATTGCTGTTGCAGCTTGTGGAGCTGCGCCCTGGTGGCTATTAGCACGAATGCAGGTTTAAGACACTACAGTTTTGGCCTAATGTCACTGACACAGAAGCTCTGTCCACTAATTATATACTGCCAGTGATGTACAGACATAATTAAACTCCCAACACAAAAATAAAGAAATAGTTAATATAACACAATTTAAAAAAACAACAACATTAAATTACAGTACTTAAAAAAACACAGACTGCTGTCCCTGCCATGTAAAGGTATTGAAATGCAGACCAACATAAATCAGTTCTTACCCAGTTTTGTGACAGTGCTGAAAGTGGAGAGTTTTCACATTGTACTCTCTTCTGCTGTTTACATCCAGCATTGGTGGTCCCACTGCTGCTTCTTGAAAACCCTGTGATCAGAAAAAAAATGCCCTGCTGTTGACCCACAGTGGCACTCTGCAACAGATTGCCGGCATCAGCCTTCACCAGGCCTGCAGAATGTGAGCTGACATGATCCGTCACAACAAACTTGGGAGGAAAGAAACCGAAAACCCTGGGAGCAGAGCAATAATTTTTTGTTGGCAGCTGTTTCCAAATCTTTTATTTCAAGCAGCATCTTCCTGATCTAGTAGACACAACATTATGACGCCTCTATCTTAAGGATCTTTTGTGTTTGTTTTTTATCAAACAGAAGCATGCAAGTGCCGACAGAGAGGATGATATCAGATGGAGGTCCAGATCCTGCTGGTATTTTTAGCGGTGAGAGAGAAGCCAGAAGGTGTTGGATTACGCAACATGGGCACATGCCGCCCTCACTCATGGCAGTTTGTCATCTTATATCAGCACTCAGGACCATGATGCAATGTAGTGTTGATGCACTTCAGCTGCAGTTTGTTCACCTCACACTGACGCAGACACCTCTGACATCATTTATAAGTTCATATGTTTTAGCTTTAAACAAAATTTATATCATCATTTTTTTGTGAATCACTTTATAACATATGTTATGATCATTTATTTCACTGTATTACTGACTTAGACCAGAAATCTTTATATTCTGCCTTTTTCATTTTATGACATCTAAATCTGTGGTATTTTAAAAATAGTGAAACATTTTTGTGATATGTGGAAAATTATAAGCCGAATTCTGTGCAATAAGTAAGCAAACTGTTATGAGAGCTTGTAAAAAATGAATCTGAACGTGAACCTGAATGTTTTCACAGAGTTCATAGTTGCATCCAGCCTGGACAGCTCAGTGCTGTTGTTGTAGAGGTTCAAGTTCAGTCCAGTTCTTACTTTACCGAAGTAATCTCAGAGCTAAGGTCACAAGGCAGTGAGTCAGTTCTCTCTCATATCACCTTTCATGGAGGTGAGCATTAGTTTCAGGCGGCCCTAGTTGGGAAAGTTGGCATCTAGTTTCGGTGGGGAGACCGGTCAGTTGAGGGCAAGGCCTTAGCATGGCCTCCTCGTGATGAATCTGTCTTTATGATGAATCTCTCTTCAAGAATGCAAAAAATGTTCTAAAGTCAAGTTAGGGGAAAAGACATAAAAAGGTACCAACAAGTATCTACAGATAAATGATGCTCATAATTTGAATATATTCACAAACTCCAGGGACAACAAAGAAACATGTCTGACATGACGATGACACCCACAACAAATCAGAAACTGTGATACATTTATATTACAGCTTTTCAGATTCAGTAGAAGACTTTTAGAAAACACTTGACATGATAAAGTTAAATGACAAAAAGTGGAGACTAATAAAGTGATTGGTCCAGTAACATGTTGGTTACAAATGGTTGAAAATCTATCAAATCTATTAATTGTAATATAATGTAGGTTAAAACTTTGGCTTTAAGGTGTCATGGCCTAAATAGATACTCTTTTAAGAACAGAGAAGGTTTAAGAGCTTGTTGTTTTCTTGCTGCAGGTAACTGATCCTCTCATCCTTCTTCTATTAGAGCTTTAACAAATCCAGTCACAGGGTCTGAAAATTGACGCCAATGTGAACATTTATTGTGTGACCACAGTGTCCTCTGCTGGTGGTTCTCCAAAAGCAGAGATTAAAGTAAGTGTATGTAACATTTAATTTCCTTCCTCCTTCTCCAAGTCTTTCCTAGTATCTTATTGCATCTACATATTTTTTGTACTCCCATTTTTTGTTTTGTTGGTTACTGTACGTGTAGTAAAAGCAAGGGGAAGAAATGATGAAAGGAAGTGAAGATATGGAGGAGTGAAGGAAAAGGCAGAAGGCAGAAATAAAATGAAAGAGTGCAAGGAAACTGAGTGAGTGAGTAATTAAACCACTAGATGGCAGCAAACTTCTCTCATAGTCTGGTTAAACTGAGATCAGCTGCAGCAGAAACACTGGCTGCTTTATGTCTTTTAGTGCTGAGATGAACAAAACACCTCATTGTCTCTGCCAAATATTTGACTTCATGCAGTCTGTTATCACACTGTGTTTTTATTTTATTTTGATCACAGCCTTGGTGAATCATTGAACTCTTCACAGATTTCCAAAAATGTACAGTGTTTTAACCATGAACAGAATCTCTTTCTGTTCATCACAAGGAAGCTCTGAAATTATGCAAAACCTCAGATGACACATTTAACATCAAGTAGACATTCAAAATACATAATTATGCATAATTATGTAGTTGTCTCACCTGTCTGTGGACCTGTATTCATTGCGTAATCTGCGCCTCTTCTCTGGAAATGTTGATTTCATAATGAGGGCGGCACATGTAACAGAAAATAAGGAGTCAGGGCGGAGGAGGTCTGGTGGAGGTCCTCTCTTCTTTATCGGGTTGTCTCACACGAACAGCGGTGGATCCCTCCGCTAGGGTTCTTCCTGAGGCCCGATGAACCTCTTCGTCGTGCCAGCACACATTTTTCAGTGCCCGGAAAGCTGTGATGCATTTCCAATCCCTGGTTTAGATTTAAATTGTTTTATTATGTGAGTATGCTGCACCTGCAGATCATGAGACAGGCTGATAACAGAGCTGCTGTCTCTCTCCTCAATACTGGGCAGTATTGTAGTGAAGCAGCCGGAGGCTAATCATTCCAGCTGGGGCCAAATCCAACCCCCCACTCCCAAGAATCCTCAGAGGAGTATTTTTAGTGTTGACTCAAAAACATATTTTCTGAATCGTACTGTACTGTAAAAAGACTTTTCCTTACTTTCTCCAAAGTTTTTTTTGTAGCATCTGAATGAATCATTTAGTTTCACTCAGATCAATTTTCAGCTGTATCAGAGTTTTACTGCTAATGCAATTTTCCAGCTGTTGCTGCAACACAGCAGATAGTCAGAAACTATTCTGATAATCAAATCTGTGTGGAGTTTGCATGTTCTTCCCATGTCTGCATGGGTTCGTTTAGGTTATTCCAGCTTCCTCCCACAATATAAAGACATGCAGGTTAAACGTTCACTCTAAATTGCCTGTAGGTGTGAATGTGAGTGTGAATGGCTGTGTCAGTCCTGTGATGACCTGTTCAGGGTGTACCTGGCTCATGCCCAGTGCCAGCTGGGATTGGCTCCAGCCCCCCACAACTCTGATAAGGATAAGTGGTTACAAACAATGGATAGCCATGAACATTTCTTTGAACATATATCTTTGTAAATATAAAGCTTTGATAGTTTTCTGTCCCATACTTCATAAATACATGGCAAAATATGAATATCTGAATATTGAGCACCAACAAGACATTTGAAAATGGACTCAACAGTTCAAGGGGACATTTTATAGATTTTATAAGTGCAAGTGCAAGTAGGCCTACAGTATGTCCATTAATACTGAAAAAGATTCAAAAATTCACATGGACACTAACAAAATTCATGCATGAATATGAACCTGTTTGCTATCATGTTCACACAATAACTTAATTGGTGATAAGATGTCAGGGCTGCATGTAAGCTTATTGTGGGGTTGCTCTGCCCCCTAGTGGTTATAACATATAAAAACACAGCTTTAATAAGCTCTACTGTCACTTCTTCAAATGCTATGTAAACAGCGAACTGGGTGTTGTTTGTTTCAAACTGTTTTCCATCAACAGCTGATTGACTTTTGGCATTATGCTTAAGCCATGGTCAGGGAATATAAAGTAGAATTGCCATTGTGACTGACATTATTGCAAATATAGACAGATAAAGGAAAAAGCCTCCTGAATACATATTTTGATGTGAACTGCTGGCAAACTACCGCAGGTTTTATGTTAAGGATATAGCTTGGCTTGGTTTATCGCTGTGGAATAAATGTCTCACAGCTAAAGTAAAAGTCACTGTGTGAAAGACAAAATTAACCACATTAAAAATACATTTCACACTATTCACCCTCTGTTTCCTCTCCAGCAGACAGGAAGGCTTCAACTATCTGAAATATTAATACAACCTCTATAATATATACTCTATACAGACTTTACTTTCACTGTCACTCAGAGATTCTTTGCAAAAACGACAAAAAGTGTCATAGTGGTCCATATATTACACGGCTGCTGTTTTCAATGATTAATTAGCTGCTGGTTCCATTATTGATGTTGTGCTTGTGTACGGCAGAGAATGCTTGCTGAATAATGAATTCATCCCCAAATCTGCTGCTTTTGGAGGAAGGGGAGGGAGGTGGAGGTGTAGTAGATTAAGAAAGGATGGTAAGAAACAAATTAGGATGTAAGGAATAAAGGAAGCAAAGGTAATAGGAAGAGGTCATGGTCCTTTATATTTACTTTACAAACACAAAGTGAAAAGATTTTTACATTTTTAGAAGTATTGTTTTAAATTTGTTTAAAGACAACATTCGCAGGTGAAGAGGTTGAATGTGGAGGTCCTGGGCGGTTGTGTGGTTACATGTTTTCTGCAGTTGTGAGGTCAATTACTTCCCAATTCTCAGAAATGACATTGCAGAAGTCGTGAAATTATTCAATTTTTTTACTTTCAATTCACGGGCAACAGTTCTGGGGGACATTCCTACAGTCAGCATGTCAGTTGCATATTTCCTCAAAACCTCAAAAATCTGTGGCATTGTGTTGTGCAATAAATGGTGTATTCACACAGAAAGTGAATACAATTTTTTCACTCAAGTAGATCACATGTACTACTACATAGTCAACATAAAGGCACAAATATCCAGGCGATGTGTTTGATGCACATTCCGTGTTTTGTGCTCAGGCAGAGTAACGGAGCAGCAGCTCGCCCACAGACAGCTGCTGAGTGCCAAGGAGCTATTCACTTTGGTTTATTAACCCGTGTGCAGCAGAGAGCAACAGAGGTGCTGACCTCCACTTGTAGCCGTCTGTCGACACCAGAGCTCTGTGATGTTACTTTATATTGATACAAAGTTTGAATACCTGGTAAGTTCTGAAAATGTGTGCCTGTTACTCAGTTTCAGCTATTGGTTATCGGTCATTGTACAGCCTCACAGAGCTACTCGCACGGCTGTAGACTAGTTTCAGCAGAATTTCTTTAGTCATCCATTTTTATGTGCGCCCAACAGACAGGTTTAGGCTAGTGTCTATTCTGATTAATACAACGGTCTATACAGGCTGGGTAACAGATTGCATTTCATTTGCTTGTCTATTATCTTCCACTTTAAGTATACAACTGCAGGAATTGTGTACAATTGTGCTTGACCTACACTAAACACTTTCCCTGATGAAGGACTGAAGCTGCTGCTGTTCTGCAAACATCCTGCTTTCACTACACCATAGATAAATTAGGCAATACAAAGTGGTGTGTTGCTCTTCTGTAGAAAAACAATTAGATTTTCCTGGAAATGAAGCCTATTTGTTCACCATGTTCTGTTGTCAGATACTTGTAAAAGAGTGTTAGCAAAGGCTTTGAGGTCCAAAAGTCAACATTATATCCTCATGTAAACTCTCAGCTTAAGTCAGAAAAGGAAAATAAACAGCGGAGTGGTTAATGTGGTTTCACTGCAAAGTGGCGTGGCGTGAACTTGGATGGCTCAGAGTGTTATTACAGGATTTATTTAAATCAATTCGAAGTGAAAACAGCTTTGTTAACATGACAGCTGTGGTCTGCTTCTGCCAAAACCGCACAACAATCTAATTTGGAATGTGAATTTAACAGTGATGAAAAGACTCTCATTATTAACTGTGGAGAAACTCTAAAAGGGCTGCTGTCTTCGCTATTTTTGGCTCTGTGGTTACCACGATTGTACATTGGAGTGTTTTTCTATCACAGCAGTGTGTTATCCTATTTGCTCACTAAATGTTTATCTGACTTTTACATGTAGCTGTGCTGAAGGCAGAATAAGTTTGTTTATGTCCATGCTGTGACATGATGTATTGTTCATTACAGTTAATGGATAGGTTTGATGTAATACTCATATATTGTATATGTTGAAAGGGCTTCAAGCTGCTGTAGTCATTCTTCCTGTCGAAGGAAAATTTGTTCAAGTACAGAGGGATTTATTCGGGAGCTACAGTTACTGGTTAGTTTTCAATGTAAAGAGTAACTTACATTACTTACTAAGGTGAAAAGTTAAACCACTGGAGGTTAGTGAAATTAAGATTACTTACTGAATAAACGAGTTACTGAGTGACTATTCACTTAAAAATGTATGTCAAAGCATACGTCAAAAATATGTTAGTTATTTATGTCAAAAGCAGTAAAGTTTCTGTAGAGAGACCTAAAAAATGAAAGGACACAAAAAGTGAAGACAAAATTATGAAGAAAAGGGGCTAAAAATATTCAATCAAGTACTGATATATTATACTGAACTAATATATCTCCTATTTGCCCAGTGTAACATTAATGTTTGGTATTGTATGGCTGCTGGCTTTGAAGACTCCTTAGTGATTTTTGGAGGTGATGTGGATGTGGAGCTGCATCAGTAGATGTCTCACATTGACGTCTTTGATGTGAAGTTATTTCTTTGTATGCTCTTGATCGTTTTTGTTTCTTTTTGAATGTTTTAAACTAAAATACTCACATGTTGCAACTTTAATTTCCATGTTTCTTTTGCTTGAGTAAAATATTGAACTTGAAAATTTCCGCACTGTGGTATTGCTTTTACTGCATCTTCTCACTATGAACAATCATGTCGTTGTTTCAGTCACACACTCTCGCATGAGTTGATAAGATCCTACAAACTCTTGACCTTTCATAAGAAGGTGGATAAGATGAAATATGTATTGCCACTGAGCTATAACCAAGAATTCTTTTGTTTGTTCCTGGAAAGGCAACATGTTGGAAAATGTACTGATAATAAGAGTTATCATCTTTCTGTATCTTGTGGAAGAAAACGGTAATGGTGTCAGCCTGACTGCTCTTTGACACCATTACATCTCATAATGCTACTTATTGTAAATATACTGTACTTTTAAAAATCCTTTAATGTATGAGTGATTTATGAATATGTGCATACTTGTTTGTAATGTTGCCGATGTATATCCTAATTTATACCTGTGATTGAGTTTACTTTGTATGTATGAAATGTATTTCCCTCACTCACTTTTAAGCTGCCATCATGTGCAGAGACAAAATTATGTGGTTAATGGCCTCCATAAAAACTGCAAATCAAAGATCGCTCAAATGTTTGGAATATTTTTGTGACACATGAACGTTTAAGTTTCTACATGCATCCTTTATTTTTCCTTAAATGGCTTGTTAGGGTTGTTAACACGCCTCATTTAAACCGTGAGCCAGAACCAGCTGCTGCTACAGTGGGAAGCCTGCATGTTAAGAATGCTAACAAGGAACTTCAGGGAATCAGATTTAAAATAACACTTTGCTTTACTGATTCATATTTCACTATGTTCTCTAGCTTTCTCCAGTTCCTGTGGATTAAAGACACTTTATTTAAACTTCAGTTTCTTCCATACAAATAGTCCTTTACATAAAAGTTGCAAAGAAGAGAGTCACTTCATGTTACAACAAACATCTTAGCCAATATAAAGTTAATGAAACTCAATTTAAAAAACAACATGGGAGGAATTAGTGTGTTTGTGTGTGTGTGTGTGTGTGTGTGTGTGTGTGTGTGTGTGTGGATTCCTTTCACTCAGCATAAATTGTCTGGTAATGTAATACCCCTCGGAAATTCCTCCACAGTAAAGGAATCAACTCGGTCACCTCAGATCCGGTCACTGGGTCCCTGCTGATGTAACAGCTACAGTGTCACTCACCACATCTCATCAGACATGTGTCTGCATGTATCTACAACATCCTGTATGATAATACATTTAAAATCTTTGAACTTTTGGATGATTGTAAAACGTCATCTTGGGTGTAAGGAAGTTGTAATGGGCATTTTCACCATCTTCTGACGTCCCCTGGAGCTAACAATAAATCAAGAAAGAAATCTACAGATTAATTGGTAATGAAAATATTTGTTACTGGTTCATAGAATATATATTTTATTCTACCTCTGGTGGCATTTCAGAGAATACTGCAACGGACAACTTGTTGAGCATAGGAGCTTTCTGCAGAGGCCTGCTACCTTGTGTCTTGTGTGGACATAAACAAAACTGAAGCAATGGTGCAACTTAAAAATCCAGTGTGGAATCTAAGAGTGTAGTTGCTGATTCCAGTCCCTGTTGCCTCATCCTTTCCTTGGGAGAACAAATTGCGGTGGCCACAAAATGCGTGGAAAATGCAAATATCTAGAGCCAGTGTTTAGTTTGGGGCCCCTGTAGTAACTAGTCCATCATGGCAGACTCTGTGGTAGAGGACCTGCAGTGTCTGTAGATACAGAAGATTAATTTTAAGAAAAACTAAACAATTATTTTCTTCAGGTGATTATACACTGATGAAAACATAGTTAAGAATATTATATTCTGTAAACATAATCCCTAAATCTTACACACTGGATCTGGCACGATCTTAGCAGAACCCTCAAATACTGAAATGTATTAAATTGTAAATAAATGTATGATTTATCTGGGGCAGGGGCAAATAATAATAAAAGGCCTCCAGTGTGCAAAACGTTATGATTCATTTATGGTGAAAAGGTTCTGAATAAAGGTTAGGATAAAAAATAGTTTAATATTGTTTTATATATATTGGACTGAGATTTAAGGATAATCAAAAATTGAAAGCGTTACAACCTTTATTTATTTTTATAGTTTCCCATCCAACCTAAAAGCTTTAAACCCTCCCAACTTAATTTGATTATTTTTATAATTAACTTCACTGTTTCTGTACTTAACTTCTGTATTTACTGCTCGCTGCATTTTAAAGGGCACAATCCTTAAATAAAAACTTACCAGCTGATTGTCACAATGTAATGCAGCTTTAGTATAAAAAAAGTGTTTGACCACTGAGAAAGACAGAGAGAGAGAGAGTGTATGTGAGCGAGCGGAGAAGAATGACAGGAAGTGAGGATAATGAACCAGAGGGAAGCTGAGGAATTTCAGCTTTCTGTATCAGAGGTTCCCACCACAGACCTGTGGAGCTCCAGACCATACACTGCTAAAAATGTCAATCTTCTTAAGTTAATTAATCTGCCAGCACAATGAGACTAATTATCACCTTGTATACAATGTGATCATCTCACACAAAGTGATCTACCTACAACTAATACATATATACAATTGAAAAGGTCTAACACAAAGTGTGGTTTCACTCTGTTAAGTCGTGTTATTACAGGTATTCATGTGGCAATACGTTCTAATGTATGGATGTTGAGGAGTTACATTAAAATTAGTGGCAGACATTTTTTGCAGTGCAGTATTTTTTGGCCATGATAATCATCAATGTTTATATTGTCTCTATTTCTGGTTATCAGGGTCTCTCTCTCTCACACACACACACACACACATACACACACACACACACACACACACACACATATATATATAAACACAAGGACCCAGATTACATCACGCTCCTAATAATCTCTATTTTTCTTAGCTGCAAGTCTGCAAAAAAGACTTGTGTGCGCTCACATTTTCATAGTACATTTAGAGCATGAGCATTTAGACGTAGTGGTTAAGTCAATGTCAATCTGGGGCCTGATACTGTAAGTACAAAAGTATAATTATAAACCTGTGTGTCATCTACATATATCTGTCCATGCATAAGCGTGTTATGCGGTTGCTTTGGGCCACAAGTACTAGTTACACACTCCTCACTTTATATGGTATGTTAGGTTGACTGACCTAACACTTCCAACTTTCACGCAATCACCATGAGACTCTTTTTTTTACCCTTTTAATATGCTCTCAAGCCACATGTCCATTAACCTACAGATTCAGATTTCTCACTTTCCTCCTGATGGACTGAAATGTTGCACGGTCCTGTTTGTCTGCATCTTTGCTGTCTGTGTGCTGTCTGTCTCTCTGCAGTCCACAGCATCGTGCTCCAACTTCATTAGTTATTGATTAGTTTTTGACTGCGTCACAGACCTGTGTTGCTGGAGTATATTTTTGTAAACAGCTTTATTCAGCATCTCTATCTCTCCCCTGGCACTGTAACTTACTACGACATTACGGGAATGCCCTGAAACTTTCTCATGATTCTCAATAAAATATATAAAATCAATGTAGCTTGATTGTTCCTCAATGCTGAAATCTTGTATTATAACATGAGTGTACATGACAAATCTCAGGTCAGATAAAAGGGAAGCCTAAAAGCTCCTCCCTCGTGAAAATATTATGTATGTTAAACTGCCCTGTGTGCAAATCATCATCATGCTTTGGTGTTTGTTTTTGCTCTTATTTATCAGACAGGACCAATAGTTAATGTCTTAATTTAGCTGCAAACATGTCAGAAGATGTGCCTTTGTATTCAGTTAATGTGTGACCGCAGCACCTCTGACATAATAAATGAGAAAAATCGGACAAATCCAAAGAAAATATTTCAGATAACAACTCTTTTTGTCTCTTCTGTTTTTAGGCTGACTTTCTAGTTGTACAACAGCTAGTTTCAATGTTTTCTGGGCAAATCCTTAAAGAAAGTAAGAGATTTGATGCTAATTAATATGTCCATCTCTATTCAATTCAATTATTTGTGGTGTGTGAAATTTGTTGACTGCACTAGATGTTTTCTGGGACCACAAACAAAATCTTGTTTAGGGCCACTAAAGGCCTAGAGCACATAAAATACAATAAAGAAGACCTCAAACAAATACTACATCAAGCAAGAATGGGAAAACATTCCACTTTCAATATTACAGCTATTGGTCTCCTCAGTTCCCAGCTTACAGAGTGTTGTTGAAAGAAGACGTGATGCAACAGAGTTGCAAAGGTGACACTTTCTTAAACATGTTGCTGGCATCAAATTCAAAATGGGAATATAATTTTCCAAAAATACTAAAATTGCTAAATTTCAACAAGCTTGATAAGTTTTGCACATCATCATGTTTAGTTTTTATTTACTTTTACAGAGTGTGCAGTCTTTTTTGGAAATGACAGCAGCCTACACAGTACACATTTAAACATTGGCTAGTCCTCATAAGAAGCACTAGAATGCATGGAGCAGGAGGTGGACACTGCTAAGGTACTTAGACTACTACATGAGCTTAACGTTTGGATTTAAGCCATGTATTTAACCATAATTCTGTAAAAATATGAGGGTCTGTCCTCCAGGGATAAAGCATATAACATTTTTGATCTGAAAACTCATCTTTGCAAAAATCTTCTGTCTTCTGATCTAAACTTTGATTAGATTTAAACAAAACAAGTTGGGTGATGAAATGATCATGGTTTGGGTCAAAATAACTACTTCATTAAGGTTAGGGGGGTGTCGTGTCACAGGTAAAGTATTATGGCTAGTTGCAGTTGGTCTATAAGGTGGAGAGGATGTGGCTTTCCTGGATCCATGTGCATCACTCATGTTTTACAGTCTACAGGGTATGTCAGTGGATATTATCTTAATACTGTGATTACTTGTGCTTCTCAGAAATGTTCACAGTAGATAACTGTAGCCTTTGGTGCTGTGTCTCTGTATGACTGCATGTCTGCATGTGTGTGTGTGTGTGTGTGTGTGTGTGTGTGTGTGTGTGTGATTGCAGTCAGGTGAATCGTCCTGGCTCCAGGCTCATTTCCTCGGCTCTAAGAATAACCAGCAGCATGAACAGGCTGTTTTCACTCCCCTCCTTCTCTCTGATTACAGATAGGACCTCCACCTTCTTATCGCTCATGTTCCCAAACACCAACAATGTAGCCACTCACAGGACCACACTGTAAAAAATGCCAGTCAGTTATTTTAATCTCTCCATATAAATGTATAACCTTTCACCCTGTGATTAGCATTTTAACTAAACTATCAAGTAGAAGCTATATAGCCTTAGTAATTGTACCCATTACATCTAATTTGTGTTATGTAAATAAAATGTGCCATACACTTTTGGACTAGTAAGTAATATTAGCTGCCTGCTTTGTCTTATGTTGTTGCACTTGCTTGATGTTTCACTTCTAGCAAAGTTTGATCAAAGGCAATATAATCATAACAAATATACGTGTACATATGTCCATATTTACAACAGGAGTATTGCACTTTGAAACTTTACAAATCACAAAATTACTAGTTGTTCTGAAATAGAGAGACAAGTTCATGGAACCTGCAAAACAAAGGCTTTCTTGGCCTGTTGGTCAGAATTTTATCCATTACTAACACCCAGACAATTAGATGTCCATTATGGTGCCAGTTCAAGTCTCTAAAACCTACAATGGTTAAAAAAATTGGCAGGTTTATGGTACTAAAAACCATTAACAAGGTATAAACCACAGGAATGTCTTCACAGCATAGCATTCACTTTTACATCCTTTTAACCAACAACCAATTTTTAAATATGCATCAGAAACATTGTTTTTCATTCTGGTACATATGGACACTTCAATTAGGTTTTATTCCACTGGATTTCAACACTATTACTTCATGTTCATTGCTCAATATTCCCATAGTACAGGCCATTTGATTGATACAGATTTTAACATAAATAAGTTCAAGAATATCCAACAGTGAGTTTTGCTTTCATGCCAGCAGACGTCACATTTATCAGATCACACATTGGAAATGATAGTGTGTGGGTGGATGAGAGCTGAGTTGGACCGTTCCAAGCTAAATACATAAAATCTCACCCACTTCTAAACCTTAAGCCCCCCTCCTCTTCTGCTCTCAGTCCTGGTCCAAATTTGGCACTGTTGGCCTCTGTGAAAAGGCATTTCCCCCGGGGGATCAAGGCGCTGTGTAACTCTTGACTGGAGTCCGAGTCTGACAACATCATGATTTTCCCACAGGAAAATAAAAACATAAACTTTGACATAACATGTTTTTGAATCAGGGGATCAAAGCAGTGAGAGGAGAAGATTCGTGGGATCCATGTGTGCCACACAACAAACCCAAGCAGGCTCCCATTTTTCAAGAAGTCATCAGAAAAATAGTCACATGCACACACACAGTGCCATATCAAGGAACAAGAGAACTGACCATGAAATATTACTTAACATTAACATTAACAGACATATTGGCCATCAGATTTTTACATATTTGAAAGGACATGCAGTGGACAACCAGGCTTGTATGGATATACAGTGTATTGGGCTGATATTGGCCAGTATTAGTCGCTCAATCATTAGTTAAATGTCAAAAACTATTTTTATTTTTTCAAGAAAAAATGAAAGTTTTCAAGTGTGAGGATTTGTGTTTTCTTTTTTTTCAGTTAATCATTGTGAAATAAAGATCTTTTGACATTTGGACTGTTAGCCAGACAAAACAACACGTCTGAAGCCTTTGGCTCCAAAAATTGTACCGGGTGCTTTTTCCCTGTTTTTTTTTTTTTGTGAAATTCATTCAATTCAATCAATTGATTGATCAAGAAAATAATTGTCAGATTAATCATTAATGGAAAAATTGCAAACCTCAAGATCAGAAGTTTGATGGAAGTTTTCGGCAAATATTCAATTATACTTTTTATCTTATCAGTTAGTCAGTTGAAGATAATAGGACTTATATATATATATATTATTATATCTATATATATATATAAACATATAAATATAACATTGAATATATACATATTGCAAATAGCAATGTTGCATTTATATTAATTTGATTTTTGCTGTGATGTGCTGAAGTACTGACTGGATTAGCCAAAAAGCACACCCTCTTTTTCGATTTTATTTTATTTTATTCATCAACAGTTCCTCGATTGATTTTTCATGAATTTTACAATGTCACAATATCTATGTTAATATTTCTATACAGAATCACACATACCACAAGAGAGGACTTTATCCATATCATGTCAGGCCTCACCGTGTGTCAGCTGGTTTGTGCAAATTCAAGATATTTAAGTGTATTTGCATTTTGATTTAACACTACATCTCAGGAGGAAATATTCTACTTTTGTCCTGCGGCTTTAGTTACTTATCAGATTACAATTGTTCAGACCCTTCCTGTTAGATTTTGAATTTTGAATGTTTCGGATACACTGAAGCATTTTTTAATCTAAATAACCTCTTTAAAAAACATGTGATGATCCCATAGAACATGATGCATTGGTGTTGAATAACCTATATATAAAGTAGTTAAAATGAGCTTCACTTTGAACATCTACAGTGGTAAAATGCAACATACACATTCACAAAAAACATCAGATATGACAAAAACACTGATAGCACAACGAATACTTTTCATTCTTTGAGTACATTTATCTAATCATAAGGTTTTAAATGCATGACTTGTGGTTATAGTACAGTATTTTCAAAGTTTTTTTAAAGTAAAGGATTTAATTACTTATTCCACCCACTCTCAACAGCCCACTGAGACCGGATAGTCTTCTATTAGAAAAAAAACTGTACACATTGTACAGAGAAAGGGAGCCAAGAGGGGGTTATAGAGGCCCACAAGCTAATTTTTGCCCCGTGGCCACTGAGCAGGTCAATCTGGTCATGTTTGAGGACATTTTAGTGGAGTGTATCTTTGAAAGCTATGGTTCAGCCTTTCGTCACAAGCTGCTGACCCAAAATGAATCTGGAATTGTTAGCGAGGTCTGTGTTCAGTGATGGACTAAACTCTGTTTCACAGAAAAAAAAAATCAACAATCCACTTCAGCCCGGAAATATTAGTATGGCCTTATTGATCAAAACCCAGTTACATCATTGCAGCATTTTTAAAATGAGGTATATATTGACTACAGCATCTCTTATGTTATGTCAAAGCTACATGCTGGTGTTATGGACGCTCACGACAATTCTATAATGTACTCTGTCGCAATAAATACCTTTCACGTGAGCCTAATCAATTGCATCAAACACAAATAGTTGCGTCATGTGAGCGCAACAGTAGCAGTCGGTTGGCACGGAAACAGAACAGTCATGTGAACCAAATAAAGCAGCGCTCTCTTCAGAGGGACACCCCGGAGACAGATCCGGAGGAATGCATTACATGTGGAAGAATTACAGACAGCACATTACAAAACAACATCTGGTTCTGCATTCAGATATAGAAGGATAAAACACACACATGTCATCATGCTACAAATGACCTGTCGGACTAGAAACATTTTTATTTTCACACATTTGATTTTACATTTTTGATGAGTAAACTCTGTGGAGTTAAACCAAACTAAAGTAAGAAAAAGTCAGAATGCGGTATTGTACTGTTGTATTACTGTGTTAAGAATGAATCTTCTTAGAAATTATGAAGTTGCCACTTAGAAGTCATAATTAATCTCAATTAGAGGCATTCCAAACTGTGCTGAAAAAATTGTTTGTTGGTGCATTTTGAGGATTTTTGTTACTAAATCAATCCAAGACACTAATCAGAATATGTCAGTTTAATAACATGATCACACCTCCATATTTACAATAATCTGCAGCAGATTTTCAAAGTAGCGTTGTTCAGATCACATGCTGAATAGCAAACAGCTCAGTTTAGATAAGTGAAGCCCTTTCATTCTTATTTTTCTTCTACTATTATTGATTTGTTGTGGATTGAGGGAACACCAGCAAGCTGTATTGCACTGACTCCCACTGTTAAGCAGCATCGCGCTGGCGAGGAAAATAACACAAAACTGCAAATAGTCCTTTGTGCATTCATTTAACCTGTAACTCTTGAAATGATCAAACTCTGATTGATGACTCTGATAACTTCTTTACAAAATTTCCCTTTTTGTAGATTTGCGTCATTTTGTCTCGACAGCTGCATCAGGAGAAGATAAACAGGCATGCCAGAAGGTTTCTGGAGGTCATTCTTGTTTTCTGACATGGACCGTAGCAAACACGAACTCTTGGTCTTTATAAAAAAAACATGACAAACCTTACGTAACAGTAATTAGGATACTAAGACAAGGAGCACAGCTAGTGGATTGCTTTCAGTAGCATCATGAGACAAGAGCATTGATCCAGAATCATGCAGTTAAAGTCTGTTGGAAGAGGAACAACGTTCACAAGTAATCAAGCAGGGATCAAACATATCAACACTTTGCAGAAATTACATTTTCATAGCAGATACTGTATACATAACATATACTGTTACATAAAAAAATTATATATAAATAGAACATACTGGGGGCAGCAGGGTTAGTGGGATGTTCAATCCCCCTGACAGCAGCTGGTGTGCCTGTTGCACCTAAAATGTTCTACAGGTTAAACTCTGAACCCTGACCTTATTCTGACCTCTGACGCCTGAGGCCCCTGTGGTGAAATGTGGTGTCTTTAGAGGGAAAATGTAAAACCTTTAAAGTCACAATGAAATAAAAGTTAAAAATCAATAGTAGATGCTAATTTGGCAATTTTTTTTATGTGATCTCACTTGTGACAGCACACACACAATATATATATATATATATATAATTCATCCTATCCTGTCGTGGAATACATTTTAAATTATATTTAATACACTGAATGACCAACAGAAATCGCAGTTCATCACAAAAATAAAACATGAAGCTCTAGTGAAAGTTCAGATAGGAAGACTACTCTTTTGCATGCTTAGGCCTTTAATAAATGTTTCATTCATCCTGTCATGCACTCCTCAGGCATGCTCACTCATAATTTCTTTGCTGTCATTACCTGAGGCGGTCAGTTGTTATCTAAGTTGTTCTCATCAGGGTGTCACATTTTGCCGAAAGCTCAGCAACACACTTTTATTGTTAGCCCGTCATATGGCTGCAGTCTTTATAAATTTGGTTCTCTCTCTCTGCCTCATGCTGCTGTGTACGCACCACTCCAACTCCCTATCATGGCAAGTCTTAGCAGATTTGTTATTTCATCAGCCCCATCAGTCTCAGCAGTCATCAACCACCACCACCAGTGTCTGGATTCCATGGGGGGATTTATGTTGCTGCTGCATAGGGCAGACGCCCCCCCGATCACAAATCTCCCTGTAGAGTCTAAATGCCAAAGACATTCAGTCAAGACTTATTACATATCATCGGTTATATAATAAACATCATCCTTATTTTACATATTTCCCCTCTACCAGAAATGCTGTAATCGACCTAGATGGCACTTTGCTTGTGGTGCAACAAAACTCAACAGCAATGTCTCTTTTCAGACATCATGACCCGCTGATCATCATCATGACCGCTCAAGATAATCCACTGAATTTGCTGTGAGCAGTTTCATTTTTAGACCATTTTTATTTTCTACAGCTGCAAGAAGGCATGCATTTACTTATAAACTCAAGAGGCTTGAGCTGAGTCGGACAACATTAATGTTTATACCCTGTGCTGTCACAAAGGAAACTATAACAGATAGATGAGATGTGCCATATGTTTACAGCTTTTTTTAAACTGAACCTAAATCAATAAATGATAAATTACAGAGTTCAGCAACTGTGCTTTGGTTTTTACTTCCATTTACTTTAGTTTATAGTTTACTGCATGCTGTTTTCACACATACATGTAATAATGTTTTTTAGATACCATTGTAGCTGTTGCTTTAAAATGTCCCTTTACTGGATGTAAGGAGTCTAGACCAAACCATTAAAACTGCCTCAGAAAAAAGGACACAAAAGTACGTGGTCTAGTTTTGACCGTATAAAGTGTTTTCCCAGAACAATCTTCCTGTACTTTCTTTTTTCAATCGTAAATTTGCCAAATTCAGGAGCAAGACGCTCTCAGAAATGCCATTTCATTGTGACTTTAAAACCAAACTCGACATCTGAAATCTTAATGGTCTTAAATCTTCCTGCAGTATATAAAGAAACACTTCCCCTTCTTCTCAACACTGTAAAAAAAAAACAGGTTCAGTGTCAAGTGCAGCATGTCAAACCACTTGGCTGTGACAAATAAGTTATCTTATAAAACAACATTTTATCCCCAAAATCACTTGTAATCCAGAAGGGCTACTACACATCAGGGGCTGACAAAAATCCCCCAAAGGGCCCAGTTAGCCGCTGTTTAAATATTTAAACTCTGAAGTGTATTTACATGAAGCAAAAAAGCCACAAGCTGTCACTGGCTCTCAGAAAAAGTGTGCTGACCCTCTCACACAGCGTTACCACTTCTCCTCCACCTTACGCTGATCTAACAGCTATCAGCTGCTGCGGGTCTAAAGAGAGAGAGACACAAGCAATAAGTTAAAGATTACTTCAAGATTACAATGAAGCATGGATCCTGTCAGACAACAAATCCATGATCCATGCTGACACCGACAAGTCAGGAGGTGATTATCTTACGACGCTACGTGGCTTGTGATTTAAGAGTCATGTTTCAGCTGAAAGGCAAACGGCCCAGAAGCTTAACAAAGAACTGCTGATCAACCTGAGGAGGAATCGCAAACAGAGAATAAAACTCTCCAAATAAATACAATTTACTGTCTCTTGGATGAGGGCACGCCACTGTCTGCTGGCAGGAAAACTGCAGCCATCTTAGAAAGTAAAGCTCATTTTTAATTTAATATTTTCATGTGTAAACATGCTTGGAGCTTCCCACTGACACCTAACTTCATTAGAGTAGAAAACACACACAAGCTCTTTCATAGACCTTAATCTTCTCTCTGGGAAATAAGATTAAAGTCCATCCAATACACATTTCTAACTCACAGGCTGATTATCAAATGATTTCTTGGTCTATTATTCTCCACATATTCACTTGTTAGCATTGGGAGTTACACCAGGAAAACACTTACAGTAGTCTGTTTCAAGTGTTTTAAACATTGTTTGCATTATCTATTTCTACCCTGAAAGAACCAAGACAATTTCAGTCAGGCTTCAAAGATTTAAAATATTATTTGCATTTTTGCTGGATAACACAACACAAGTCGTGTCGTGCTCTCCTTTTTTTGCATCTGGGATTTCTTAAGTCTGAGCAGGCAGGAGTGCTTATTAAATCCTCTGAACTCACACACACATCTTATTTCTACAGTCCACTTTCCTCATCGATATCAAACTTCTTTACTCCTTGTCGCCGGCTTGTGATCCTTGAAAGAGCAGCATCACACTGAAGAGCATTTGAGAAAGACCCAGAAGGAATTTCACAGCCTCCTTTTCCACAAAATCAGCCGTTGAGACGACCGACAGGCGTTTGCATGGGCACCTCTCTGTGCTCCGTGCAGAAGGTCCTCAACACATTTCACTGCGGGACCAAAAAGACCTGTGTCATGCTAAGCAGCTGAGAGCAAAGCATACACAGAGGGCCGATGCCGCCAAAGTGACCAAGCCGAATCCATCGTCGTTGGGACTCATACTTGACATCGAGCGTCTGGTCGTGGGGTAACTACAGCTGGAGCCTTTTTGGCATCTGTGCAGCCGAGGCAGGAAGGAAACAACGGGCTAAAGAGGCGACCTAGACCTTTCCGGAAGACGCTGTTGGACAGGCTGTAGATGAGACAGTTACAGAAGCTGTTGCTAATTGCCAACCATGTTGTGAGGAAAGATGCCACCTTGTGGTGATACAGCCCAGCGCTCTCCAGTAGGAAGTAGAGGATGTATGGCATCCACAGCACATAGAAGACACTGGTAATGCGAAACAGAACCATGGCGTAGCGCTTGTCCGGGCAGCCCTCACACCGTTCCCCCCGCTCGCCTTTGTCACCCTCCGTTTGTGAGCTGAAGCGGGCGTGGCGCTGGGTTATCTCTCTCGTGTGCTGCCGACAGATCCTGAATATACTCCCATAGGTGAAGCAGACAGTAAGTGCTGCTGGTGCATAGAGCAGCCCCACAATGAAGGTGCTGAAACCCGGACTGGTCTTCCAGGAGTCTGCGCACCATTGAAATATGTCCCCATGGTAACCTGGCTTTCCCCAACCGAAGAAGGATGGCAGAAAGATCAACGCAGAGTAAACCCAGATGAGAACGATGCACACCCTCAACCGGCATGGCGTTACCAGCGTGGCATACGATAATGGACGGGTGATGGCGATGTAGCGGTCTACGCTGATGCACGCCAGAGAGGCCATAGAGACGCTCTTCAGCACAGAAACCATGTAGCCAAACGCCTTGCAGGTGAGCTCTTCATTCAGGCCCCGGAGATAGTGGAGGAGGGACAGCGAGGGCACCAAGCAGCTGACGCCAACCAGCAGATCAGCGTAGGCCATAGTCTGGATGAAGTGGCTGGTGGTGTGGTGGTGCAGCAGTGGGGCGCAGTGGAAGACAAAGATCACCACCAGGTTTCCAGCGATGATTAGCACGGTGAGGAAGAGGATGACAACTACCTCCAGCACACAGGTATCCAGGCTATGGGAGTAACCCACCGCACCCAGCAGGCAGAACGGGGGAGAACCGCTTTGGTTCACATCGGAGGAAGAGTTCATGTTTGGACTGGGGAGAGGGAGAAGGAGGGGGGCAGTTTCAGTTGAAAGCAGCCGTCACCCGTCACCCTAGTCTCTTTTTTAAATCTTGAAGTTGCTCGTCCTGTCTTCTGCTCCAAAAACAAAGTGCGCCTCCTGTTTTTCTTAAATCAGCATCTTTTCTCCCTCAGCAGGCAGGGAGTCTGTTCTTAAAGTAGCAGTAATCCATTGGTGTATGCAACACACAGCCAGGCTCTTCTGCTGCTGCTGCTGCTGCTGCTGGTGGTGCTGGTGCTGGTGCTGCTGGGTGTGAAATATGTGCATGTGTGCAACCTCTAGAGGCAAAAAAATCCCCAACGTAGAACAAGAGATGCCAGTCTGATGCTGCAGTGCAAACCGTCCTCCCCTCGCAGCTGTTTATCATATCCCCCCCTCGACTACAAATCCTGAGGTAAGCACTCTGCTTCGGCACGCAGCCACCGAAAAATCCAGGCATCCACTTCTGCTCTTTGAGTGCCAGCAAAGGAAAAGGGAGGGAAAAACAATGCCGAAATTCCCGGCAGCTCCGATGTTAACACTCCTCCATGCTGACAGTGACGGCTGTCTCAGCAAACAAAAGCAAGAGAGTCGAAACAAGGAGCATCAGATCTGGAAGTGGCAGCCTCCTCCACGGTCCACTGACAGGAGATGAACACACACATACGCACAGACACACACACACACACACACACACACACACACACAATGTCTCAAGCAGGAAGAGTCCTGAAGACAGACGAGCGCAGGCAGGCGAACATCCAGAAGTGATGGATAATGTCACCAGGATCTCCTCACTGCTTCTTGTGAGGCTCAGAGGCGGCCGGCTTACTTCCAGTGTGAGGAAGTGTGTAGAGCGAGAGAGTGTGTGTGCGTGTGTGTGTGTATTAGAAGGAGACAAGGAGAGAGAGAGCGAAAGAGAGAGAGAGAGAAAGATCAGGGAGGCAGCCTGTAAACTGCTTCTCCTCTGTTGTAGTGGCAGTAGTGATGATGCAGCGCTGCCACTGCCGCTTCCCTCTCCTCCCCCTCGCTCTCTCTTTCTCTCTCTCTCTCTCTCTCTCTCTCTCACACACACACACACACACACACACACATACCCCTCCTCTCTCTTTCTTACACACACGTTTTTCCTCCCTTCCCTTTCTCCTTGCTCCCTGTTGTCCAGCCCTCCCTCCACCACCAACCCTTTTTTTCACACACTCATTCTGACTCTCCTTCTCTTCCTCCTTACTCCATCTCTCTCACTCTTTTACTTTATTTCTTCATTCCCTCGTTCTCTACTGTTACTGTATTCCCACTATGCAACACCATTACTGTGGAAAAACCCTTTTGGGTAAAGACGATGTTCCAGTAAGGATGGATTTGTTTCAGATCAAGTTTTTCTAACCCTCTCAAAAACATGTCAGTCAAATATATCTCAATGTGAAGCAGGTCCCACCTACACAATGAAATATAATCACTAAAGTGTTGTGTGAATATTGATCTAATTTGTAAAATTTAGTCAAAGAATCAAAAAGCTTGATAAAAACTGAATCTTGATCAGGTCATTATAGTCCTTTGGCATTCTGCCACATTTGTAATAAAAGCTCAAATCGACTTGTGTATTTTGGTAAAGACAGATTCCCTGACTGAACTGAATGAGTTTTACGTAGTACAGCTGCATCCCAGAGAAATTCAGTGACAATATATAAAGCTGGTTTGTACAGAAAAAAGTACAGGTGCTATATCCAGAGATTCTCAAACTTGACTGATTGAAAAGCTTCATTGGGATTCCAAAAGTTGTCTTCATACAAACTTTCTATGTCTGTTTCCTATATTCATAATTTCTCATTTTGTTGAGCCTCTGCCATCAATGTATGAATGCATGTGTGAATGTGATAAGCACTTTTAGTGGTCGGTGGACAGGGGAAGCACTTATACAAATCCATTTACCAAGTCCATTGTAGTTTAAATGTTTATTTTTAATTATCTTTGTTCAGCTCTCTGTTGTCCTTTTCTATCTTCGTGAAAATTGTTTATAGAAGTACATTGAGAGCCACGAAAATCCCTCTTGTCTCATATGTGTTCACATAATAAGCCAGTAAAGCCGATTCTTGTTCTGAAAGATGGATTATACTATAACATATTGATTAGGAAAGCAGTTTTTGAATTTAGGACGTTGTTTTATTACAAATTCATCAAACCCAATCGGTTGGATTTGGGTTAGGGTCATTATCATGTTTGGGTAGTTAATTAATTTATTTCATGACTTCATATCTCTTCTGTTATTCCTATAATGCGTTCCTTCCCTTCTTTCTCACTGTGTCTCTCACTGTATGTCCCCCTCCTCCCATGTCTCAGCATCCCTCCATCCTCATCTCTGTGGAGCTTCACATCTCTTCTCGAAGGAAGCCCCTCCCTCCTCCACATCTGTTGGCCAATAAGCAGCATGCAGGTTTCCATCTCCACAGAGACCGTTCACGCCCACCCACGTGCACACACACACACCCTCCCCGGCAGGCTTCCCTCACATATGAAGTGTACCCGTGCAAATGCACCGACATGGCAACACACACACGTGTTCAGAGACATAGCAGGGGGTGTTCATACACATCTATAATCTTTTGATTAAGAGTGGAGAATCCCTGCAGCGTCCAATGAAAGGACAGCTGGATGAAAAAGATGGCAGGAAGATAAAGGGTGGAAGAAAGAGACACAAACCTTGAGCTGGTAAAGGTGTGGCAGAGAGGACAAGGCTACAAAAAGATGCTGATGTGTCTTTATTTTCACATAATTTCGAGCTGCAGCAGTCACACACACACACACGCACACACACGCAGCTCTCATCTGCTGCTGTTAAATGCAGTAGGATCAGCCAGAAGCCACCTGCAGTGACTGTCCGCGTAGAACAAACCACCATAGTACACTCAGGACTGTAGTAATGGAGAAAACTATTTAAGGGTCAGTTCACATTGTCCAAATCTTGACAATCCACAGGTCTCACAGTTGTCGGTTGTCCATGAAACTACTTCCTGCTGGTAAGGTAGTGCCCAATCAGACCTGCAAACAACAAACGGTTCCTAAAACCAGATGGTGACTTTTCATATGAAATTCAAATCTTGTTCTAAGATTTACTTTTTGAAATAAAAATGTACAGTCTATAACTGTTTGAAGTAGTACACGGTGAGGTCCAGCTTGACCTACTGCATGTCCTATTGACCCATCAGTCAACTGAGCTAATAAATAAAAAAGAAGGAAAGGTAGCAAAGCTGTGTGATCGGATAATCACAAGTTTGTAAAAAGCAGATGCCTACAACAACTACAGATCTGAGGGATCAGCTGCTAGCTGAAACACAAGTGAGACAGTAAAGACACCAAAAACGAGTGGGAGTGCTAAACTACAGAAATTGCATTTGAATTAACTTGTCAAAAGATTATTTTCAAAGTAACAGCCCCTCACTGAAGGCAAGTGAAAATGTTTTTATTTCCTGACTGATGAACACTTTCTCACTCGCCTTATCTTGTTGTCCAACATGTGCATACTCCAACTCGGTGGGATTTCCAGAATTATGGTACATTGCAAATGAAGTGAAGTATTTAAAATGTACTTGTTGACATGACAACACAGAGATAAACAGATTTAATATTTTATATACACACTACATTATTTTATGGTGTCAGGAGTTAATCAGCAGCCAAGTTAGAAAATGATAACCTCTGGGTGCAGCATTTCGCCAGTCATACTGTTTCCCAATCATCAGCTCTGGGTCACGAGCCGACAAATATTTGTAAACTAGTGGGCTACAACGTGCAAGTGACCTGCATATGTTCATATAAAAAACATTATAATTAATCATGTCTTTTGGGAAATTTTATTTAATCCGCCGCTGATATCCCTGCAGGAAATGCAGAAGTTTAGTCACATGCGTCATTACCCTACTGCGTTGTCTGCTGATTTGCACAACAACCCAAAGCATCTCCTGTGATATTTGTTTCAGAGGGAACCAGAGCGGTCACTGCGAAAACGTCTTTCCCTTCCAGGCTGACTGTCGGTGGGGAACACAGACGCCATTCAGACACTGTTTGTTTTTTTGTTACCATATGGTGAGCATTGAGGTGGGTCGGAAGGCCATTAGCCACCATGTTTACGTGTCTGTTTTTGCTTTTATTTTCCAGGTCAAGGGTCAGAGGTGCCACATCTGCCCTAGTTATGAGGCCAAACGTTTAGGCAGCTCAACAAGCAGCCAGTTGTCTGACATTTTCCTAAGACATGTTGACATGAACATCAGCACCTCCGCCATGTTACCAAGTCAACGCACCACTCTAGGTAAACAGCGGGCAGCCTGGCAGGGAAAGCCACCTTGTGACCAAATGTTTCGAAAGGAGAACTTGTGATGCTGTGGTTCAATTCCCAGCAGGCAAGATCTAAAAATCACAACAGTTGTAGCAGAGCCCTAAAGCACTGCTACAACTGTCTGTTACAGTCTGAAGACCTGAGTATCTGCATCCAATGAAATCTTCTTTCAAAATTAATTTTTTTGTTGAAGGATGACAGACTTCATGAGAAGACATCAGAGATCATTAACCGTCACAACTAAAAATTATTCACAGCTTCAGAATCAGCTGTTGTATGCAAAGTCGCAAATGTCCACACTGTTGTTTAGCCTTCAAGGCTTTGTGACCAACACTAGGCATTTATTACATATTTGTATGGAGGGTAGGAGGCTCTGTTATTGCCATATTACCCAGTACATATAGAGAAAAAAGTACAGAACTTCTTATGCAAGAGCAGAGCCACATTTTCATGAATGTATATGGAAAGCACATTATAATGTTTCAAAGTGGTGTCTATTCATTCCAAAGTTACTTACCCAGTGTAAGAAAAGGTATACAGTATTAGGTGTCACTGACCATTATATTTTGGATCCAGTTCCTGGCAAAATACTAGTGCCAGTGCTAATAAAATTCTCTCTCTGTTATCAAATATTTTCATTAGCAAAGAGCAAAGAAAAATAGAGTACATACCAGTTATCTTATTTAATCTTCTTCATGAATATGTCTCACTTTGTACAATCAGTCTTTAGCATTGTCACCTCACAACAGGAAGGTTCTGCTTTTGAACCGGTCAGCTGGTTGTAGCCTTTCCATGGCTTTGTAGTTTGTATGTTATCCCGGGTATTCCATCTTCTTCCCACAGTCCAAAGACTTGCAATTAATAGGTTCATTGGTGACTCTTAATTGCCAATAGGTGTGAATGTGAGTGTGAGTAGTTTGTTTCTGTGTGTTAGCCCAGTGATGAGATCTGAAAAGTTTTTATACAGTCCCTTTCTCCAATCCATGTGAAAATATGTAAAACTGATCTATCTAAAATTCTTCCATAATTAATGCCTCGCCAAAATAAAACATAAATCATATCGAATACATTGATTTAATGTAGACAGAAGAGACAATAGATAATTATATAACTAGAGATAGTTACATAGGCAATTAGCATAACAATAAACCTTTAATAGTATCAGAAAACAATACGAACTGAATTATTTTCCGCTGTGTACAAAAAGACCTGTCAGTGATGGTGGCAGAGTTGGAACATCTCTTTTGATTACATCACAGACGGGTCCTTTAAAGTATATTGTCAGTTGCCACATACGGTCTGAAATCACATGGAGCAGCTGTGTGAACATCAGAACAGTAATGGCAAAACATACCGACTATTGGTTCATTTTATTCTGCACTGTTCACGACCCAACAGGTTCATATATAATTCAAGCACTCATACATCATTCATGTTGTCATAAATTCACTCTCGGGTATCTTCGCCCCATTTTCTGCAAGCTCCTGTGACCTGAGAGAGCTCCTGTTCAAATTGAATTAACTTCAGGCACATGGTTCATTAAGAGAAGGCCAGCCTGGTGCCACAGGCAGTTAGCTTTTACAGGGTGAGTCTGCACGGATAATATTGTGTCCTCACTGTCAACAGACGCACAATATTTAATAGTGAACACAGAGAAAATGCGTCATGTTGACAGGACGCTGCAGCATGACGCATGATGGTTGGAGGAACACAAAATCACATTAATCTGGTTACCAAATCTCTTACTGTATCTTTCTGTTTTTCTTTAAAATCTGAAGCAGGATGTTCAGTTTCAGTGGTGCCACATATGATAAGACAAACATATAGGCAGGGTGGTATGGTAGTACAGGCTGGGGCCTTTCTATGTGGAGTTTGCATGTTCTCCCCTTGTCTGTGTGGGTTCTTTTTGGGTACTCCGGCTTCCTCTCACAGTCCAAAAACAGGCAGGTTATTTGGTGACTCTAAATTGCCCATCGCTGTGAACGTGAGTGTGCATAGTGTTTCTGTGTGTCAACCCTGTGATGAACTGGCAACCTGTCAAGGGTATACCCCACCTCTCATCCAGTGACAGCTGGAATTGGCTCCAGCCCCCCCACAACCCTGATAAGAATAAAGTTTTTATTTATTTAACCTTTTTTTAACCATTGAGAATACCACCTCCTTTTCAAGGGGTTCCTGGCCAAGACAGGCAGCAGCACAAACTAAGAATAAGTCAAATTAAAAAAGACAGACACACAGACAATATTACAACACATAGCAATCTAGAAAAATCATAAAAGTACAATACAAGCCATGAATTCAACAACATTAGTCAAAACAACGACACCCCAATGATTCAGTCTCTAGGTCTTTCGATATGGAATTAAAAGCATTCAAAGAATGGATGGATGGACACAGATTCAAGCGATTTACAATAGACCAGTGTTTTGGGTTTTTGCAAATCGGTTATTTTCAGTATCTGAAAGATAATTAAGCTTACCTAACCATGTTAGGACTGTGACATATGTTAACCTCATCTACCCAACTGTGCAAATGGTGGATGAGTATAAACATATGCTGTCTCATGTTGGCTGTTATATTTTATTTTTAGATTTAGTTCTTTAATTTTTGCCTTGTTTGTGTTTGTTTTTAACTCAACAAAGAGACAAAAGTCACAGTCAGAGCACAGGTCATCAAACAGAGCAGGAAGCAGCAGTAAAATATTCAATAGATCTTTGACTGCTGACAATGTAATTTGTTCACCAATTAGATACCAGAAGAACCAAGAACCAAAAATTCAACATGCATGAATCTACGATACAACCAAACAGGGTTGTGTGTCAATACTGAGATGGAGGTAGTGCATTTAGGCACTTGAATGTGAAAGTAAAACCCCATTTGGATGGAAAAAAAATAAACATGGAGGGGGGGACTTAAATATTCACAGTACTCATTAGTTCTTCAATTTATTGTCTGTAATAGGTACAGACAAAACTCAGTGTGCAGTGTGACTTACAATTCCCATGAATATTATCAGGTTTTGACTCTAAATTGTCTGTAGGTCTGAATGTGAATGGTTGTTTGTCTCTATGTGCCCTTTGATGAGCTGGCGGCTTGTCCAGGGAGTACCCCACCTTTCGCCTAAAGTCAGCTTCCAGCCCCACAGCAACCCTGATGAGGATACAACCCTGCAACCCTGATCTGTAAGCGGTTACAGATAATGGATGGATGGATGGATTATCAGTTTTTTTTAGGTTTTCTTCATTATCAAAGTAATCTATTGATATTTGTCTGTATATGCATGGGTACACTGTTGGGCTGTCCAATTCAAACTAACACAGAATTAATCTAAATTCATCTGGACATAACTGATTAAGGGTTTTTATATGTTATCTTAGTTTACTGTCAATAGGACATGCAAAAAGTTAAGCTGAATTTTAAGAGTGCCCTCTGCTGGACCACAAGGCAAACTCCCTCAAGGACTGTTGGCTTGTAGACCGTAAAACAGGTCATTACAGTATTTCATTTTTCCTACATTTGAAAAAGTGACAGCCCTAAACAGGACCCAAAACAGGAACTGCTAATAGCTAATTTGGCATACTGTCAAGGATGCCAACTTTCCAAAATTTAAACAAATCTGAACCAGAGAGAGAGAATACTGGTGCCTACCTGTAGCTGAAAATACAGCAGGTCTTGCTTGTTGCCTTTTCTGTCATATTAGTTACAAAATAGGTGTATATGTTGGTTTCAATTTATGAAATTAGCATAAACAATTTCAAGTCAAATTTCACACCAAGCTTATAAAATAAGATAAGAAGGAGAAGCAGCTCTTTACACATACCGTCACTTCAGACAGCATTTAAATTACCGGAGGATGCATCTTTTATAATTACAGTACAGGAGTAATGGTGCAAAATTACACACATATTATGCACTGGGATGGATGGGATTAGGATAATTGACCAGTGCAGATAATCTTGAAATCACCAAACCTCTCAGAAAGACATAAATCCAGTCTGAAAGAGGTTTATCGCTGTTTGGAACAAAAAGTGGACTTGGGTAACAGGAGTGGTAAAAGATTATTTTCTTTTTTTTTCCTACTGTGAAAATGTATTGTAAAAATATGAGCTGAACATTCTGAAGCTAACTTTCAGAAGCATATTGCTATCTTGTCTTGTGTTGGTTCAGCTGAATCTCTCGTGAGCCTTCAGCCCCTCAAATCAATTCACTGAGAAAGATCTAACATATTCAACTCAATGCCAGTTGTTTACTTCAGTAGCCAGATCACAGGGAGTCCAGTTTTGTTTTCCTGCGATGGTTTACATTTTCTCATGGAGCAGTGGGTGTTTCGACACCTGAAGGTCAGAGGTCAGCCGCGCTGGAATAATCCTCCTTCAGTGATGTGAAGTTGACCGTTGATCGGCTGCTGTTTCATGGGAAACAGACTGCTGCTTAATGTACCCCCTTTAGCTTACGTACTCACCAGAGAGTACAACAGCAAATCATATCTAACCTTAAAGAGTAACTGAACACACCTTTTAAATCTTGTTTTTGCTGATCTCCAGTGGTCTAACTCTTCATCTTGCTGCGGTGATGTACATGTGTATAAAATACAGTCGTCCCTCGCTATATCGTGGTTCACTTTTCGCGGACTCGCTGTTTCGCGGATTTTTATCAGTGTAATTTTGCATGCTTTTTTTTTACTGCGTACTGTACAGTATGAACGCGCATTGTGTTCTGCGTCCTAAATTGGCTAAGGGAGAACCGCACTGCGTCCTGATTAAGGAAGTACTGTACAAAATGCGTGTAAAAATGTGTATAAAAGTGTGTGGTTAGGGGTTTTACGGCCTTAAAACATGTATAATAATTGTAAAACTTACTTCGCAGATTTCGTTTATTGCGGGTTATTTTTAGAACGTATCCCCCGCGATAAACGAGGGACCACTGTACACACATATATATATTATAAAAAAGAGTGGGTTCATCCTGTTCTGAGTGTGACTGTGACCTTCCACGCCAATATTCACCTCCTCATTACAATAACATGCAGTGAATTCACTGAGGCAGGCAGCCAAAGTCACTGCTTTGTTGCTGTAATGACTCTGCCAGCACATTAGTGAGGCTTTCTAACTGATTACAGAGAGAGATGTACTAAGACACTGCCGTACACACACACACACACACACAATGAAGCCAATCATCAGGAGCGAGCTATTGTTTCATTTTCCCTTCAGTTAATCAGCACTGTGACTGTGACAGTCAACTGAAGTTATAGCTCACCTGTACTACTCAGGAGTTCTGATGCTTTTATTGTTTTTACCCAGTAAAGAAAATAATCTAAATTTAACGTTCAATATTTATATCTGGAAAGCGAGACAACCCTAAGACCTGGTCACACCATGAGGTGGCAGAAAAATTAAACTGTGTGTCTATTTGGTGTGGGAAGCTTGATGACGTACCAATATTCAAAGGATTAGTTAGTGGTAGTTAGTAACGCCTAGTGTGTTAACTACCACTAACTAATCCCTGGAGCCAGCCAGATTAGTGCTAGTCAGTGGTGTTAGCTTTTTTAGGTTTATTTGGCTTTCTCCAATTGTTCGTTCTTTGGATCATTTCATTCATTTAAAAGTTATCATGGAGGGGAAAGAAATCTCTAGTCCATAAGGGTCAGTTAGCTTAGCTTGGTGGCTAATGGGACACAAAGGTCAGTTTATTGAGACATATGGACCTCTGACTCATAATTGTCCATTCCGTTCTGGGTTTAATTTCCTGTGACTCATTTAGTATAAAAGTATTTGATTGAATCAAAAATACATTTAGTTTCTGCCCTGACACAGGAGGCCCAGTGTGGCCGTAAGATACTCACTCAACCATCAAAATAACTTAATAATCATAATTACATTCCACTGTTTCAATGGATGGCTGTAGATTAGCTGGTTAGCAGTAGGTTAAACAAACATTTCCAAACAGGTGTTTCAGCTAATGGCTACCTGGACAGATTCCCACATAAAAAACAGATGAACATGGGCCTCCACTCACAGCACGCAACACACCAAAAAACACACACACACAGCTGGCAGACGAGTGCTAATTTTAGCTTTTAATTAAATCCACCGCCTCGTGAATTCATCTCAGGGTTGTGACTAAGGACAATGCTGCACGGTGCTAATGTGAGCGGGAAAATGTGCCGCTGGATTTTACTGTTCGAAAGCACTTCACAGCTTAGTGCGCTGACGGATAGGAGATCAGAAACACCTCAGCAATTTCCCCACACACGAGTGATTTTCTCAATTAGCATGGCGTGCAGTGAGCAGAGGGGGAGGTGTGTGTGTGTGTGTGTGTGTGTGTGTGTGTGTGCGTGTGAATAAATGATGGCAGGTCTGTGCACATATTTAGAGCTTGTTTTTGAGACTATTATTGCGAGCATGCAATTATCACGTGTGTCGCCATGTGTTCATGTTGTATGCATGTATGTGCACCGTGTTTGCATGCAAGGCTGTACACGTGCATCTAAATCTGTGCACGACGTTAGTGTTTTTGTCAACTGGCCAAAATTATTAGTCAAAAGCTGCCAGTTTGATTCAATTTCAAAGGGTTTTTTTTTTTTTCAGTTCAAAGCTTCCAAAAGGATTAACTAGAGAACAATCTAGTCGTTTTCACAACCTTTAATTAACACTTACAGTTGATTCAGTGTGGCTCTTGCTCATAAATAAGCTCAGTTTAACGCCAGAAAGACAGAATAGAGTGGCTGCAGGAGGAAATGATGACAAACAGACAGAAGAGAAGGAAATAGAGGGGGATTACAACCACTTTAAATGGAGTTAATGAGCAACTTGCACTCATTCATGTAGCAGTGGGCAGTGATTGAAACAGGTAAGTGTTTGTTGTATTCAAATGTTTGTTAATTAACACCATGTGTTAAAGTATGGAAGCTGCTAAATCTGCTCAAAAATATACAAAAGTATTTAGACCTACAGACCAGGCTCCTTTCACATAAAGCCTATAAAGTAGTTAAATTAAGTGTTTTTGTTTTGTTGTTTTTTTTAAACTACATTTTTGTGTCACAATAAGAACACAGACTAAAAATTAATTAATTATTTTTCCACAACTGTTTATCCTTATCTGTGTCACATGGAGACAATGGAAGTAATTTGTAATCTTAAATCTGTAAAGTCCTTTCCATGAGGTCCATATCAGTTTCAGAGGATTCCTACTTTCAAAGGTGTAAATACGACATCACCTTGGGACACCTAGTTGTCACTAGTTGTGTCATACAAACTAAAATACCATAACTCAATAACTGTGAGTAGTTGAGAATACTGAGAAAATAACTGAGAAATTTAATTGAATAACTGCACCAAACATAAAGGGCCATGCAAAAATGCATCCTCACACCAATCCTATCCAACAACTAACACACAGCTTAGAAATTCAACAGCAAGCAGCGTTGCTTCCATTTGGAAATATGGCCTAATCCACACTATGATTTACACTTTAGTAGTGAGTTGTCGTACAATACATTTTGCAACAAAGTTCATAAAATCCACTTTTTAAAGCAGGTACCATAACATATAATGTTATTGAGTTTGTCATACTTCATTGAATGCCCTCATCAGATGAGCTCCACATGCATTCATAGATCTCTGCCACAGCAGCAGTTTTGCCAAAGTCAAGTGTCGGAAAGCAGCCCATTGAAAGGAGCTGTCTGAGCTGTAACTGATGATTTGTTCATATTTCCAGCTCTTGAAGCAAATTCTTAGATTTTTCAGACATTTACATGAATACACAATTTTTAAATTTGAAAACAGATTTGGAGATTTTGTTTTACCCATGTACAAATCTGATTACACACAACTCATGTTTATAATAGTTTTGCTACAAAATACCCCCATAAATCAGTTTTCTATCAGTAGTGCAGTGATGTTAAACACATGTTGGCCTCAGACTGAACTCATGTCCCAAAAACAGTAAAGTGAAAGAATTGCCTACTCGCCTGTTTTTGCTCGATCCATTAAATCTCTGAGTAAACAAAGCTACAGAGTAGCAATGTGGAGACTCCACACTGACTGGACCTTTACGTGATATTCTTCATCATGTTTCTTCATGATGTTATGCAGACTGACCCATGCAGGCTGCAGCCAGAGACACATTTAAGAGGGTCATGGAGAGGGTCATCTTAATAGTCATTCTAAAGGAATGACAGTTTGGAAAACTAGGCTTGTTTGTACCCAAGGATTACATTACATTACAAAGAAAGTTTAGTCCAGTGGTTCCCAACAAAGCGCCTGAAGACAAGAAAACATACTTGGACTTGGTCTTAAGAAGTCTGCTTATGTTCAGAGACAGTTAAAAAAACTCACTGAAGGCACATTTCCTTTTCACAAGTCACATATCTTCTGAACATTCTGACTTAAAATGTTTAACTTTGTTAGAGACCTTTCTCTGTCGCAGCAGTAGCACAGACATCTCTTCTCTCTGTCAGTACTGAATCATCGGTCTGGCTTCATCAAAGATGATCTGTAACAACTGAACCAAAATGTAAAGAACTTTCTGAACTGTATGTGATACAAATCATCTGAAACATAATCTGTTGGCACCACTTATAAACAAGGTTTGGAGATTGGCGTGAGGAGACTTAGGATGCAGGAAGCGTATAGAAAAGCTTTAGTTTGATTGGAAAATAAAATAAATGAAATAAATCTCAGATTGACTTAAAATTGACAGCACCTGTTAGCAATTTTCCATTTCATAATACTTAGACAAATGAGGTCAGGAAAAGACCAAAAGACATGCGCAGTGAATTAACATTGTTATAAATCTGTGTTTAATTCTGCATATCTACAGAAGCTCAAGTGGTCATGCATTCATACATTTTATATCCTGCGAAATGAACTCGTGAATGCATGCCCGCTTTGAGCTTCATTATATATCTGATCCACCAACAACCAGCATTTATTTTTCCTACTGAGTGATGACTGAGCCAGTTGAGGTGACAAAATAGAAAGAAATACAGAATTACGATTCACTTCATCTTGGGTTTCTAGAGTGGTGTGTTTTTACAGACAGATAAGGCTCTGTCATTTCATATTTCTTCCATGGAGTTTAGTGTAATTTAATCTATGAAGAGCCCAGGGATCTTTTCCTACTGCAGCAAGCACCATTTTTATTGTTTTGATTATTGGTTCAGTAAATGATCTTCTGCAAAGTCTGCATCTTTGTGTGATAAAATTTATAAAGTAATGTTTCCCTCTTAAATGTTGTGCTGTACAAAGAAATGGAAAGAAGTTTAGACAATGTTCAGTTTTACTGTTTGATAGGTGCACCTACAGATTCATCCATCCATCCGTTTAATCTGTCTACAGTACTGAGTCCATCCTCCATATATTTGCAAACCATTAAACCATCTGCCAATGCGTATCAGATCATCCATCCACTTTCACTTCCATTAGATAATCCATCCACAAAGGCCTTCACCCCACTTACTCTTCACATGCATCTGTAGTTCAACACTGTCAGCATATAGAATTAGAAAACACAGCAGCAAATGATTTATATTTAGCTGTAGGGGTTCTTTGAAAACATACGGTCTGATGTACATGTAAAGAAAACACACATTCAAGTTTATTCTTTCAGGGAGAATACAGGATAATCTAATTTACTGGAAACCAACCATATATAGTAATTCCTCATTGCAGGTAATTTAAACAAAAATGAAATTAGATTAAAAAATACACACCCCCTTACAGATTAGCCACTAGTTGATCCCGTACAAACTCAAGTGAACAAAAGCAGCAATGAGGGGTCAGTGGATGAGTAATGGGAGGAAACAGGGATGTCTGCTGCTGAAACAAGTCATCAGGAGCTATTTCAGGCCCGGAGTTGTTTAACAAAGAGCCCTTATTTTGTTCAAATGGACCATTTATAAAAACAATGGTCAAGGTCTGGAGCTGGAGTTGGAAAAAGTGAAAGGTTGAAAGTGCTCGTAAATGTCAAATAGGCCACCTGAAGAATGGCCTGGGGTGCAAATACTAATAGTACTCCAACTATTATTGTACTGGATCTGACAGACGAAATGTTGGACTATGTAAAACCTGACAAGTAGAGTGATTTGTTAAGAGTGAAATAGATTTATATGTGATTTTTTTTTTTATTGGTATAAATCAAAACTTGAGCTGCAGCAAGGGACATGCAGTTTGTCTTAAAAGGTTTTTTTTTTTTTTTTACTCCACTACAAGAAGGAAAGATTTCTCATAAACCAAAGTAGCGGACATATTAAAATCTTCACCTGATGATGACAACTCTAGATGAAAAAGTGTAACCAGTTATTGAAATTCATCCTATGGGGAAAATTAAAGTCTAAACCATTGCAATCCATCCAAAACTTCTTATTGATATTTCACTCAAAACTAGCAACATCCACAACAATGGCAACAGCATTGACATAAAACAGTGGACCTAAGTTGTCATTTACATCCTTGGCAAACATTTTTTGAGATTTTGAAGTGATATGGTCTTTTTGAAGGATATAAATGAAAAACAGAAACGGACCTGATCCTTGTGGGACGCCATTCAAATAAGGAATATTAGTGCTGTAGTTTGCAACAGAGACTGAAAGGTAGTGAGAAGATTTGGTCATTTTTGTTACTTTTGTTAATTTTGTTAAAAGTATATTTTATTAGAAAATAAATGAATAAATTCCTCCCTTCAACACATTTAGATAATTTTGTCAGTAACTGTAACACAAGGGTGAGCTGTTTAATATACAGCAGAGATTATGGTTCATGTATGACTCCGTTATCATACCAAAAACATGTCCTGTTATGATAAATGAAGCTTCTTATCTTTTTCTAGAGACATATCTACTTATTTTGGACCATTAGTGCTGTTTTCTCTTTTCTCAGCCAGAGCAGCTGCTCGATCAATGACTAGGAGTCCTGCTTTATAATCCCTGAAACTAAAGCTCCAAAAACACTTTCACCTTTTAGTGGGGTTCACCCCTTTTACGAACCTGTGAGAAACCAACAGTGTGGACACGACATAGTGGCAACACAAAGCAGACCACCAAACCAATGAGAAAATGAATATTTCAACATAGGTTAATACTCTTTTCTTGCCAAGAGTGAAATCAGGAGATCTATATTGTACTCATGTCTATACAGTAAATATAAAGCTATAGCCATCAGCCAGTTAACTTAGCATAACAATAGGAAACAAAGGGAAACAGGTAGCTTGGCTCTGTGTGTAGGTAACAAAATACACCTGTAAAGCTCACTGTTGAACACGATCTCGCTTGTTTGTTTAATCTGTATAAAATTTCTTATTGGTCCCAAGACATTCTGATCCCGATAACCTCCCTGTGAAACATTTAAGTCTTTACACAGATTAAACAATGAAATAAGTAATCAATTAAATTAAAAAGTGATATTTTCATCTAAAGCTCAGCAAGAAAGTGAATAAGCTTTACCTTTACTGTCTGTGTGCTGGTTAAACAAATAAGGTACAGCACATTACTGCAATTGGATCTTTAACAGTGAATTAACTATTTTTTCTTTAACCTGTTTGGGGTTCAAAAGTTTTCTTTGAGTTTTGTTTTTGCTTTGAGTCTTGCCTTTCTATGAGATGACAGATGTGAACACATTCCCGGCAGGTGAAAACCTTTGTCTCATCATGTTAGTGATGTTAAAAATGCTATTTCTGCCCTATAAAGGCAAAAAGCTGCTAAAAGGGAGTGAAGCTGAAAAAAATGGCTTCATAGAAATTTTTACTGAGTAGCCAGATGACAGACGGTACTTGACAGATGATTTTAGAAAATGCAGTGATTTATTGACTTTTGAGTTTTTTCCCCTTCTGACCGATAGCAAGCCGACAGAAATTGACTAATTTCCATTTTCCGCCAAGTTTTGTGAAGTTATTGCATTTTTTTTTGCTTTGTAACATAAGAACACTGTTAGTAGGTCAGTCAGCTGGGGAAGTCCCTGCTCTATAATGTGGAAATACTCCTCTCACAGCTCTCCATTCGCACAAGCTTTCATGGACGCCACCCTGACAGGTCTGAAGCCGCTGTACTGTCCATCTGGGCTCGGGTACTCCTCCCTGATCCTCCACACACAGCAGCTGGGAATAGCAGGGTGGGTGTCATTAGGTGGAACCCCAAACCTCCAGGTGATGTACTGTCTGTAGGCACAGTGACGCAGGGCGGCATTCTGGCCACGATCAGCAGGTAAAGACAGAGGGTCCAGGTACAGAAGGACGGCCTCCAAGAGAGAGCGTCGCAACACAAGCTGGTCAAACAGAGGAGACAAGGTGATGCAAGTGCCGTCGCTCTGCCGGCAGCACAGCTCTTCCTGAGGGACAGAGGAGGGAGTGCAGCAATTGCATTTACACCAGACTGGATGACGGGATTTGGAGTTTGGGTCGGGTTTATGGTCAAGAGGGGGCTGAGCATCATGACCCGGCTGCACCAGAGAAAGAACTGCTCTCAGGTGTCCGATGTCCTCCTGTCAGGACAAGAATATATCACTGAAATCAATGGAAAGATTCAGTCTGTAATGTTAACTTTTGATTGACCTAAATAACGTATTCACTCTCCAAAAAGTTTTTGTCCAGATTTTTAGATACGGTATCTCCCACAACACAGAGGAGGAGAACTGAGTTAAGAATAAATAAATAACTGCAACAATAATCAAAACTATGATACTTACTCACTTTAAATGTAGTCTACAAAGTTTTAGAGCAACATTATGTATCTTCTTAAAATATCATCATAGGTCATTTTGAAGCTACGCTGACTTGAAATAGGTAAATCTCTAGCAGGTTTACCTTGCGTGGCTGAACAGACACTGGCTTGATATCTTGTAAACTTTTCTTCTGTGATCTCTTCACCAGTCGAATGTTGTTCTCATCCACGTAGGACACAGAGAGGATGCACTGCAATTTGAGAAGTTATTGGATTGAAACAAAATACAGCTATTTATCAAACTGTTTGTTTCAAAATGTGTGACGGTGGATACATCATATACAATATCACCTTGGCAGTCAGATCAAACCTTTCATCACCTTCTGTTTGTCTTGGACTGACTCCACTTTCTTCTCTGAGAAGTTTTGTCCGACCTCTGCAGAGTAACAGCTGGTTCCGATCAGCATGTCGATCAATATTGTCGTCTGGAGGTAAAGACACACACAGAATTTCAGCAACAGTCAGCAGCTCGCACTTCACCTACAGCACACACACACACATTAGCAATCAACACCGATGTGTCAGCATGTGTAATAAATTGTGTTTCACACCAAATATGGCTATATTTTATTGACATAAAGTCTAAAACAGGCAATTCCAGCATAAACACAGAACACAGGTTTACTCTGATTTTCATGAAACTGGGTCAACATGTGCATCGTGGCAATGAAAGAAGCCATTAAATGCTGAAGTGAAATAATTTTTCAGTGTCTGTGGCAAAATAATCAGCATTCATCACACGTGCACGTCTCAAACATCACTGTAGAAGGCGGCAACTTTTCTGGATGTTGTTGAAATGTTGCTTTCATTTTGCATGGTAGAGTCTTCACTTACATTTTTGGAAATGCAAAGACAAACTGTATTTATTGACAGAACAGTTTTCCGAAGTATTTCAAAATAATATCCTTTGTACAATTATGTTGATTTTTGATGCAGTGCTGCCTGAAGGATTAAACATCATTGCATTTGGTGTTGGTGTTTGGCCTTGTCCGTTGCATGCAGAGATTTCTTTGGATCCTGAAATTTTTCATTTTTAATGATATATCTGTTGGACTATTTACAGTTTTGGCGGACCTCGCCTCATCCTAGCTTGTAAATGCCTGCCTTTCGAGGATGCCCTTTCATAACTGATCATACGAGTTTGCATTAAAAAAAAAAAAAGTTTATCAGTTTGAACATGAAATATCTTGCCATTATCCTGTGCCCAGTTGAATATAGGTTAAAAAGGATTTGCAAATCATTATTTGCATTTCACGCAGCATCCCAACTTCTTTGGAATCAAGGCTGAGATTAGATTTTTACAGATTAATCAGGAATATGATATGGATATTCTGACCTGTGTACAATAGTGTGCAAATTTGCATTTCATAGTTACTCATGTATTAATGTAAAAGCAGGACTGCAACTTATGATTACTAAGTAAAATACAATATTCATAGAAGTAGAAAGCAGCATGAAAAAAAGACCCATGTGTACAAATACCTCAAATTTGTACTTCAGCACAATACTTAGCATATACTTACATTCAGTCACTGCTGTATGAAGACCATTTTGCACCATAATCCACAATTTGATTTTTATTATCATTATCATTGTCTCCTGTAGCTTTTATCTTGCAGACTGAGTTTATTCAGCTCTTTCTGGTCAGTCTGTAGTGAAATTCATTCAGTTCATTCAGATGCACCTTCTAAAAAAAACCCACTCCGGCTCCAACACTGACTTCCACTGTGTTCAGTACTAACGAAGGATAAATGAATGGATACTTGTGTGACAGCAGCAAACACTGGGTGGTCTCTCACCAGAGCGTAGTATGACAGCGTTGATCCGATGTAGATGATGAGCTGGATGAAGCTGAACTTTCCCGCCTGGAAAACAGATCAAATTGTCACTTGTTTGTTTTTATTTGCCACATTCTCCTGAAGAGTTGGAGCAAAAACTGTAGAAACGCTAAGGTCAGGAGTTCCTGTGTGCAAAGAGATATGGTATCTTGGATAATTCCACAACAACCACAAACAAAAATAGATGCCTAAACTAGGAAGTGTATATTATGTCACTTTACAGAGGCTAGATAAAAAAATGCTATTAGTCTGAAATGTTGTAAATGAAATGGAGAAATCAACAGCACTAAAAGTATAAAAAGGAATAAAAGCAAACCCACCTGTCCAAACACCATGACATCAAACCTGATCCCAAATGCTTTGTACAGGGTTCGCTCCTCCACTCCGTTCACTGTGTTATACTTTGCATACCTGATCAGAAGACAGACAGACAGACATGATAAATAATGAAAACACGTCAGCAGCTTGATGTAACAAAAGAGCCTTTAACATACATCAGTCTACCGTTATTCATCACACATGAACAGTGGTGGATGAAGTATTTAGATCCTGTACTTACTTAAGTACTAATACCATACTGGGAAAGCAACCACGACACATTAAAGTCCGTTCTGCAGTCAAATGTTCTCTGTTCGTGTTTGATGATCATATCTGATGTTTTTGGATGAATATGAATGTGTTTGTTTCATTTTACTGCTGTAAATGTTTAAAGTGAAGCTTATTTAAACTACTTCACTATTAATACTATTGGCTAGTTTAATCTACATTAATGCATCATGGTCTTTATCATGTTTATAGCGTCACCGTCCTGTGAAAGTCATGTATCATTAAAATGTCTAAATGTTATTTCCCTCACAGCAGAAGCAGTCTAAAAATAACCAAAGCTCCTAAACTGGTTCTGATAGTCTGGTGATCATGGATGTACAAACTGTATCATGGTAAACTTGACTTTTGACCCCCGCTCACCTGAAGTTGAGGCCGGGATAGAGCGTCTTGTTGCTCTCTTTTTCATCCAGCCGTCTGAAGGAATATTTGGGAAGGCAGCGCTGCATGAGCCGGTCCAGGTTGCAGTCCCATTTGATTTGGATGCCGATGACACCACCCTGTGGTCAACAGAGGAAACTCAGATCTGAGACATACAGTACTCAGATCTTTTACTTTAGTAAAAGTAGAAATACTACAGTGTAAAAATACTCCAGTAAGGAAGTAAAAGTCATTCAAGATCAGTATTACTATCAACATATCCTTAAATATACTCATTATGCAGAATCAATAATTTTAGAATTAATAATTATATATCAAAAAATGTACAGTACTTAACTGAATGTACTTTGTACTTAGTACTTTGTACATAGTAAATGTACTGTGACATAGTTACATTATTTAAGTAAGCCCATGAACCTCTTCTGAAGCCTCTCATGAAAACAAACAGACACTCATCATACACATGGCTCAACACAGGAGTTCCAATTCATCAGGACTAGACTCTGCGGTTTTCTTACACCTTAAAAACAAGGGACACTCTTTTAGTGACAATGAGGTTTGCCTTTTTGGACAGGAAGGACAGGTGGCTTGAAAGAGGAAGAGAAGTCTCTTGGATGGGAGGTGAAACGTTTTTACAGATCTACAATCAAGTCCAGTTAGCCCAGATTTAACCCTTCTTGAAAATTATAAAGGTATAATAATCTTACAAAATATGATAAACTGTTAGAGATTAAACTACCTAAAAACCTAGATATACTGACTACAACACTAAAGAAAAAATGTGGATGGGTATGTAAAAAGTATCAAATAATAATTTTGACAGTTTACTGCATTTAGTACTTTTACTTTAGGTACTTTAACTTTTTTACAGTGATGGAACATTAAATAATTATCTTCTATATATGAGGAATTCTTCTTGGAAAAAGCTTTGCACAGAAGATTTGCACAAATGTATTTTTATCTGCTGGCATACTGACAATGCAAAGTTTCCACTGTGATCCACTCAAACCAAAGAAAGTTTGACGTGAAGACACTTCCCTTTTTGGGCTGTTTCATTTCAACTTTACTTGATCTCTCGCTGAGGACAAAAAAGAAGGTGGGTGTAAAAAAAATGCTTTCACAGTGATTCTGCATGCTGAGTGTCAACCAGTGACATTTGTCAGTAAGATGTCATCACAAATGATTGCGATGGTGGACCAAAGCACAAAAATAAGATCCCCACCTCTACTGCCATTTCAGAGAACTTTTCTCCAGCCTCTTGAACGATGTCTCCCAGTCTGAAGATGGGACACAGCGAGTCGTTTCCTCTATGACAGCTCCTCAGGTAGGCATCGTTCATGTTTGGGAGGATGTTCCTTCTGTAAAACAAAAATAGTCTCTAGACTATAATAGTTCCCGAAAATCAGAGTTACTCACCAGCTGAAGGGAAGTAATGAAAAGCTGATCTTTTAGAAATGTCATTAGCCTGTTTTCAATTGAAAGTTTTAGTGTCCTTTAATGCTCTAGGTCCCAGAGACGCAGAGAATATGAATAACAATACGAAGACATGTTGATTCTTCAGAACTGTCCCTCTTTGTAACTGCATTGGTACATGAAAATGACTTCAATCATAAAGCTGTCTTACCGGATGAAGTTGAACGCAGGGAATCTGATGTTGTTTTTGATGAGGACTGTGAAGTTCTCGGCTGCTGCCAGCAGAGCAGGCCTACATCATAGAAAATTCAAACTATTATGTACATACACAGAAAATATATCCTGTTTTAATAACAGAAACAGACTAAAATTTACTGTACATTACATCTTAATGAGACGCAAAAGCTGTGCAGTGTATACATGTACTGTGTGCATACATTTACTGTGTACAGTTTGAATTTGAACACAGTCTACAGCTACACTTGTAGTGTTGTGATGTGAAGATGTCTGTTGAAACTCATTCTACAACCCTCTACGCTTTTCTTACTAGTAGTGGAAAGAACACTAGCTCATCACAGCCGAAGTTGACAGTATCAGACCTCATTTCAATCAGTTCAGATTAGTATAGTAGGAGTGGGTAGAGACCAAAATCAGAGCAACAAGAAGGGGGGGTATTGAATTCACATACACTGGGTTGCCAGAAACTCCAGATGCATGATAACGTTGCACCTTAACTGCTGGATATGTAAATAATTACATTGTATTTTTACAAGTTCATCATATGAACTTAAAAAGGTGATGGTGCGTTGTTTCTGCTGCCCCCGAGTAGCCAAAAAAAATCATTAATCCAGGTTTAAGTTCAATTTTGATGGACTCGTGTGACAAAATATGCCAGAGGATCACGGAAAGCGAAATTCCTGAATAAGATGGTACATAACAAAGTTCTGATCTAACAACAAAACAGTAGCTTACCTCTGAGGGTTTGTCTTGGTTTCAACTGGACACCACGCAGAAATCTCACAGGTTTTTCTCAACACGTCAAACTTCACACACGATCCCGTCTGAATCCCTGCAGAAGGAAAACACACCAGTGCTGCATTTTAACAGATTCGTTTATTACCGAGTTTGATTTCTGTAGCAGCTGATTAGGGGACAACGGTATCAGGTTAACTGTCATCAAGAGCTACTGCACTGCTGGCAGAAGCTAAAATTGCAACACAATGCTGATAAATTCCTTTGCTCCTTGTGGAAACAGGTGTCAAAGTCGTACCAACCCACAAAGTCTTAATGTGACAGCAGAGTAGTGAGATCCTCCTATTCACAATAACTCTATTTAAAGTCCATCCAAAATTGAGACTCACACCAGGAGGTTTCCACAAGTCCATAGCTAAATATTTGACTTGTATCACCATTAATGCTTCCAAAATCTTGTAGCTGAATTTAAACTGTATTTAAATGCATTCTCCAATTACCCGTGTAACCTGGTTTACTTCAGCATCCTCTTTTGTGTGTATGATGGAGAAGTTACTGTACCATGGCTCTGCTGATCCCAGGCTCCTTTCTCACAGTCCTTATCAGTACGACACAATCTGCCATTACGGGGAACCTGGAATATAAACACTGCTGCAAAATAAGAAAGGTTTGCTAACTTTTCACCTGAATCATTGTACCATTAGTAGAACTTTTAATGTTGTTGCAGATCTGGTGGATCACACAACTTCAACTATTTGAAATGTGATGAATAATAATAATAATTTATAATGATGATGAAAAAAGCACCTCTGGGCATTTTCCCTGCTTCTGATTCTTGGTCACAATGACGTTGGTGATCACAAAGAAGGAGTTTTTGTCCTAAAAAGAAAAAACAACAATATTTTTATTCTCTTCTTGGCCAAAGACCCAATATCCAGAGGACTGAGGACACTGATGACCAAGCTCCTACCAGTGAATGCCCGCTGTAGTCCACTACATCCCAGACCACATTCCCAATCCCGGGCAGGTTAGTCTGAGCCACACCTTTCACCTTGGTGGTGACAGAGCTCACAACCAGGTCAAACTCCTGGTACTTCCTGTTCCACAGCATCATGATGCTGCAAAGACAAAAACAAACTGTTAAATGCAAATTACACAGATTTGACACATTATGATTTGATGGACAAAGTCACTGGAGACTTCCATCTTTCATGTGCAGGACTTGCAAACAGCAGATTGCGGTGTATCATTAGGTCAGCTGAATCTGCAGCTGAAGTCTTCCATCTATTCAGGACATGTACTCGTCTCCAGGACCCTGAGGCGTGCACTAAGATTATGGCTGACCCCTCCAACCCCAGATCCAAATTTTTTGAGACACTTCCCTCCAGCAGGAGGCTGCGATCCATCTCACGCCACAAGAACAAGTTTTTCCCCCCAACTGCTGCTGGCCTCATCAACAAGGCCCAGGGGCCCCTCTGACTCACACCATCAGCACCCAGCCAGACCCTACATGTCACATTAACATTTATTTAACATCTTTTGGACGTTTTGATAAATATTTCTGCATACTGTGAACTTCTACCTGGCACACTCCTGCACAAACTGTACATGTCTTTTCATTTTTACCTATATTTATATCCACTAGTGTTTGTACGTGTTTGTTATGCACCAAAAACACCAAGACAAATTCCTTGTATGTGAAAACTGATTTTGATTCTTTAATCATTTATGGCGGTTCCTACACGTATGCCTTTTCCATTAGACATCAGTAGTCTTTGCATACAGTAGGTTGACGTGTATTACTTTACTGTAACACCACAAACACTGTTACTGACTGCAGGCTTTTTGATTTCAACTAATAAATGAATCATTGCAGCTATGATCAGATCATGACAGCCTGCTTCATTTAAATCCGTCTCTCGTGAATCCTTCATATGCATGTTCAGTAATGATTTTAAAGTACAATTAAGTAAATAATAACTGTAAATAATATTTTAAGATGCACACAGATGGATACCTCAGACACAGTGTTGTGTGTGTTAGACAGACATAAGGAGTGGTTCAGCTTCATTCAAACACACAGCTTTAGAAATGATCACTTCATGTATTCATAGTTAAAAGAATACGGCAGCCTGCAGTGAAACGGGACTTGACAGTGAATAGCGTTGAGTGTGCAGAGAGATGCGGGGGCTGAAATATTTCACATGTTCACTCACCAGATAAACAGCAGAATGAATCCGTTCAGACTCCACTTCATAGAGCCGAGTCGGAGGCTCTGGATCCGGACCAGCTTGTTGGTTTCATACTGACAAAAACCGAGAAGACCGGAGCACGGCATGGTCCAGCTGTTTGTTGGAGTTCAGGATCTTTTTGTCCGATTTTGGTTCAGTGCAGGAGGAATGTCTGACTCACGTCTTGAATCTTCTTCCTGTGTGGATGGTCACATGTCCAGACTCCTGCAGCTGCTCTCACTTCCATCACAGCAGCTGCAACACACACACAAAAGAAAAAACAAACACACACACAAACAAAAGAAAAAACACACACACACAATTGCTTTAATCAGTTAATTGCTTGAATTTATATTTTATTTATATTTATTCTCTATCAGAATTGCCTTTAGCTATCAAAAAAATTCGCAGTATGGAGGACCAAAGCTGCCCAAATTAAAAATAAATCAAGAAATAACATTAAAAAATAAATGTGTGCATTAATTAATTTATCAAATGTGACATGAATTGTGTGTTTCTGTATTGTTGTCCTTTGTATTTTTCTCTTAATCATCCCTCCAGACTTTATTTCTGCTTTTATATTTCTATACTATACTATATTTTTTATATTTTCCTACATTATGCAAATGAAACTTTATTTCTGCTTTTATATTTCTATACTATACTATATTTTTTATATTTTCCTACATTATGCAAATGAGGGGGCTGTCATTCTATGTGTGTTACAGGGTCAACTTTTCACCCATTGGTTGATTAAAGGTCCAGTGTGTAAGATCCATTTACAGAATACAGCCGAAATGAAATTTATTATGCATAACTGTGTTTTCATTGAAGTAGCCCAGAGAGGATTTAAACTAAACTCTGGCACTATGTGTTTTGTGATCTACATTTATTTTTTAATACCGTTTTGGGTAGATTTAATGGCATATTCTAATTTATGATTATATGAAGATATATATATATTTTTTCCAATTTTGATACTTACAGTCCTCCGTTCTCCTGGACTACCACACATAAACAATAACAGTAAAAAAAAACAACCCTTTAAAATCACACATTTTTATTAAAACAAAAAAGCAAAAGAAGTCAAGTATAAAGATAAGAAAATTATCAAAATTATCACAAATGCAAACAACAACACATTAAAGAGATCTATGTGACATTCATATATACAGTATATATATAATTGTTCTAGTGACTTTTTTTAAAAAAGAACTTTTTATATATATATTATAATGTTGCTTTTGATGTTCTAGGCAGAAGACGCTCAAAGAGTTGCCATTGTGCAAACCAATTGATTAATAAAAGACATTTTTTAAAAAGTGGTTGGATTCATTAGTTACAGCCCTAAATGGGGGGCTAGCTAATGAAGAAAAAGGTTTTGTAGAAAGTGAATTTAACAAATACATTTTGTACTTATGAACTACTTATAGCTCAGTTTTGTCAGTCTGTGTCCACAGATAAACATACTGAGAAATAAGTGAATGAAATAAATAAATCAATTCTCTAATGCAAACATGTGAAAATGGCTGTTCTTGTATTCTACTTTGACTTTTTTTTTCTTGGAGATAAAGACCTTGTTGTTCCCAGCAGGACAAGTAAATCACTGTGAGGAAAACTGACCAGATGGGACAAATTGTCACACAAGGAAACAATGACTCAGCCTCTGCAACTGTCATGTGTGCAGAACTGGAATGTAGCTGAAAGCATTTGCTTACTCCAGCGCTTTTCTATTTTATGCCACTTAATACTTCTACTCCACTACAGTTGTAATAATAATCACAAGCTTCATGCTACTTTACTAGTATGGTAGCTTTTAAGAAGAAGAAGAGATACTTCATTAATCCCTCAACAGGGAAATTCTTTTTTTCACTCAGTTTATTTTACATGCATTTTAACCCTGAACACACATACAAAGGCTCATAGACATGCAATGTGGAGAGAGTTAGTTGTTGTATAGTTTAGTTGTATAGTTGTAATGTAAGATGTGTTGTTGCAATGTTTAATGCCATCAGAGGTTATTTTGCATAAAGAATACTTAATATATATAATTGAATGCAGGACATGTGACTCAGGTCATTTGGTCCAAGTCTCAAGAAAGTCATTTTCATAGACCATCAGGTAGCATTACAAGGAGCTCAACTGACTGTCCCATACTGGGTAACTTTGTGTCAGCAGTCACACATTGATTTTAATATTCAATATTTAAACTCAAAACATAAAATGAATTTGAGTCTTCATGTGTTAAGTCTTCCAATTCTGTCAAGTCAAGCTGCAAATCATAAAAACAACGATGTCTCTGTATTCAAATACTTCTTCCACCATGGTACTTTATGTGTGTGTTCTCCATGTGTTCTGAATCATCATATTTGTGGTATGAATTTGCATTAATTCATAACAGTCCTATAATCTCTATTACACAATGAGTTGTAGTACATTGAAGTACATTTTTGCTCATTTTCCTGGTGACTATTCCCAGCTGTAAAGTGTTTTTTTAAAATATTTCTATACAGTTCTTTGTTTGGAATTTGGAATAGCATGAAAATAACTTTTTTATTGGAAAATCATGGCGTGTTTAATTTGATATAAGTCTAAGTCTCAGATAAACACATTAAAGAATTTTTACAGAATGTGAACACACAGCTGCAGTTTTCCAAAAACTTTAATATCTGGAAGCTGGTTACATGACTTCAAAAGAAAATCCAATTAAGAACATTTTTGACAATGTCAATAATAGCTGCTTTTATCTTTGTACACAGAAAAGTTTTCAGCGGAAAAGCTTCTGAAACTTTGGTCTGAGCATCTCCAGCTGGCTGTTGTTCTGCATCTTCTCCGGGAGGCTGCCCACCTTCATGATCACCTCGTGAGCTTCGTCGAACAACTTTTCACCGAGCTCCTTCTTCACTCGCTCTCTCCAGGCGCTCAGCTTTGGTCGTCCTTCAAACACATTCAGACCAGTTCCAAGAGGCTGCAAACAGCAGACATAAAGAAAAAAAACTGCAATTACAAGAAACAATTGCATGAAAATGAAAAGTCTAAACCAGAGTTTCTCAGTCTTGGGGTCGGGATGTCTTGTACAAGCCCAGAAAAGGTCTTCTGAATTTTCTGAGATCAATAAAATGCTATTAATCAGATATGTTTTTCATATGAATGCAAATTATCTCATATCTCATCAAAATTCACTCTCAGCTACCGAAGGATGCACCTGTCTTACCAACCATACATTTTCATTATTATATCCACTGAAAACTATAAAAACTAGCTACCATTTTTTTAATAATAATTTGAATTTCTGGTTTTAGATAACAACATTTGAGGTCCGATTCTGACTGCAGAGCTTTGTTACATGTTATATACAGTAACTGTCAAAATTATGTTTTCAAATGAAATTACTATTCTTAAAGTTCAAATCAAACAAATGTATTCTATGTATGCTATATGAATAAGTTTTCATTCATATTTACTTAAGAGCAGTAGTACTGCTGTAACAGAAAAAGTAGCAGTATTACCTGCATGACCTCAATCAGAGCCACTATATCAGCCAGGGAGATTTTATCGCCAACAATGAACTGTTTGTTCTGCAGGAATTTCTCCTCTAGCAGGTTGAGCGACTGATTCAGATCCTCAACCGCAGCGTCCATCTTCTCCTTCGGTACCTCAGAACCCATGATGACAGGAAACACAGCCTGCTCAGAGAGACACGCACAGATCAGTCAGACTTATACTAGTAGTACCAGCACCAACAGTCAGTAGAGGTTGTATCCTAGGCCAAGTTTTGTGGTTCTATCTATTGATGGATGCATTCATGTCCCTATCAGGATAAATTGCAATGACACTGGTGAATATTTCATGATTCATCCGGCATCAGCATCAGGTCAGAATTTAAATTGTTCCATGACTTTGGTTTATGACCAAATAGAACAGCAATACTAATGATATACCTGTCAGCCTGTCAGATAACACAGGCAAAAAATAATCAGAACTTCATGAAAATATAAATAAACACATCTTAAGTATACATTTATGTACAAACTATACATGATACATTAATAGTAGTAGGAGGAGAAAAGTATCACTTATTATGTAACTATACGTTTCAGTGCTACAGGAACAAACGAATGAACTTTGAACTGTTGAAATGTGTGTACTGAAGTAGGTCAATCTGAGACTCGTACCCTGAGCAGGAAGACCTTTGACGCGTGAGCTCTGATGTTCATATGTTGCCAGGACAGGTATTCATTAACACGAGCTCGCTGTTGCAGGTCGGCTGGATACCAGTGATCTGCCACTGATGACGAATATTTCTGCACCATATACTTCAGGATCGCAATGCTGCAACACAGACAGCATGAAGCAAATAAGAGGAGCAAATGAATGTTCACACCTCAACAATCAAATCAAATAAATAAGAAAAAATAACAGTGCAAACTTGAATTTTGTATCCAAAATGGGTCACTTATAGATCCTTTTTAAAACTAGGCAGTGAGGGGTCTCTTCGGGAACTGCACCTTGTCATTAAAGCCAGGACAAAAGTATCAGGGGAACATCAACCTTTTCTCCTGTAACACTGAAGTCACTTACTGCACACAACTTGCATTGCTACTAATTGCTGTAGTTGCTTTATTAACTGTAGTTATCCTATTAACTGACTTTTTGGAATGGGAGCTTGCAATACTGGTGGAGTGTGTTTTTTTTGTTTACACTGCTAGCATGCAGGAGTTTTGGACTATAAGGAGAGGTTTTTGGGCCAGGCAAGCAGGCAACAGAACCGGGCTCAGCAGCCTCCCAGTGAACACAGCTGGTGTTGACCAACACATTTAGAATCATTACTCGCGTTTTCCTGTTAGAATTTGGGTGGCTATCAATTTAGAAAGTAGCCCGCAAACTTCACATTTGTAATTTTGTTGTTTGGGTGCCATCTGGAGGCTGCAAAGCTTTATGTACCAACATAGCTTGTATATGTCTCAGACAGTTGGGCAGCCAGTGAAAAAAACATTGCTGTTGAGTTTCTTAAATGTCAGATACTGTAAATACAGAACAGGGTGAAGTGGAAGGGGACGTCCTTTTGGCTGATCCTTCAAATTATGATAGCAGCTTTCAAAGAATTCAACAAAGAACTCAGTTGTTAGTGTGATATGAACGAATGAATTAATCAGATCTTCGCGACTCTGGAAAACAGCTAACAGTATCGACCATGAGAAAATTATTTTCAGTTTTTGTAGGTGTAAAGAACTCAGTCCGAAACCCAGCACATCATCGTACCTTTCCGTCAGAATGAAACTTCCGTCCTTCATAACAGGAACTTTCCTTATCATGCTGATTTTTCCAAACTCCTCGCTGTAATGCTGCCCTGGGACAAGCACACACAAATGAGAATCACATGTGTTACAATGAAGGAAAGAAAAGTCCACTGTCAGTTTGCCATGTAAATAGAAAAAAGAATATGTGCATGCACGGCACATCACTGAGTGAAAAGCTATTTTGAGAATAAGAGATTAATTAAATCCTCTGTAAAAATGTGACTTCAGAGTGGAAACATCAAACAAAAAATTATGTTTTATGTAACTCTCCTCCCCCTTTTCCCCTGCTCTGTGCTTTGAAACGCTTCTCTTTACTTTATTATCTTTCCCCAGCACGCCACTGTTATACTGGATCACCTCAAGAACATAGGAATGTTTTGTCTGGACGCTTTGACCTCCGACCCACAGCATCGGAGGAGTTAACGTAACTCTACTCCTCGCCTCACTGGATGAGACAGCTCTCTGGGTGAAATGTGAAAATATAAAGTGATAGCCCAGAGGAGGTTTTTCTTTAACGTTCATGTTTACAGAGTAAGTTCAAAGACTGCAGGACGTTCAACTCCAGACTCCTGCAAAAAGTTGGATCATGGGTAATGGATTACATGTAACTGGAATTATGTAAATGTAAAGTTTTTTTTTAAATAAAAAAATAAAAGAATGATTGTAGAACTAACAAGTGTAAATGTTTTGAAGCAATCCAAAAGTAGGACAAATACAAAAGTATTAAGACAATAAGCAATAAAAATACTAACTACATTTCCAACTAAATCCTATATCTATGCAGATTTCCAGGGCTAAAGCTTATATAACCAGTTCAAAGTTTGCAGGTCTTCAAGTCCTGCTACCTCATACATCTGGTGACTTTCTTTATATTTCCAAAAGCTCAAAATAAATGACTATTTTAAGGTAAAATTTGAACTAAAAACTTAAAAACTCAAGTAAAACATGCACAAACAGCTATGCATGAATTCAGAAGGTCTCCACTCTGTTACTGTGTCAGTCTGGCGGTGGGTAATTACCTGTAGAGAGTTCAACATGCTTAAACTCAAAGGGAATTCCGACCGCCTTGGCAAACAGGAAGACGAGGCGGCATGGCGGGGAGTGCATGTCCAGATAGAGCTCCATGGTGTCTGAGTCTGAAGGCTGTAGATGTTTCGTTTCCAACACGTTCCTTTTGTGTCTTCAGTCCTCTCCTGCCTCGCCTGTTAGCGTCTGTCTGCCCAGAACTCCGCCTCTCTTCACTGTGAGGCTCACTGATTTTTAAATGGTGTCAACAGTTCAAAGTAAGCAGGCTGTCATGGTTGAGCAGTCTGACCTTCGGCCTTGGCAAGGTCCAACATTTTGTAAACATTGCTGAGATTATCACATTTTTATCTAACTCTAATCTGGGATTCAGTGTTGTGAAAGGAGTTAACATTTGGCATACATATACATACATACATAGTCATGCAGACAGGCAAGTTTTGTTTTTTTCACATGTGAACAGAACTTTAAATAACACCACAAACTTTTTCTTTAAACATTTAGCAAAGTTAACCACCCGATGTTACTACAGTTTGTATCATCTCTGTTCTTCTCCCTGTCTTCCTGCTCCTACTCTTGCTCGATTTTGGATTTATGTTTATTTGGACTTCTGCTGGGCTTCTTATTTATCTTAGATTTTTGGACTCAAAGATGTTTTTCTTTGAGTCTTATTTGTATTCTATTTTATTTTTTTTCGCAGAAAATTGCAGACAAAGTTCTTGAATTTCCAAGTCATAACAAACCTGTTGATTAGCAGATGGCTAGTTAGTGTTTTCACATGGGTCGAGTTATAAGGGGGGCCATCAGGGAGAGATGGGATGATGGGAACAGGAGCAGTCAGTCTGGGCTCAGATGTGGTGGGAAGTAAAAAAATCCATTAACTCAAACTCTATTCTTAGAGTTTTAAGGTTTTTATACGTTGCTTGAGTACTTAATTTTTAGTTTGACTCCACCACACTGTCACCTAACTCATACAACTATCTGACGGCTGCAGCCAGCAGTTAACGTATTCAGATTTTACATTTAACTCAAGATAAGTGCATAAAATGAGGTGTAGTAAATAACACAGTCTTGTTATCATCTGTCACCTGTCAGTGGATGGGATATATAAGGCAGCAAGTGAACATTTTTTAAATCAAAATCTGTTTATTGAAGGATTTTCAATATATCTAAAGTGCACTGCTGAATGGTCATTACAAAAACATGAGGTAGACATAAGTACAGCAATTAGCACCAATGTGTCCAGATAGACATGAATTTGGTAATATGAATTTAAAAAACAACCAAGTGCAACGTTTTACAGAAAAGAAAGAAAACAAGATCAAATAAAATCTTCATATGTGAAATAATCTCTCCCTAGTCACTGCCAATACACTACAATAATATGAGCACATTGCCACATCTAGAGCCTGCACTAAGAATAAGCAAAGAGTACATAGTGTTGTGAACATTTTGTCTTTAAAGCTCATGTGTTAGAAGCAGGAAAAATGACCACGTGTAAAGTAAGAATAAATATGTATTCTGAGTTTGTCCAACCAAAGAAGAATGTGTTATTAACCACCCAGCCAATTTTGAATGATTAAAAATATCAACAAGTTTATAAAATTAAGTGTCAAAATCAGGTAAAAATTAATATTCTCAGCTCCAGTGTGTGCTGAATGTGCTGAAGCCACGCCCACTCCTGGGAGCAGTCAAGCAGCAATTTTGAAGTGACTGAAATGTGTCAGATGAGTTCAGAATATGACATGGCTAACTTTGAAACACTCTGAGTGAGATAAATTCATCTCTATGTTTTCAGCAACTATTTTCCAACATATTTAATATATTTTGAAAGAATTTTCACAGATTTTAAATTACTTTAACAAGATGACTGAGTAAAAATGTTTCAGGAATGGTTTGAGAAACACATCAAGTTCAAGGTGTTCACTTGCCCTTCAATTCCCCTGATCTTAATCCAATCCATCCTAATCAAGCACATGTGGGATGTGTTTTACAACCCCAGTTCCAAAAAAGTTGGGATGCTGTGTAAAATGTAAATAAAAACAGAATGCAATGATTTGCAAATCTCACAAACCCATATTTTATTCCCAACAGAACATAAACAACATATCACATGTTAAAACTGAGATATTTTATTATTTTATAGAAAATATTAGCTAATTTTGGCAGCAACACATCTCAAAAAAGTTGGGACAGAGCGATGTTCACCGTTGTGTAGCATCCTCTCATCTTTTAATAATTGTCTGTAAATGTCTGCGAAGTGAGAAGATCACTTGCTGGAGTTTTGGGATAAGAATGTTGTCCCTTTCTTGTCTAATGCAGGATTCTAACTGCTCAACAGTCCTTGGCCTTCGTTGCTGGATTTTTTGTTTTATAATACACCAAATGTTTTTTACTGGTGAGAGGTCTGGACTGCAGGCAGTATGCCAGTTCAGTACCCATACTCTTCTCCTGCAAAGCCATGATGTTGTGAAGGATGCAGTATGTGGTTTAGCATTGTCTTGCTGAAATATTCAAGGCCTTGCCTGAAAGAGATGTTGTCTGGATGCAAGCTTATGTTGCTCTAAAACCTCTATGTAATTTTCAGCATTGATGGGGCCTTTCCAGATGTGTAAGCTGCTGATGACATATGCACTAATGCAACCCCATACCATCAGAGATGAAGAGTTTTGAACTGGCCGCTGATAACAAGCTGGATGGTCCTTCTCCTCTTTAGTCCGCAGAACACATTGCCCATGGTTTACAAAAAGAATTTAAAATTGTGATTGATCTGACTCAGAATAGTTCTCCATTTTTCCTCAGACAATTTTAAATGAGCTTTGGCCCAGAGAAGATAAAAGCATTTCTTCTTCTTTCCATGACACAGCTTAAACTTGCATTTGTGGATTGCACAACAAACTGTCTTTATAGAGAGTGACTTCTGGAAGTGTTCCTGAACCCATGCAGTGATTTCCAGTCGAGAATCATGCCTATTTTTAATGCAGTGCCACCTGAGGGCCTGAAGATCATGAGCATCCAGTTTTGACTTTTGACCTTGTCCTTTGTCCCCTCCTGATTCTCTGAATGTTTGATGATATTTTACACTCTAGATGGTGGGATCTTCAAAGTCTTTACAATTTTACATTGAGGAACATTTTTCTGAAATTGTTACACAATTTTTAGACGTAGTTTGTCACAGTTTGATGAACCTCTGCCCATCTTTACAGAAGCCTCTCTGAAATGCTCCTTTTATACCCTGTCATGTTACTGACCTGTTGCCAATTAACCCAATTAACTGTCAAATGCTCCTCCAGTTGTTTTTGATTTGTGCCGTATACTTTTCCAGCCCATGTCCCTCTTTTTTTATGATGTGTTTCTGCCATTAATTTCAAGCTAATATTTTCCATAAAATTGTGAAATGTCTCAGTTTTAACATGTGATATGTTGTTTATGTTCTATTGGGAATAAAATATGGGTTTGTGAGATTTGCAAATCATCACATTCTGTTTTTATTTAAATTGTACACAGTGTCCCAACTTTTTTGGGAATTGGGGCTGTACAAACAGCAAATTTTTGGAAAGATCTGCTGGTAACATCTTGGTTCCAGATACCACAGCCACACATCTAGTGGAGCCCATGCCATTGTTCCCAACAAAAGGGGAACTTACACTATATTAGGCTGCTATTCATAATGTTATGGCTGATCAGTAGACATATTTGAACATTTAAAACAGGGACACAGAGTAAGAACTTATGTATGCTTAAAACTTCATGGCCCTATTAAGAGAGGATGACATTGTTTGAATATTCTGATGAGACAAGTTAATAGTTAATCTAGTTCCAGTGGGACTCAACCCTCAGCAGTTGCAATGTGATCTTGTCGCCAAGTGCTTGCTTATAGTGGAACTGTTGGGTCTCTGTAAATAATATTATAAAGACTATGCTTTAGACCTGCTCTGTATGAAAAGTGTCATGAGATAAAAAAAAAAATGATGATGTGGCGCTATATAAATAAAATTGAATTGAAAATTGAATTGATCTGGGTGTTTACACAACTGTTATCACGAGACATAAAACTTACTCAGTCCAATAAAGGATGATTATGATTCCTGACTGGTTTGGTTTTGGTCTGTGGTTTATGTCCTTTCAGCAGTAGGACAGAGCACACCCTGAGGTGATCTGACTGATTGAGATTCATCTCAGGGGAGTGGAGGCACACGTTTCTCAGCTGTAGCAGGCAATAAAGCTAAATAGGCAATAATGTTCATTTCACTAAATTATTTCCTTCCAAGCCAAAAACTATTAACTTATGACTTCCAATCATCATCATCTCTCTTATTATCTCTAAATTTGCATGTACTGTATATTTTTCAGAATAACTGTGAAGATTTATTTAATTGTGAATAATTGCCTTATAGATTTGTGATGGATTATATAACCACATACAACTTTCACCTTCTTTCTTTCTTTCAGATTTTATGGAGAAAATGTTTTCTGGTTTCTCCTCTGATCTCCTCCTTTTTTTGCGCATCATGTTTTGTTGATTTACAGAGTTTCCTGATGGACAGTAAACTGCTGCCGACTATGACTGCTGTTAGCTAATGCTGGCTCAGTTTGTTAGCCGGGCTGACCAGACTTTGAGCTCAGAGCACTGTTTTTAAGCCAGTGGAATGCTGACGGGAAGCGGACCCAGAACTTGGAGCTGGGCAAGTGGGCAATGCAACTGAGCTCAGCAGCCTCTATGGACACAATGGCAGAGGCGAAGAATGTTGATTGAAGAAGCTAAACCTGATGTTGAAGGGCTGAGCAGATGTTTTCTTTTGGACTTTTGTCTTCTGTTTTTGCTTTGAGTGAATGTTTTTCTTATTGTTTCATTGTTTTTGCACAATTATTTAATTATTTTGGCAACAAATAAAACAATATAATTTCACCAGTTAGTAGAAATAAATAATTTCACTTTATGGGGTCCATGTTGTTGCAGTTCCCCCTGATGTCCAAAAGAGGTCAATAAAAGTCTTGAATTCTTGTTTACCAGTTGAAGTTCACATCAGTTCATGTTTAAATCTGCTGGTCAAATATAACTTTGTTTACGGAGGAAACAACACAGAGATGGTTGTACGGTCTGTTGGAAATTCTTTCACCTCCACCTGGAATGCAGAAGAAAGAGGACGAGGTCAACAGGTTCAATTATTCAGACTGACTGACTGAATGTTTTCCACAATGTCCTGAGCCATATAGCATTAGGTTCAGAAACTATGGGATGGTTGAGATTATTTTAGAATACTTTTGTAACTAGTCTTGAGTCAAAGTATTACAGCACCACTTTCGGAAATACCATGACTATTCACATTCATTCAGCTTGATAGAGATACTATACTTTCACAAGAATACATTAAATATATGTAATAGATAACAATCAGTCCAAGCAATATAATATTTTTTTGTATAAAACAATTAAATTTAAAAAACACTTTTACAAGCCGATTAAACCAATTAAAAAACAAACAATGATTTTTACAAACTGAACCATCGGGCAGCTGTGGCTGTGGTGGGAGAGTGGGATAAGTAATAATTTGGAGTCTAACAAAAATGGTGGATGTGTACTCAATAATGGACTGTTTGCACAGCAGACCTTTGGCCTGTCAAAGGCAGAAAAGACAGAAGGACTAAATTCCCAGTCTATCAGTAACAGTGAAAGTGAACCAGGAGGACCTCCTTTGAGTGGAATGCAGCTATCATTAATACACCTGAGAGCTTCCTGCTACTGTATGACATATCAAAATATTCATTGCACAGGTTAGCAGTCACTGACAGAAATGTCCATGAAGAGTTATCAATGTTTCTTTTTACACCATGTAACACCTCAGAAAATATTAGGCTCTTCAAGTATCACCATTATGACATTACATTACAGTAGCATAGGACAACCCTATTCAGCTACAGACAGTTTACACAGGACGCAGGTTTAATAAAAAAGACTATTTCTTTAATCCTGAATAGAACCAGAGCTAATTTGATGTGAAGGGATATTCTGATCCAAACCTCTTCCCCTTTGGAGCAGCGTCTGCGATGTTTTTAAATTAACTTTTGATTATTGTCTTGATGTCACATCACATAAGCTCTTAACAAATCATGGAGGTATGTGCACTACATGAGTACACAGCAGGCTGATACTGAAACAAAATACTGCAGGAAATTAAAAACTAGTTTTAAATTACATTCCAGTGATCTTATGGTTTATTTACATTTGGAAATTTGTAGTATTTTGATAGTTTAATATGTTTTTTAAGATATTTCTGAAATTCCACAAGATGGATGTTGTGTACCAGTAGTGGAGCACATACCATAGTTTGAGAACGAGTGTCCTAAGAGAGTCCCATGATCACTTTGCTTTTCCTGGATCATAGAATAATCTCCATGACAACTAATGAGTTGGGTATGTTTTGTCAGATTATCAAATAGTTGTTTTCTTTTCTTCTCTGGGAAAATTAAACTTGAGAAGGAAACCTGTTAAATGTCAAAATATTCTGCATGCACTATAATTGTTTTGAATATTCCAATGGCGAAATACAATAAAGTATAATGAGGTCACTATAACACTGCAAATCCCTGTATAAACGATAACTTTGTGTGAGATTTCTTGACCAGCTGCATATATTTTATCTTAATGCCACAGTTTAAAATAGCTTATTGTTCCATGACTTTGAAATGCAAAATATTTCAACCATGCTGGCAATCGAAACTCTTCATCACCCGCAACACTGAACTTCTTTTTTATCACAGAAACAGCAGCAAACTGATGTATGCTATTGTAAATTCCAGTCAGGAAAATCCATTTCACCACAGAGGATGCTGAGGCATGATACACTCAAAGGAAAACCAAGATTAGCACCAGCAGCAGCATACATTTCTGGCTCTGTTTTGACCTCCCTTCTTTCCACCTTCAACCTTTGGCCCTTTTGTTGTGGCGAGGTTTGCCAGGGGTCAGCTGGGGTCACACCAAAAGGGGGGAACGAGGGTTAATGCCTTCAAACCCACTACTAACACCCACTGCATCCCCTGATCCCCCTTCAGAGCTATTTTTCATTGCTTTCTACGAGGCTAGACAGAGGAGACTGGCAGCTGAAGGATGGTCGCTTCCATCCGCACATCTGGTTTACATTAAGTGGACACATGTGGTCTTTGTTTCAAAAAGTGCAGCTGACACGAACCCATAACCAGCCGTATGAAAAATGGATTTTTCAGGCAGCAGATTTAGGCTAAACTTTGTTCAGAGCCAGTGTTTCACTTCAAACAGAAGGTATCATAATGACAGGAAGTGTAAGATCTGAGTTAAGCCCTTCATTAAGGATGATGGGTATCGCTTCAATATGGAGCAGATGATCTGAGAGGGACTTTTTATGAGTCACTTGCAAGATATGAATATATTACCAAGAGGTAAGACATATGTTACATGTTTTATCTCAAACTTATGTATCACATGTCAGAGTTATACAGCTGGATGTTGCCATAAAAAGCAAGACTACTTTTCTGTCCACGACTGAGATTTATACTCCAAACTCTTACACAATGGCTTAGTGTTTAGCGCATCGACACATGGTGTTTGACGGACACATTAGCTGTGGCACTGATCAAACCTGTGACCTTTTTTATGACCGAACAATCTATTCAGACCACCAGACCACCCTGCTACAACAAACAGCCACTGGATACTTTAATAAAGCTTCTTAAAGGATAAGGCTGGTGATGTTTTATATTCTTCTTATAGTTGAGAAATCTCATTAAAAGACCAAAACCAACACTGTTGCCTGATATATCTTATTCCTCTGTGCCATAGAGCTCCATTGTTGTCAGAAAACTATTAAAAACACATCAGTGAGTCACACTGTTGCACTGGTGACATGTTCCTTCATCACCATGAACATACAACACTGGGTTATTGTTACTCCTGTTCTCCCAAATACTCAATAGAGCCCCAAATGTGGATTAAAGTAGTCCCAAACAAATGTACTACTCCTGTTTGAATAACATAAAACAGTGTCCAGCTGTTTTATGAAATTACTGAGCCTTAAGTAGTTGCTCTGGAACTTTCAATCATATTACATGATCATCTTTAGTAGGTGGATTATTGTGGAATTATAATATCATGTTCAAATTTCCATCTTTTTACAATTACTTTAAAGACCTCTTATCCATGTTGGCTTGACCGTTTAAGTTCAAAGTTCTTGTTTGAGCTTGGAAACCAAAGCAATATCCGCTACAAGGTCTATTCAGGAGCTTTCGAACATATCACACGTTCATCTGTTTTCAAGGATTGACATCTTCGGAGAGCAATTGGCCTGAGGTTCATGAGAGGTGAGGTAAGGAAGACGGAACATACTGACTCTGACTTAATGTTGGTTTTGGATTTGCTGAGAATAAAGACATTTTGGAGCCTTTTTCAATTCCTTCACATCTTTATAGGTGATAATCTGAATAGCTGCAAGTTTCACAGCTCATTTTCATCCTTCAGAGGAATTAATGCATTCATTATTCTAAAATACGGGAAACAATAAATTAACCATCTAGCAGTTGTGTACTTACATGCATGTTTTCACCTCACTGAGCTTGAATACAGATTTGCAGAAACACACGTAGTTACTCTGGTTCATAGAGTTAGATGAAGTCAGTGTGTTGCAAGTCATAATTGGGTCTTAAGTTTTGGCTGTAACGTCCCATGTTGAGACAAAGACCAACAAAATTTTGTATTTCGAGTCATAAATAAGTTATTGCCAAATGCCTGTTCACATGTGGATTGATTTAAAGGTAAGATTTAAAAAAAAAAAAAAAAGAGCTGATTTGCGATAATTGATTTAATTTTTGGGTTTGGGTAGTAATAAAATACTGGTATTCAAATAAAAAATCACCAGATCTGTAATGCATCATTTTGGAAAAAATGCCTCTCACTGTCATGTTTGTACTCTCAAGTTTGAGTCAGTAGCTGGTTAATTTAGCTTAGAACAGAGGCTGAAAACAGGGGAAACCACCTAGCCTGGCCCTGAACAAAGGTAACAAATTAGATTGATTTCTTCTCTGGGACCAGTCGGTGTGCAACCAGTGGAGAGTCCAGGAGGTTACTTCCAAGAAACAGGTTGACACACAACCCAAAGCAAAACAACAAATAGTTGTTTGTACACATTGGTTTTAGTACAGATTATACAAATAAGATATACCATTTTAATTAGCTTTAGAAGTAATGGTATAGGTATAATTTGTTACCTTTGGACAAAGCCAGCCTAGATAGTTTTGTTGTGGATATCCCTATCAAATTTTGGTATGTAGAGTAGCCTTCAGCCTACCTTATATTGTTCATGAGCTAGCTTGAGTTGACAAGCTAAATTATTGATATGAACTAAAGTTTAACTATGAGAATGCGACATGGATGGCTATCATCTACAACTTGAATTTGCTGATAAAAACCTGCTGAGTGGACTGTGATGCTTTCTTTAACCTCATGAACAATCAGAAAACAGCAAGAGAACATGAAACTGACCACAATCAATGTCATTTTTATTCTGACCTGATCAAGTTAGTCACAAAACCAACATTAATTACGGACAGGTGATATGATCTGCCACTGCTATCATTCGTCATTTTAGCAAGCAAAGGTCAGTGAAGATGCCACCAGAATAGTAGATTTGTTACCACTGGAGCTTAATGAAACACTGGATTTTGACAACATTCAGCCTTTGTCATTTGTCATGAAGGAGGGTGATGTGGACATAAGAGTAACTTTCAGTTACTTGGCTTCTAATTTTCTTTATTTTAGCCGCTAAAGATTCATTTGAATATCAAATTCACACCTCGTCTACAACTGAGCTGTTTCATCTAGAGCACTTGAGGTTTATGTACCTTATGGAACTGCACATTGGCTGTGGTAATGAGGGAGGGTGAAGTATCCTCAGATTTATCTTCAGGTTTATCGAGCTGGTTCAGGAAATAAACCATGCTTTCTTCACCAACCTTTATGTCATTGTCACATCCAAATCTAAAGCCCTTGGAAAAAAAACAACCCCCATTACACACATGCGAACACCAGTTAAGCATTAGCTCAGTGGAATGCCATGCTGTGAACTTTTGCTGTGTGCTTTTTTTATGGTTTTTGCATTTTCATCTGTGCATGTGATAAACAGATCAAAGATTCCATTCATATCAGACCAACAGCTGCCGCATCAGGACCAGATGGAAATCCTTTCATCTGGAAACATCGTCAGCTTGATTTGACCTGGACAAAGAACACAAGAATTGGAAGTAAGCCTGGAACTAACTTGCAGGTGTCAGAGATAAAATTAATGGAAATATTTATGTTTTACGCGTGTTTATCCTGGATTACACTTGTATAGCACTTTATCTGACGTGGGGTAAACTCACCTCAACCACCACCAATGTATAGCACCCACCTGGGTGATGCACAGCAGCCATTTTATGGCAGAACACTCACCACACATCAGCTTGAGGTAGAGAAGGAAGGAACCATTGAACCAATTACATTGACGGATGATTAAGTGGCCAGATGGAGAGAGCAAGGTTGGGGATTTTGCACAGACTTTGGAGATCCCCCTACTCTTTGTGGTGCCAAGGTCTTTAATGACCACAGTGAGTCACAACCTTGTTTTAACATCACGTCCAGAGGAAGGATGTTTTTCTGTTGATATTGCTGTTGTCTTTTTGTTACCATGTAACGTGCCTTTTAAACCATTACATGAAATAAATGTATTATTATTATTGTATATATAAACTTTGAAACACTAACCTGTATTTAGTATGAGCACTGTTAAAACATACTTCAGCATGATCAGTAGTTTGTCATTTGTGTCTCAAAGCTGAGATAAAGCTCAGCCTGGCTATACAGTAAGATTTTGACTAAGTTATATGGTTCATTGATCTGACTGGGTGAAGTTTGTCCCTCAGAGACAGATTAATCGTCTGGACTGAGGAATTAATATCAAGAGTGTTGTGTCAATCAATGAGGGAGAGCTCCAAATGAGAGTCAACTTTTGTAATGAGTGTTACATTTGCAGACATGCTAAATATTTATAATGTTAGCACAACAGGAATTTAGCCATTTAACCAGTATGTGGCTCTATATAAATATAGGCATCATCACTGTCATTCACATTCATCATCTGGGAAGAAACTGTACCAAATATACATACAGTTGTTTTTGAGATTGTCTATTTCACTGTGGACCCAAACAGGATATTGATTTGGTATTTCTACAGAGAAGTTGAGGATTATCCAGGTCACCAGAATAAAACAGACCCTTTCTAGCATCTAGTGGCCATTAGAGAAACTGATTCGCAAAACATCCGGCATTGTTTTTGCATTTGCAACACCTAACCATGGATGCAGCCATTTGAACTTTTACAGAGGCTGTCCTAATCTAATGTCACCAAACCCGTTTACAAACTTGTTCTGAGTGGGTTACAGGTCCTTTCTTGTGCTTTAAAGTACATCATTATACCTGAATCAGCATGTTTTCTGATACTCTTGTAAGTTTTCAGCATTTGCGTGCACCAGTATCATCTACGCAGATTCCTATATATTTATTGGACTTGGCAATGAATTGGATCCCGATTTTGAAGTGTTTTTCTTTTCTAATTGAGAGCTTCTGTCATGTGTTGGAACACTGCCACCTCTTGTAAAAAGCACTGAGGAGGAAAATATATTGAGACCATCTGTGGGGAACATGAGATAGCTTGTTTATATAATTCACGTGATGACAATGGCCAGCGTGGTGCAGGTTACTTGAAAGTTACAAGAGCGAGAGTCGGAAAGTTCAGATAGCAGAACTGGAGATCAAGAACACTCTCCTCTCAAAATACATGGAGTGTGATCAAAACACAGTAAATCTGATTTTAAAGTTCCAGTGTGTCAGATCTACTGGGCTCCATATTTAAACAATATGGTGGAAATGTAATATAATACACTGGCCAAGTGTGAGCTTCTGAGTATTACTGATTATTGTTGAGTGTGGCCTGGTATCCCGTTAGTAAACTTGCTAACAAACAAGTAATGCAGCTAGCAACAGCTAGCTTCTCATAACTATAGTTAAAACAATTTGAAAATAAAAATTTGCATGAGCAGATTTGGTACCATTGTTTTTATGCAGCTAAATCCACCTAACATCACATATTATAATTCTTACGTTTCTGTTTATCCATGTTTTCAGAACATGTTAATAAGGGCATTTTGGGTCTACGATTTTCTTATCTTACTTGCAGAAAGAGAGCAAATAAGTGTATGCTTATTGATATACACATTTTATACTAAAAGTTGTTTGTTTCTAGCTATTTTCCGTTTTTGGGCTGGAGTCACAAGAATAAACCTGAAATATATAAGATAAAAAGATAAATCTGATTCTAATCTCAGTCTGTATGTGACATAATTACTGAAAACAGAACAATAAATCTTAATTATAACTGACACAATTGTGTTACTACATAGTGCCTGCCTGTATCATCAAGTTAAATAAGAGGGAGAAGGCCAAAATTCACCGACATCTGACCAATCCAGTTTCCACATTAACTCTACTTGGCCTCTGCATGTGGCACATGTGCATACAGTAACATTAATTATAGTCTCCTGTCCAGAAATTAGTAGTGTCACTTTCTCATAAAGCCTTTCCTTTTTCTCTTTCATTACACTTGTAAGATAACCGGTCTGATGTGGTGCAGAGCTTGCAATTCTTTCTCAGGCAATCAGAGTTTATTAGAGTCCTTTTTTCATGTGCAAATAGCCTTCAGAAATCTGACAGCCATTACACAGGAAAGCTCTGCTAAATTCTTTGCTGCTATTAGTGGCTGTAATTATAGAAATGATCTCAAACTGACTCACAGAGAGTTTTTCCTACACAAAGGGACGGCGGTGGGATGAACTGTAGCTTGTGCGTTTTATCGTACAGCTGCACAAGTAAATCAATGGATTTCTTCCATCAAAGTATTTTAAGTAAGTTTTATTATTTCATTCTTTATTACACACTTCCCATAAAATCTACACTTCACAAATAAAACCGTTCTCTGATATTACACCACTGTGGATAAGGTTTGATTAGGAACATACTGGTCAGGGTATGTTCATGAATTCTCACATATACTCTATAGATAATCTGTTAAACATCTACAGACAGAGCAAAACAGTTTCAATGTTCAAATACAATAAAACAGTTGGTGAACTATGTATTGTTACCCAGTTGTGTGTGCTGAACAACAATTTATCCATCCACCACAATCATCTGTGCAGTGTCTTAGTTCTACCATGTTAAGTAGTGAGCTTCAGAGGTTTCGGGAGGTATATTTTTTGGTTCTTGGAAAGGGCCAGCCTAGCTGTTTAGCCCTGCTTCCAGTATTTATTCTAAACTAAGTTAATCCAATGAGTCCTCTAAATTTAAAGGAGAATGCCACCGATTTTACACATCAAAGTGAGTTTACAAGTGTCGGGCATGTGTGAAAAATGAAGCCTTTTGCGGCTCCATAGGGAGCTGTGTGAAGTCTAAAAAATGTCGTGATGTCACTTGAGTCAGCATCTGTGAAAACTAAAAGTTTGAAAGTCTGGGACTGTGGGGTTACAAAGAACTGACCGCACCAGACCACTGAAGTCTACTGCTCATCTCTGCTGCAAGTAGAGATATATTAGCTGCCACAAAGTGGTTGAGCAGTTGAGATGCATTGTTAGTAATGTAGGCACCAGGTTTTTCTCAAGAAGAAGAATGTGTAGAATAAAAAAGATGATCTTTCTCTGCATCATATTTTTATCTGTATACCATGAGCTCAAAAAAGCTGTTGAAGTATGATGCTTAATCTTTTAAAACACAGATATGAGATTGATATTGACAGTTTGCATAAAGCCTATTACTTAAAAAGTTAGAGATCATGTCCTCTTTATTTTGTGATACTGAGAATTTTAGGTATCTTTTCTACACTGGCGGATATGCAATAGACTCATCCCAGTATTATTTTAATGTATTATTTTGGAATTTATTATTTAATTTGGAGATTCCCTTACTGATGTAAAGCATGTATCTCCAAATATACTTATTTCAAAATTTCCAGATATATTTAAGTATCAAATATTCCTTGGAGTGAGAAAATTGTACTCTGTAGGCTTATTTAACAATTTATAAATCCACCTTTAAAAATGCTGTCCAATTGTCTTCTTTCACTGAAAATAATAATAAAAATGGTCAAAATGAAAACAAATTCAAAATGTATTTTTCGATATGTGTTCATATTTTTATAAGGGAGGTGGAGAAATCTTTTCATTCACAGGTGTGCACTGGGTCTGTTAAAGTGCTTAAAATTGACTAAATGTGTTTCTCCTCATGAAAAGGATTCAAATAGAGTTGTATCGCCTTTTGTGGCAGCTTAGTTAAGACTTTAGTGTACTTGTACTACTATAATCCCATAATATAGACACTGAAGGGCATGAACGTGCCTTTTAATGTGATATATAGTGTGATTATTATTATTATTATGTTTAATGTTTTCACTCTAAAAATTAATATTGGGTTTCTTTGTATTTATGAAATCAAAACAACAACAACTCAAAACAGAAATCATCTGTTTTGAGTTGACGGGCACGCGGCAGAGAAAGGGTTAAGAGTCACGTGGTAGCGGGTGGTATTATCAGCCTTGGGCTGTAAAAAAAAAAAAGAAAAGAAAAGAAAAAAAGTGTGTATGTGGAGGAGAAAAAAACTTAGGAGAACAAAGAAATCAGAGTCTATTTAAAGAGAAGTCGTCCCAGATCCTGCAGCCGTGTGACTCCCGGCACTGCGCACCGCACACAGCTGCGCAAAAAACCAGCCTGCCTGTGCACCACCACGGCTCCTGACGGCGCTGAGGATGCGGACTTTTCTGCTCGTGTGCTGCTGCGTCTTTGCGCTGCAGTGCCTCCAAAGCTCACTTTGCCTTCCAGTGAGGGGATCCAGCAGGTACAAAGTGGCACCGGTGAGTTGGAGGACGCTTGTTTTTTTTCCCTTTTTACCTGATGCAGAGTCGAAGGCAGAGAGTGAAAAACGTTGCTCTCCAGAAATTTGGAAACTTGTTGACTTTTTGGTTTAGAATGAGTTGGCTTTGTTTAAGTTGTTGCATTGCAGAAGAATTATCATTTTACATTTTAAAGGCATCTGCAGTGTTGAGTTACTTCATTCTTCTCCTGCTACAAGTGACTCCCCCACCCCCTGAGCACACACATGCACAAAGTTTGCAATAGTTTTCTTGTGCTAACCTTACTGAATGAGTCACTTTGCTCCTAAATAAATACTATGTAGTATTTATTAGATATCCACCTTATTGTATGAAGAGTATAAGTGAAGGTTTAAGTAAATCTACACTGTTCTGTGTGTTCAAGTGCAACCTAACACCTTCACACGGGCACATGCATGCATTTCCTCGGAATCATCAGGACCAATGACACTTATGTTGTAATTAAGAAAATGGCTATTTTACGCGTGCACAGGAGCTGAACTGTCACTGTAATTAGCCCGGGAGCTGCTCTTACTTTGAAGAAATTACTATCATGATGTCCTCTCCTCTCCAGTGCATGCAGGGTGACAGCAGCAGCAGCAGCAGCAGGTTTTGCCTCAGTGCAGCCAGGTCTGATCTCTGGAGGAGGAGGAGGAGGGGGATAGATAGATAGAAAGAGAGAGAGAGGTTGCTGAGTTCCCCTGTCTGCAGGGCAGGAAGCAGTAATAATAGGTCTTAAAGGCATTTTGTCAACAACACCATAAAAGAGAGGGGTCCTCCATATGGTCCCGTCATGACGGCGTCAGTGGCACGCGTTACACTTGAACACATACTGTCACAGTCATGAGTTTTAGTGGCTTTTCTAATTTATTTCCATGTTTTTTGCCTGACTTTGGTCTGCTGCAGTCTTCCACACCCAATCATGTTTTTAATAAGGGTTCCGGTGTTGTAATGTTGGATGCAGTTTACTTTAATTTGAGTTTTCTTTGTTTATATCTCATTTTCTTCTGTATCACATTAGTACATCCTGAAGATTTATTTATTTCTCAAGCACAGTAGATTGATTTAGCAGAATTGCTTGTTTATAGTTATGTCCTGTTTATAGGTACATGTAAAAGGAAATGATCAAAAAGCAAAACAAACAACTGACATAAAGAGTTACTGGGAGAAATGTAATAAATATGGGGAGTAGCCTTGCATTTTCACACAAGAGTTTAATTGTTTTGTATCCTTAGGTAAACTGATGTTTACAGGACAAAATGTTCAACCAATCAAAGCACAGTTTGGAGATAGATACAAGATGGCAATTTTCTGACAAGAGATTTACAGAGAAAAATACCACAATGTTGTCACGAGTCAGAAAACAAAACAAAACAAGGGAGAACACACACAACGCTTGTTCTTCTTTTTTGATGATTCATTTATTCAATATCCACCCTGTGTTTTTGCATACTTGTCATATTTTTCCACTTTAATTAACACTAATCTGAAGACAGGCCACTGCAGTGTTATGACATGTCTTTGTCTACAGTTTGACTTGAGAACCTGCTTTCCACCCATGAAATACGACTCTCTTCTAGCAACACATTATCAGAACTATGCTGCACCTGGGGTGACAACTTTGTTATGTCTGCTGGTCATTTTACTGGAAAGTCTAATCTGTAGTTTTGTCAATTTGTTCCCTCGTTGACAAAAGATTGAGTGATCACACAGGCCTGAACAGGCCTCACTGTCTACAGCATTCAGGGCAGTGAGATTCACAAAGTGCCTTTTTTCTCTCTGGAGTGAAGAGGAGGGGTTAACAGCGAACTGTTTGGACACTGCTTTTGTAAATAACCTGAGTTCTTTGGGTTTTCCTGTCTGTTTTGCCCCATCATGTTGATGTCTTTGGGCAAAGCGATTGGTCAGAGAACCGTGAGAGCAAAGGTGACATAAGAGCCAGCCTGGGTTCCCATCGAATAGATCTAGGTCACAGCTGCCAAGGACTGTGATTGGCCAATGAGACACAACATGGGGGGGATGCACATGCACCCCCACTTTCATAAAGTGAATCAGATGCTTTTGTTAATTAGCAAATGGAGCCCTCAGCCTCATTCTGAATCCTTCACCAACTAAGGTGAGGGGCAGCATCAAACCTCAGTATGATTTACAAAGATTTACAGGTTAGGTGATGCTGCTGACTAATCCTAACCCTGTTAGGACTGCACGAGTTTGCCATGATGGTATAGAGCCATCATCATTTTTTTCACATAGCGAATCCCAAAAAAGATGGCAACTGGCAGGTATAATATCAAGTTTTCATCTTTGTCCATGGCAGGGAATGGCTCAAGGAACTTAATGATGATGGCGTTAAATCAAAAGTCAGAGAACCACTGAAGAAAAAACTCAGCCAACTCATGCCACGAGAAAAAAACTCAGGGGATCAGTAGGCAGTGGGATTCACCCTCTGGATGTCATGAATGTTGGTTAAAGTGGTGAACAACAGAACTACACCGCTCGTGCAGCTTAAGAGTGTTGTTCATGTATCAGTGATAGACTCTTAAACATTAGTTGTTGCTCAAGATGAGTAATTTGGCACTGCAATCAATACCATGGTTTTAAAATCACCCCACCTTCCCTAGAAAAAGATTTGAATTTAACTAACATTGAAGCTAAGTTACTGCTATGTCCTCATTTCAACTCTGAGACGCTGAGATTTTTTGACTTGAGTCACATCATTCTTGTCTAAAGCTGCCATCTTTTTCTACCAAATGATGTCTAAAAAGGCAGTGATGCCAAGAAAAAGAAAAACAACTAAAGACAAAGCAGCACGATTTGCCTGGGAACTATTACTCTCCCTGGAACTAACTCTCATTAAAAAATCACAATGAAATCATCAGGAAGTCATCCTGCACTCAGACTGACAGATCTGCAATTCAGGTTTCAGTGGAAGAGGTATATTTGTGCCAGCAAAGATAAGAGATTTAAGCAGATGTCCAGATGGTTTATATCACCTTCCACTTCCGGGTGTTTATGATTTTCAGATGATATAGAGGATTAGGAGAGTAAGATGGATGATAGCAAGGTATTTGTTGATGGAACATTGCACCTCCCCTCAGAATCTGTTTTTGCAATGAGAGCACACCCTTGTAAACATCGTAAACACTTACAGTACTTAAGACTTACTTCCTATCACCCAGATTCACCAAATTCAGGCTTAGACAGTTTCTTTTGGACAGTAACTGCTGAGGAAAAGGGTTTTGTATTTCTACTATAAGACAGATTAGAAACACTGACAGCATCATCTGCAGCTTCTTCGAAGCACTCAATAAACCAGTATGAACCAGTAAATGCACCTTCAGAACCCTTTTTACATCCCTTCAGGCTGTGGTGATCAGTGCATTTCACCAGGATTGTTGATCAACTTTTGTCATTTCCTGTCTGATAAGCCACTTATCCTCAACCTTTCCTCTCTGTTTGTGCTGCAGTTATGGATTTCCTACCACACTTATTAAATACACATGTTGCGTGGATGCAATGCATTGTGGTCTTGACTTGGTCTAAAACCTGATTATACGTTACTAAATTCCACTTTTATAAAGATTTTTTGAATTTTTTGTTGACACTGTCAGCAAGATTATAATTCTACATTATATTTATTATTGAGGTTGTAGTGGATAGTGGTGTTGTAATGGAGTGCATTATATTGCAAAGTGTGCCTGCTCATGTATGTAAGTTGGATGGCCAAAATATTAGAAACATCGACATCAACAGCTTTTAATATAATACAGTTAGATTGTACAAAGTGACCATTAAGTGTTTATCATGCTGCAATTTATTTCAATAAAATTTTATTAACTGCTAAATCATAGCAGAAGTTATTTCATGACACTTTCCATATAGAGGCTGTACTCTTTATAATATTATTTATCGAGACCCAAAAATTCCCACCATGCACACACACTTGGTGATGGTGGCAACTGAAAAGGCTTCTAAAAAATATAAGGACTTATTGTCAACACATCTCATCAAAAGACCGAAACCATTTTGACTTTCCTTCTCTGTGTGTCGCTCTCAGGTCCAAGTCCATTTGTGTCTACTGAGGTTTCTCTTTTTTTTTAATGCTCTAATTTCCTAAAAAAAAAAAATAAAGTTGGCCATAGTAGTTTTTAGCAAAGAAAAGGGAGAAAATAGTGCATTTCTTGGGGACTATTTTCAACAGTGGATGAATCCACATTTGGTGCTCTATAGTGTGTATTTGGGGAGGTACGACTGTGTGTGTGTTCATGGTAATAAAGGAACAAGTGTAGTGCACCTTAAGGCTGCATGATATGGCCTATAACCAATATCTCGATATTTTTTAAGCTATATCACGATACACGATATATATCTCTATTTTTTATTTCTCCTGTAAATCACTATTAATGTTAAATTCAACCCTTTGATGCAAAAAACAACATCAGAATGATGATTCAAGTAGACCCTTCTATTAGATTAGTAACGGCTGTGCCGCGTTTTAGCTGCGTCCTCTGCCCTGCGTCAACTCACACTGGGCGCGTCTTGGCAGCGTAGCGAGATCACGCGAGAATCCTGGACGTACACAAGACCCTTAAACGCTTAAAACATTTACGTGACAAAGTGTGTATAAAGAAAACAACAACAACAAACAGCTCACTTTGCTTCTCCAACATGGAGGAGATTATAAAAAGCATCTGTTGTGTCATAAATGATTGTGTGTTGTTCCACTTCAACAATTAGTCTCTCATCGTTCATGTTGAGACCCTTTGATCGACTGACTGCTCACCTGGTGCCACCGCTCATGACGTAACGTTGATGTGAAGCTGTAAAAAGCTACATGAACTGCGTATTGTGTTTTATTTTGAAAGAGGGCGGAAATTTATTATGTTGATTCTGTGTTGGATTTCCTGTCTGGTGCGATCTGCTCTGTTGAAATTTACGAGGTTTAACAGCGGCTCATGTCAAAAATAGAAATGCTATGTAATGCTCGCGCCGTGGCGCCGAAAGACGCTTCTGAGACACTCCGTGCCCTGTGTGAGTGCTCTCATTGACTAGACTGGCGGCTATCTACTCTGGTGACTGCTTACGCCTCCGGAGTGGGCCAGTGGGCCTTGTCTCTCCTCACTTGATACAAAAAGTACGCATGCGCACAGGGGATTTTTCTGGGTGGGCGGGGCAGTGTGCTGCATGCTGTGAGCAGCACCAGGAGTGAGTGACAGGCAAAACTCCGGAGAATTAAATGCCGACGGCTTAAAACATTTACGTGACAAGTACTCGATGGTCGCGATATAGTCATTTCATACATCTCACGTAGAACAAGCCGCAATATATCGAGTATATTCAATATATCGCCCACCCCTAGTACACCTAGTGCAACAATGGAGCTCTATGGCACAGAGGAAATATGTTCATTGTCGGTCTCACAAAACGAAAAAAAAAAAAGCAAGTGAAGTACTACACATACCTCGCTGCATTATGCTTTTGGAGTACAGTACTTGAGTTGATGCACCTAATTGCTTAAGGGTCCCTCTCCTCGAGTGGTGTGGTTGAAAGAGGACTTGAAGTTGGACTCGGTCAAAGGGTTCTTGGTTAAAGGTGCAGTGAAAATATCTTGAATGCTTTCTGTCTCCCTGCAGGTTCTTCGCCATGTCAAACTAAAGCACGGTGACCTGTTGGGGGTGATGGTGGTGGGTTTGTTGTTAGACTGGAGACACTCTTCAGACACACCATGTTCAGACATGTTTCTCTGTGCTTTCTGAATACCACTGTCAGATCCCCTGCACCGCAGATTTTGTCATCACTGTAACCAGAAGCTAGATATGTCCATACTTGTAATGAACAGACCCCTCCCCCTCCACAAAGGCCACCATCACAAACCCTCTCACATGCATCCCAGCATGAAGATGCATCCCTGATGCCTTCAGGCACTTTGGGGAGTTTCGTGTCTCATCACCAACTTATTGCACTCTCAGCAGAAAGTGACAGACTAATTGTCCCGAGGGTTTGTTTTTTTTTTCCCTTTCACATACGTCGTCACAAAGTCTTCTGACAGCACTTCCATTGTCTGCTCTAAAATTACACATGAACATGGCCACAAAACGTCTGTGTCAGCGGCTGAGTCACTGACATGGGATCACCTGCAGAGCACCCAAGCTGTTAAACTAACCCAACCCATTTAGCTTTCCCTTGGAGAACCAGTCAGAAGATAGTGACAGTACAATATTTAAGCATTTTGCCTTTTCTGAAATGGACAGATGGGTTTAAACATATTTAATATATTTTTTTATATACACTTATTTTCAATTCATGTAGAGCTTATCCATGCTTGCTTCACTAGCTTTTAGTTGTTTGATTCATTAACTATCTAGAAACATTAAACATCATCCTAAGTCTGTCTATATTCTCAAGTAAATGAGAATCTAGTGTTGGCTAATAAAATATTAACACATTGCAGGTATAACACCTTGTAAAGTGATTCAGCTGTTTCCCTCCTAGTCATTGGGCTAGAGGAAAAGAGTGATACATCCTGTCTTCATCAATCATTTTAGACTTAATCACTTCTTTGGCTCGTAAAAAGAGAACAAACATGCCACGCTGATTTCTCTATGCTAAATATAAAGTTACAGCCAACAGCTGACTAACTTTGCTTGGCACTAATTACTAAACCGAGCTTCCTAAACATAACCAAAAACAGGAGAAAAATGTATCAAAAGAAAAGGCAATTCACTCTTACTGCATCAGTCTTAACAGTGACTATTTTTAAGTGTGGTGAAATCCAGGGAAACAACATACAAAAGTGACGAGTAACACACTCACATGCAAATTCAATTACAAGACCAACCAACCAAAGCACAGGGAAATCTTTCACAGAGCATGTGGCAGAGACTGCTGCACTCTCAACCAGGTTCCCATTGTCTCTGGTCGAAACAGGATCTCCTTTGGGGTTTCTTAAAAACAAAAAACAAACAAACAAAAAAAAAGTTTCAGAAAAAAGAAGGTTGGAAACCAAAGTTTAGTGTTTATTGATAAAAGCTGTCCAAATAGAACAAGAAAAGCTTCTAGATATTCTAGATCAAGCTAATGTTCTTGTTTGGGTTTGACCTTGAACTTTGATGTGAAACCTGTTGGGAATCAGGCACATTTAAGGTTTTACTCGGCCGTGGGGTCAGACAGGTCACACAATCCATTTGACACACAGACAAGGGGGGTTAGGCCCATTAACCACACGTTTAGGTTTCTTTCTTTTTTTTTATCTCCCTCTTTGAAATGACACAGGCGGCTCCCAGTGCACCCAACACAAATTAGCCGAAGTTTTATGATCCTGAAAGCTGACACTCCTTTCAACCCACCTCACTGATTGGGATCAGGTAGTGGGCAGCTAATGTCTAAACTGTCACGCTTAGGGACAGAGGTCAGCTTGTGACCAGGTGATTTATGGTTCAACTCCCAGTCCTCAACAAAGACCACAGGTTTAATTTAGTTTATATTGTGGTCACCTGATGCATATTGTGATTAAATTACCACACAGGAGAACTGCTTACACTGGACTCAATGGGAACCTGGAGGCAATGAGGGCAGTAGGTGGCAATGCCTGTTAGTCAAGACCAAGCAGCAACCTCTGGTGCTGGGAAATTAAGCCAATGCAGAAGTGCCAAAAACTGTAATTTCTTGAGCAGCCGCTTGAGACAGTCTCCATGTGGTTGCTTTGACTGACAGGTAGGTGCCATTACAGATGGCTTATTAAAGCACCTAGACATCTGCCTCAGGTCCGCTGATGGTCCACATCTGTCCGATATTTAGATTTAGCTGGGAGGTGGAAGAAGCAGTACATCCAACATGGACGTGGCCAGCATCGCATATTTTCAGCTTCAAAACAGCGCTTCATAAACCTACAGGTGACATCACTCAGGCTCTGTCCATTCTTTCTACTGCCATTGGTCAAGACAGGGAAAGGACTTTTTGTTGGTGTGTGAATAGTAACTAGTAACTTTTGACTATCAGGACTAAAATGAGGTCCTGTCTCATACCAACAGTCAGTGTTGGTTTCATTTGTCAGTGACATAATTTCTGCCTTTTTTGCACATCAAACACAGTTATGTTTACACATTTCTCATGTGTAAACATCTAACAAACAAGGTACCACCAGCTGTCAGCCGTGGAATAGCATACAACCATCGGCAGGAATTCATATTCATTTCTGCATGCAGGAGATACATTGCTTCACAGCACCAGTAGTGGACAAAAACACCATAGGATACTTTTAATCAAGCAGTTTGTTAGGCTAAACTTGTAAATTAATGTCTTCCTAAAACAGTTACATCTAAAGATAATGACTATGAAACATATCAAGATAAAATCATGTGTATTTAATCTGCACTTAGGTAGGCTCACTCGGCTTTCTTCATGGTAAATAACTGTGAACAAAAAGCCAAACAAATGGTGCCTGAATTCCATGCTAGTTATGTTTTCACCCAGTTTCATGTAGCCCTTACACTGATACGTTTCAGACCTACTTTAACCTTGTGATACACTGATAAGGCTTTTGTTGTTTATCTGAGGTCTGAGGTCTGCAGGAGGGCAGATAACCTACAGAGAAAGAGCAAAAAGAAGCTGAACAAAAGGAAGTTTTCAGTTTGGGAGCTACATCTCATTTAGCTCATTCATAGCACTAACAAGCCATTTAAAGAAAACTGAAGAGAAAATAATCCTTCCTCCAAATGTGAGTAAGTGCTTTGTGCAACAAAATAAGCAGCTAAAACCTCCTTTAAACAAAGTGAAGCATGGGAGGTGCAGGGGTGGGAACTCAGGGAGGTGTGTTCTGTTTGTTCTGTGATCCAGACCCATCAGTCACTGTTTCTGCAGTCTGGAGCACATTCCATGAATCCTGCTGGGTTTTGTTCCCGTTAACTTACAACAACGACATGGCTTGAGTCCTGTAGAGCTGAGTGAGGCAGGCTCATTTAAACACACAAAAAAACATGATTGTGACTTCACTCTGAAAAAAAGTTTAATTAATTATTAATTATTACTGTATAGTCTATGGATCTAGTGTGAATAAGGGTTGGGCGTCCTAAAGTTGATATTTTCTCCTAATGTACACTATTACCAGTGGTTAAATTGGCTTTTATAAGGAGGGGGAGCCCTTCTTGACAGTGGTCAATATCTCTCAAAACATTTGTATTTACCTCGCACCATCGGTTTAATACATATTTTATCAATTTATAACCTACTTATTTATATCTCACATCAATTCACATATTGGTAACTTATTTAGCCTACATTTCACCATCAATCTACACTGCAATTTGTAAAACGTATTCACAATATACACCATCAATTCACATATTAACAATATTTATTCACATCCCATCAATTTACACTATTATTTGCATTACTTAATTACATCTCATACCAAAAATCTACATCAAAACAATTGTATTCTAAACTTTTTTTTACGTCACAACATCATACCAAATATCAGCAGTCGCCAGTCATTACAATTAATTCACAACTTTCCAAATAGGACTTAGGTCTCTCTTCTGCCTTTCCTGTCTCTGTCTACATGCTATATGGTCTGCTGACCTCTGGGTCATAACCCACTTCTTAACATGCTTGGTTGGGAAGTTGTTTTTTCAGGGTGGAAAGCCTCTGTTACATTAAATCCATCATGGATTTGATTGTAGATGTATTTTAATTCTAGTGTTTTATGTTCACATATTTATTATAAATGAAGTTTAGACATGATGTTACATTAAGTTATATAGAGCTCATTCAGTCCAGTCTATGATCAGTAATGCTGAAAATCTGTAAATATGCTATTATTTTTTATGGTTTCAATGTACAATCATTTGGCCTAAAGTGCAGTAGTTCTGGATTTAAAATTATTTGTTGTGACTGCAGATTATAAAATCAAGTTTATTCTAGTAACTTTACATTGCACTTCCAACTGTTACTAATACAGTCGTCCCTCGCTATATAGCGGTTCACTTTTCGCGGACTCGCTGTTTTGCGGATTTTTTTTGTGTAATTTTGCATGCTTTTTTTTACAGCGTACTGTAACAGTATGAACGCGCATTGTGTTCTGCGTCCTGATTGGCTGAGTGAGAACCGCACGTGTGTTCTGCGTCCTGATTAATTAAGGGAGTACTGTACAAAATGCGTGTAAAAAGGTGTATAAAAGTGTGTGGTTAGGGGTTTTACGGCCTTAAAACATGTATAATAATTGTAAAACTTACTTTGTGGATTTCGTTTATTGCGGGTTATTTTTAGAACGTATCCCCCGCGATAAACAAGGGACCACTGTATGTCATTAAAGCAACATTATGTATGTTGTTTTTGTGATTTAGCGCCTCCAGATAAACAAGTTTCAGAATTTGTTAGATCAAAAACTAGCACGTCAACAGCTTTGCTAACAGCCAAGCAGCAAACAAGTGCAACAACACAAGTCTTACTAGCCAACTAATATTACTTCCAACAGCAAGAAACCCAGCCTGGCATCTGTCTTTCAGTGCCTATAAGTCAGTCCCAGATTTACTCTTGTCTGGTAGCCTCTCTCTCGGCCATTCCTTTTCATGCTCTTTTCTTCCTAGCTTTCTTCATCGGCATCCTCTTCGGTCTCTTTACTTCTGCCTTGCTCTGAGCTCATAGTCCAGACAGCATGGCTAACCAACTGAGCTAATATTAGCTAACAGCAGCTACAGCCACAGTTTACTGTCCATCAGGAAACTCTCATAGACACTTGATGTTGGAGCAGCCAGAGGACATCAGAGAGAAAACCAGGAAACATTTTCTCCCTAAAATCTGATTCAGTTTTACCAAAATCAGTTAAATGGTTGGTCATGTGTGACTGTGATAAATAGTTTATACAACCATGTTGTCCAATCACGATCAAATCAAAAGCAAACATTTTTATTTTCAGTCTCTCATTCTTGGTATTGACCTTGGTGGTTAACAAGAAAAGTGAAAAGAAAATCTCAAAGATAGAGACAGTAGACTGCAGACAGATATTGATATTGGTGTGAGTTTAATTTGAAAAATATATAGTCTTTTAAATGCAGTTACAATGCAATTTTCTGTTTTTGCGGTTTTCACATAGAAGCTAAGACATAATTTACCAGCAAGTCATTGAATTAAAGATTACGTAAGAGAGAAGTTGTATTAAGATTCGTAGGATCTAATGATAGAGTTAATTAGTTTAGTCCCAGCACAATATATTGATAGCGTCTTTTCCCACATATTTTTCTCATCAGCAGCGGAAAAGGAAACCATTTTGTGGTTTGGAGGAGAACACCCAAAATTTCTCTGTAAGTGTTGCACTGCAGATGTGGTTCAGTTTAGATGCGGAAGACTGAGTCAGATGAGGAGGTGTGGATGGGATGGCTCTCCTCTGTAATTTGTTCTGTGGAAATGAGCAAAGCCATTTCCTCTGGATCTGGCAGAGTAAATGGCTCTGGGACAGTCGGGACTGACTGTCTCTTAAACTGGGGCAAACTATGTGGCTCTATGACCTGATTCTCAATGAGTGACCTCAGAAGTCAAAATTATGCCAATTTGTATCCAGCCAATTATGCTGATTCATATCCCACCAGCAGCACTAAGATACACAACCTTCTCTTGGTTTCCTTCTTCCTGTCATCATCCATTTATTTTCTTTTTCTTATTTTCTCTACTTCACCCGCCTACTTTTTCTTGTCTTTTCTGACCTTTTATCCTTTTTCTGTCACTTCTTCAACCCCTTTTCTCTACAGCCCAGACCAGCATTTAAAACGGCAACATATCAAGGTATATCAGCTTATTTCAATGGAATCCACTTGGTGGATTTGCACACAGGTACAAAGTAAATCTACACACAATTTTAGTAAATTTTGACACACAGTTGACCCACTGTTGACAGTGCTGGCCTTCAGGGGAATCAAGAGCAAGGGAATCCAAAATGGTTATTGCAGCTGAGCTGCGTTGCACTGGAGAGAAAACTGCTCCATGTGATTTACAGACAGGAGTCAATAATACAAATACATCTTTTGATTAAACTGCGTGAGCTTATTCTCCCTTAGGCGAGTTATTATCAGTTTGTTAGCTCAGAGAGCCTTTATCCCTTCTTCATAACCTACTCTTATTAGTTCTAAATAATGTACTCTTGAGAACAAAATGTCAGAGGGAGTAAATGGTACAGAGAAAATAGACACGCACATAAAATAAATCTTGTGTCCCTTTTGTCCTTGCTCTACATATTAGACATTTTTTCCCTTCTTCTCCTATTTTTTTTCTAAACTGTAGCACAACACGTTTTTAATTATATGTGTGTTTAATGACAAAAACAAACCTGCACTCCTTTGTTCCAGGTTTCTGAGAAGTTTCCCGACCTGAAGAAGAGGGGAAAGATTTCTCATGCTCAGGATTTAGTTAAAGAGACAAGTTTGATGACCAACACCTCTAACACGTGGAACCGACCCCGCTGTGGTGTGCCGGACTATCCCGTCCAGAAGGAGGTGCATTATCAGGGGCGACACCGCCAGAGACGCTTCGTCCTGCAGGGAGGACGTTTAGATAGGACAGACCTTACCTACAGGTACAGATCTACAGAGCTGCACACCCACACAGTTAGTGTGACCAGTGAAAGTATTACTACAGTAAAGTATAAGCAACATTTTACTATTCATTTAATTTTACAATGTGCCCCAATTCCTTATGTGATTTGAAATAAAACGTTTATAGTTCCCACCAGCTGGCTTGTTTAAACAGCATTCATGCCTGTAAGTCAACAAACAAATGCAAAAATATAATATATTGTTCTAAAAATTACATTGAGCAAAGTTTAAAGGCAATGACCAACCCATAGCCAACCAACAGTGACAAATAAAATGAAGACACATTATGTCACAACGTGGCACAGAGTTCTCTATAAACGCCTCTGTTTTACAGAACCAGAACAATCATGTAAGTAACCTTGAGCAGAGATTTGTTTTCGTCAGGTGCTGCTTTCAAGGTTGAGAGTGAACCATCAAATTATTGAGCCACATGACTGAGAAGTACTGAAAGTGCTTGGTGTAACAGAAGTTGGAACATCTACAGTTCAGTGACAACCAAGTAAACTTGGTTCAGAAGCTCCAGAAGAAACGAGCAAAAGTTAAAGCACAGCTTAAAGAGTGATCTGCAGCTTTACTTTTTCTTTGGTGTCATTTTTGGTCACAGCAGGTGGATCTAAAATGCTCTAAAAACAGGTTAGAGATCACCAGGTCAACCATGTACACACACGCTTGAGGCCATTTGCACCATGTCATCCCCTCTGTCCCCCCCCTGCTTTTTCCCCATCTCTTTCTACTGTCCTGTCAAAATAAAGCGAAATGCCCAAAAAATATATATATTCAAGAAAATCTCTAAAGACTCACTGTACATGACCTGCTCAGCAGCAAACAGCAGACAGCTAACTGTAGCAGAGAGCAAAGAGACAAATATTTCTAAGAGCTGGTAGAGACCAGAAACAGAGTTTAAAAAGACAGAGTACTGAGCACAAACACAACTGCAAAAGAATGATAGTGTTCCTACATAAGAAAGTTCATGGAGGGCAAAACTTTGGATGGCAGGCTGAAGCTGCTAGATTTTAGACATGTTGAGTGATGAACTGAAGGAGAAAAAAATGTAAAAGGGGAGGACTTATTATACACTTAGAAAATTAGGTCTTGAAATTATATTCTAAAAAATGGGTGCTGGCTTTCTTTCATCTTAGGCCTTGGCACCATCGAATGTCTGGCAATCCTCTGCTGGCTGCTGCCTCTCTGTCTGTGTCTCCTGGGGTCCCTTTCATTGTAGTCATTCTTTAACGCAACACTATATTAAGACAGAGAGAAAGAAAGGGGAGGCAGAGTTATTTTAATAGCAGCACCGGCCACAGACTAATAAGTTTCTGCTGGATTGGACCAATAAAGCACCCATGGTGACACCTGACAAAGTGATGCAGTTAACCAGGACCAGGGCCAAGTCAAACTATTCTGCATGATCTAACAGGGCCACCGTCCTTTCTAAATTACTTACCAGCATTTTAAAATCAGCAAGTTCTGGCATGACACGTGATGTCAGTCGAGAGCAGAGTTTATTTAACTGCGTTAATCAAGTGGCTGCAGAACATTAAAGGACTGATGGCGGAGTTGCAGGAGGGTAGGATGAGTGAAAATTCCATGAAAAGAACAAAACCTGAATGAATATAGCAAGTTGCAAGAAAGTAGTGTGTGTGTATATCAAAGCCTGAAAATAATTTACTCCTTTGTGCCATTCGATTACTATTTTTGTCCAAAAACTATTAAAAAACACATCAATAAGCCACTCTGCACTGGGTGATATGTTCCTTCATTGTAATGAACATACACGTTTATACGCTCAATCCCATCCTGCTGTTCCAAATACTCACTAGAGCACCAAATAAATATGTAGTAATCTAGTCTCCAAAAAATGCACTATTTTCTCCTGTTTGTTTGTTAAAAACTCTAATAATTATATTTTATTATATTATATTATATTATATTATATTATATTATATTATAATAACAAGTTTTTGGCCTGGAGCTGGCAGAAACAAACAACATAAGGACATAAGTACTGAGTGAAGAATACAGAACAGTTTCTGCATTATCCTTTAATAAGACTCATACTTATTGAATCCAAGCACTGTCAGTCTGATGAGTTATATTCAGAAAAATATTTAATCTTTATGTACTATCTACTCTGATTTATTTCTGTTGCTCCTTGTGAGGTTTCTTTCATTTTTCCCGCTAAAGGGGCTTGAGGAAAGATTTCCTTTATCTGAATCGAGGCTCTCAGGATGGAGATTGTAAAGTCCCTTGAGGCATATTTGTGATTTGTGATATTGGGCTATATAAATAAATTTGACTTGGCTTGACTTGACTTTATCTACATGCATGTAGGCTCAAGAATTTCACCCCACAGTATGTGAACTTTGCACTTAGGAAAGTCCCTTTGCGCAAACTTAAGGCAATCTGCACAAATATTTGTACTTTTGAAGTATTCACTTTGCCCTGTGTTTGCACAGAGTGTGTTTGCACTGCTTTTCTATACACCTGGGTTTAAATGAATATTTTTCAGAAAATGTCATGGTTTAGCTCTAGCTCTCCTCCTACAGTATATACTTCATGTAAACAAAAGCAAATGGTATTTTTATTGCTTGTGTTTCCCTAAATTAGGACCACATTTCCCATAAACCCTGCTTCTTCCTGTCCCTCTTGACCCTCCGTGCACAAAAAAAGAGAAGAGCTGAAATACAGCCAGTATAAATTCTTGCAGGTAAACTAAAGTGCTCTGGGGGGACTGTTCTTTTTGTTTTGTTCCATAAAATGATACAACTGATTTTTCTGGAAATCCAAAACACAGCAAATACAGCAGAGAGGCCACAAGAGATAGGTTTGTTTGTCTCCTGTAGCTGTAATTATATATATCGCCAACTCCTTTAACTACTTTAACTACACCTTTACACCAATAAAACCTGTACATGCAGACCCCAGGAAGACTAGGTGATTGCTATTCAGGTCATCAGGATACATTAATAAATAATAACCAACTGCTTAAACTGCTCATATCCAGAATTAACAGATAGAGGTTAAAGGAATCGTTTAACATTTAGGTACGTACACTAATTTGCTTTCTTTCTGACAGTGACTTAAAGCTTAGTTCAGAGCTGAAGTTGGGACGTGTTCAGCTTAGCTGGAAATAGTGGAAACTGTTCTCCCTAACAATACCTCTAAATAATACCAATTAACATGTTGTATATTGTTGTTTTCTATTGTTTTCTATTTAAACTGTACCTAAGCATAAACGGAAAAAGTTTGTAATGTTAGGTGCAGTGCCAAAAACAACTGTTTACCACTACTTTGTTGTTAGTTAATGGAATAGCTGTCCAGTAAATTATAGCTAGAAAGCTTTGTACTGACTGTAAAAACATGACAGTAATATTGATCTTCGTCATCTAACTCTCTGTCCGAAAACCAATATTTACAAGCAATGTCAAACTATACCTTTAATATCAGGAATGAACCTACTGTTGCCAAAGGTCATCTCATTAACAGTTGATTTATACCAGTCACGTTGGTTGTTGTTAATTTATTCCAAACTATAAGGATTTATTCACAATTCACTGCAACAGGAACTGTCTGATTCAAGGCTTAAGCAATGCCACGTTAACCTGATACTCTACAGTATATAATTTATGAAGTCTTTTGTATCCTGTTTGTAAAATAGACAAGAAAGATCATCTTCTTTCTTCCCCTTATCATACTGGGTGGTTTTATCAAAAAGGAAAGGGAGGAGACGCGATGCAGTGTTTTGTTACTGCCCCTGAGGGCATTGGTAACGGCACACATCCCAGCTGATGAGATGACTGTAGATATCAGATTAGAGGGAGGCATGCAAGACTGGTGGTCTTTCTCTGCTACTAACTATACATCCTGTGCGTATGTGTGTGTTTGACACTTGCATTGTTTCTCCCTCAGGATCATCCGGTTTCCCTGGCAGATGGGCAAAGAAGAGGTTCGACGTGTCTTTCGGGAAGCGCTGAAAATCTGGAGTGATGTCACCCCGCTCACATTTACTGAGATCCACAGTGGGAAGTCCGACATCCGTATTGACTTCACAAGGTGGGAAAAAAAACATGTTTAGAACATGCTTTAAAAGTAAAAGTACCCTGAACACATGTATAGATTTTTGCAAAAGGAATGAAAGAACACAATAATAATATCTGTAGCCATGCCAGCAGCTACTTTGATCTAGAGTGAAAGATAACTGTTGTATGGATTGCCATTGAATTTAGTTCAGACATCATGTTTAACCATTAAATAATTATCAGGTCAGGTGGAGAATTCTCTTCATCAATGGTCAGTTCAGTCAGAGAAAGTGCAACAAGTCCAAGATGCTGAAAAGATTATGGTCCATCCATCCATCCATTTTCTTCAGCTTATCCAGGGATGTGCCCAATATGGAGCTCCAGACATCGTTCTCCCCATCAACACATTTCAGTCCAGACTAAACTGACAAACATTGCCATGCCTAATGCCATGCAGCACTGTTTTATTGTTATTCAATAATATTATTATTCTTTATTATTAGCTAATTTGCAGATAGTTTTCTCGACAACTGACTCATCACTTTGTCTATAAAATGTTCATGACCATGGACATCACAATATGCTAGAGCTCAAAAATAATAAAAATTAAAATTAAAAATAATTAAAACAATGAGTCAGTTATTAACAACAACAAAAAAGTAATAATTGCAGATTAATTTCCTGTCAAGCAACTGTTTATGAATTCACGCTGGAAGCAGCAGACCAGTTCAGTTTAATTTTGACAAAGATCTTTGTTGCAAAGAGCTTCATGGAGCCAAAGATAGAAACCACAGATAGGAAAGAAGAGCTTTATGAGGAATCTGTGTCATCTTTGAAACGACTCATTCTCTGTTAAGTTGCTTGATTTGTTATTCCTGCAGCGATTTTTTGTTTTTCAGTTTTTGAATCATGGCTTTGGTTCAAGCTTTGTTGTTTGGCATGTCTTTGTTTGCCCTGTCACACAAATATACTTTGAACAGGAATTCTGGAAATATGGTGAGGAACATGGAAAATGCTATGTGAGGGAAACAGGGGACCGATGAACAGTTACTACAAATGTATGCCAAGAACCAAAAATCAACTCACTTTCAAAATTATGATGGACAATTTGCCATGGGCAGACTATCTGAAACTTGTTAACATTTCTTTCAGTTTTAAAGCTTTAAAAAGTTCGGTTTATAAAGTTCATCATGCTTTAAGTCTTCAGAGTGGCTTTTATGTTCATCAGGGTGTTCAATGTACTGATCTGTAGGTACTGGCACGGAGACAACCTACCCTTCGATGGCCCAGGTGGGATTCTCGCTCATGCCTTCTTCCCTAAAACACAGCAACAGGGTGACATTCACTTTGACTACGATGAATCATGGACCCTTGGGAATTACATGGGTGAGTGTTTGGCTGAGTGAGAAAAGACAAAGAGTTTTTAGATCAACTAACAATTCTTTCCAGTCAATCCATCCAGTCAAATAATATTTCTTGGATGCAAAAATAATCTCAGTTGAGAAAAGGCAAATATATTTAATACATCTGTAACATCAGTCTTTATCAGGCCATGACAGGGGAATAGATAAGTGATAAGTGAGAGCAATATGAGTCAGCATGGAGAGGAAGCAGTGAAGTACTTTTATGACTCTTTGTTGACACTGTATCGTCTCAGGTAGAAAAATCACTGCCTGCCATAGCGAGCAGGTCAAAACAAATGTCTAAAACTATTTTCCGACACCATGTGAACCAGGTGTGGTTTCGCATCCTCTGAGGTTTGTCTACTACCCCCTGCAGGCACAGACCTTCTCCAGGTTGCTGCCCATGAGTTTGGGCACGTCCTGGGCCTGGGGCACTCCCATGAGCCGGGAGCCATCATGTCCGCATACTACTCCTTCTCCTACCCACTGAGGATGAGCGAAGATGACAAGAAAGGCATCCAGTATCTGTACGGCGCTCACCCAGAAGTCCTGCCCTCACCGCCACCCCCGCCTCCACCTCCACCTCCATCAAACACAGAGACCAATGACATTATTGTTAATGTGAGTGAAGCTGATGCAGTATTTAAAGAACCAGTCACATGGTGACTGTATGGATTTTGACAAATTTTGAAAATTTCAAACACTTCTTCCTCAGGGTATTTTGACACAAGTGTGTAGACACGTTTTGGTCCGTCATTGGTCCAGACTAAAACCTTCCAACAACTATTGAATGGATTGCCACGAAATGTGGTGCCCCTGGGATGAAACCTGATTTTGTCAATCCCAAAGCTAGCATTTCATTTGGCCTAATCACGAGGTCGACTATTTAGTGTTTTAGTCAAACACCTTGACTATTGAACATTCAGGATTTAGTATCCAGGATCCATGTAGTGTCTCCATCTAGTCAACATTTACATTTGTCCAATAGGCGTACTGGGTTATGACCAAATACCTGCAAAACTAATGACATTCCTATTAGCCTCAGCTGAACTTGTCTTTAGTGCTAACTAAATATATTCAGCAGTATAAATACAGACGTTGTGTTTGTGACGTCACCTGTAGGTTTCACTTCACTTCACAGCTGTGGAGGTTGCTGTTTGGGTAAAGCTGATAAACATCAGTATCTTAGCATTGTCTTTGTGAGCATGTTAATGTTAGCATTTAGGTATAAATGCTATAGTATAGAAGACTTTGTCTTTGGGGCGGCAGTAGCTCAGTCCATAGGGACTTGGCTTGGAAACCAGAGGGTGGCAGGTTCAAGTCCTACATGGACTAAAAATATGGAAGGTGGACTGGTAGCTGGTAGCTGGAGAGGTGCCAGTTCACCTCCAGGGCACTGCCGAGGTGCAAGGCACCGGTCCCCCCACAACAGCTCGCTGGGCACTTCTCAGGAGGGGTGCCCATCACTCCACCATCTCTCTCCACATTTGCATGTCTATGAGCCCTTGTACTGCATGTGTGTGTCTGGGTTAAAATGCATGTCAAAATAAAATAGATTGAAAAAAGAATTTCCCCATTGAGGGATTAATAAAGTATATCTTCTTCCTTTTGCCAGCAAATCCCATTAAAGACCAAAAACAACATTTTCAGCAACAACCAGTCTATCTCTTAACATTTCCTGCCAGTGACTCCATGCTCCAAAAATGTAAAGACCTCACGAATATATAGTTTTATTTTTTAAACCCAGTAATTTCCTAAAACAGCCGGACGCTACAGTAGTTTTCAACAAACGTTCCTCAAACAGGAGGAAACATTGCATTTGTTGGAGACTATTTTTAGCAGTGGATTCATCCACATTTGATGCTCTAGTTAGTATTTGGGCCAGCAGGACGGTGTATGTAGTATTACAATAAACTACAGTGTTTGTGTGTGCGTGTGTGTGTATGTGTGTTCATGGTAATGAAGGACCATGTCATTGAGTTCATTGATGTGCTTTTAGAAGTCTGGACAACAATGGAGCTCTGTGGCACAGATGAATAAAATATCCACAGGGAATCCTTGCTTGTAGAATCAATTTAGTTTTATGGCAATTGTTGACAAGGAAAAAAGAATAGATTACCACCAGCCTTATCCTTTAAGGGGCAGTGGTTTCTGTGGTTATAACTCACTTAAAAAGAGTGAATATTTTTGAAACTACACCACATCATACAGTAGTGTATTTTTGAACCATAGATGAAAAATGAGGGTTAAAGACAAAACTCATCTTTTAGCTTTATGAGAGTTTCTTGCATGAGAGCACTCAGGTTTCATTTGAGATTAGTTTCTCTCGTAAAACCTGGAACTGAGAGGTTTCTTTTAAGGATCTTAAGAAATAAATCCTTTCAGACAATAAAATGGCTACTTAGCACTTCATACCACTGCAATAAAAACTTAATGTTTGCGTGTGAAAATGAACAAGTGATCTGTCTCATTTCCAGCCTGACGCCTGCCAGACAGACTTTGATGCTGTGTCTATGATCCGAGGGGAGCTGTTCTTCTTTAAGTCAAGCTACGTTTGGCGGATCAGGGACGGGCATCTGGAGAGCGGTTACCCAGCGCTGTCGTCCCGTCACTGGAGGGGGATTCCCGACTTCATCGACGCCGCCTTTGAAGACAAGTCAGGAAATATTTGGTTCTTTCAAGGTGGGCAGCATGGTTTGAGCTTCTGTTATGTGGTTTAAGGTTGCTTGTGAGCACAGGATCATCATGCATATCACTTTTAGGCAAGTCTGAACTGGTGTAAAATGTTAATTAACAAAGAGCTGTGAAATTATGGGAATGAAGTCTTCCTGTCAGCATTTCCATTGGATGTGGTTAAGGTAGTATCTGGGTTAAATGTCATATCATAAGTCAGTTTACTATATTTATTTTTATCTCACAACCTCACAAACACTTTAACATGATGCACAGATACTGTAGGGCTTAAACCTCACAAACGAGTAACCGTAAGGAGGTTCTGGGTTCACTGAAGGCCATGTTGGATGTCTTTTAGTCTCGGATGGCTGCCAACAGCTCTGTTTGTTCATGCACACGGTGGGTATTATAACATACCTGAGCAGACAATGCAATAATTTTGTTACTGTTTTGACAGGGAACAGATCATTTATATATTAAATAATTTACTTAAAACATCAATGAGGGGCAAACAAATTCTGAAATTTGGGTGACTAAATGTTATATATCTGGTTTACTAACTGCATCCTGATAACATGTTTAAATAGCACACTAGCTGACATAACTGATAGCAGCTAAGGTTGGCATGTCAACAACAAACATTAGCTATCTAGTTACAGAGCTAATTTTCTTTTATTTATCCAGACTAACCAGTTTGAGGTTTTTTTTTCTCCACAGAAGCTATAGCTGTATTGCAGTGGCAAGGAGCATTTAGTTTATACAGTATATAAATACATTAATTAATTAATTAATTAAGTTTTTATTTCTTTAAATTGACAACTGACGTGATCCCATGGACACGTTGTCATTTGTGTGGTTATTTCATGGATATAGCTGGTTTACAATGTAGGATGAGGATAACAAGACAAAAAATGAGAACATGACTGTAGGAAATTGTGCAATTAATACTGCATTCACCATCTCTATTGGCAGGTGAGAACTACTGGGTGTTTGATGCCGAGAGAAAGATCAGAGGGCCAGAGTCCATCAGGAGTTTGGGTCTGTCAGTGTCCGGGATCCAAGCGGCCCTGCGCTGGGGCCATGACCCAAACTACAACATTTACTTCTTCAAGTCAGGCAACTACTGGAGGTTCAGCCCACGTGAGAACCGAGTTGAATCTGTCTACCCACGGAGTATGCAGGACTGGAGCGGCATCCCACATGATGTGGATGCCACATTTAGGGACATCTACGGTATGTTCCAAAAACAAAAATTAAATAAAAAAGTTCCAACTTTCTATTAAGGGTTTAAAAGTTGGTATGTTGGTTACAATGGAATTTTGATACTGCAAGACTGATATGTCTACAGTAAGCTGCAGATTCGTCAGTTTTTGTCTTTGTCATGTGTCCCGCCTGCTCCTGAGAGCCAAAAATCCTCAGCGTGACAGCACCATAATTAAATGATTTATGCATGCACAGACATTTTACAAAGACACTAGTTTGTACACTGATGAAGGACAACTGCTTGAAATGTTTGCATGTGAAACATTGATTTTGTTTCAGAAATAAGCAGCTGCTAGTGATTTTTTAATAATCACAACGTCTGCTACCAAAAATTAACAATTTGATTTGTAGTGTGTACTGGAAACACTGCTCTGTACAGTAGAGGAAGTAGAGCTGGGTGATTAAAAGTATGAGGTCATGCTAAATCGACTTCCCTGTTATGAATGAACTGCAAATTGAGTCCTTTTGGGCCACAGTAAACACCAAATAAATTCTTTATTATTTACATATTGTGTCTTCTGTCTTTCAGGCTACGCTCACTTTATCCGAGGACGACAGTACTGGAAATTCGATCCTGTTGGCATGAACTCTTTGGAAGGCTACCCCCGCTATGTTGGCAAGGATTTTTTCGGCTGTAGAAACGTGTGAGTCTTTAACTGTAGAGAATCAGATTAACAGATTTGTTTTGACTATGATGAGGAGTTTTTGGAACAGAGACCTTTGTATGTTCAAGGGGACGACCTTTTTTAAATCTGGTTATGCTTTACTCCATTTATTAATACTCAGATAAATTACACCTTCTTCTCAGGAAAACCAAGGTATGTTTCCTCAGACTTGGCACCTCCTGTGCAGCTATTTGCTTATATTTATTTTGCACATTTGTCACCATATAGCTGAGATCTGGGCCCTGTTATTAATGATGTATGATGCTGATGTGAACTGTTCCAATCTCCTGTCTTCGAGCCTGAAATTGAGATTTTCACTCCACTCTGTGTAGTGGGTATTTCCCATTTAAGCTGTTTTCTTTTTTGCATCATGGATGGACTTGCTGATCATCAAGTGTTTGAAGAGTGACATCAAACCTGAGGCTGCAGAAGTTAGATTTGTTCGTTAGCTGCTGTAGATAACAGCGAGACTTAACTTTTATGATACTGTAACTCTAAAGCCGTAACTCAATCAACGTGATGTCTGTAAAGAACATTTTCAGCTACAGTTATGTAAGGACATGATCATACATGCAGTTGATTTTCCTGCCCACTTGACTCACAGTTTTTTGTTGTTGTTGTTTGAGTTTTGGAAACCTCTCATAATGCATAAAGATTGTTTGTGACACAGTTGTAACTTTGACCAAGTATTAACTTAACATTGTGTGTGTGTTTCTGCCCTTCATCGGCTGTATATCATCTGCTCAGCCTTCAAAGTATTTGGGCTCCTATAAACCTGGAGTAAATTTCTCGAGGAAAACTCACTTCCATGCTGTGTAGCGTCTTCAAAATAGTGTCAAGTTTCCCTCCAAATGTGGAGCAAATTTAAACAACCCATTACTGTTATGTAAATCTTCAGGGTTGGTTGCATCAAGATAAACAAATGCAGGTGCCATTTAACCATTGCAGATGAAAGCAGGGCATTACATTTATGTTTTTTTATGTATGAATTTGAGCAAAGTTAAAGTCTCCACGGATATTTTTATCTTCCGCTATTCTTCATTTATTCAGTACTGAGTCACATGTTATTCTGTCTGTTTCCATTATATTTTGTTATATATTTAGCTTTTATCAACCAAATTTTCCACCTCAACCAAACGGAAAAACCTTTTGCCCGAGAGACGCATTTCAGGGAAATAAAATGGCAATTATCCTACCAAGTAGGAGGATATTTATCCAGTGTCTTCTTAGCATAAAGTTGTTTTGGATAATGTTCTAAATCTACATACACAGAGTTAGTCATTGGTGATGACGTTCTATCACCACTGTTGAAGAGAAAGTTTGATGTTTATTTTTCATAGTTTGGCAAATTAAGCCTATACACCAGTATTCAGTGAGTGTGGATATGGTGTTTCTCTCTGTTGTTGTGAATTAGGCTGAAATTAATGGAGAATTTAAATGAATGAAATCTTTCCTCTAGTAGCTTTTTAGGTGTTTTCTTCCCCGACAAAACAAAAGAATGTCTGCAAAGCCTGAAATCAGGCATTCATATGGGAAGAAAAGGTGACAACTGTAATCACTGTGTATCATGTTTGATGTCATTCTTCTGGCACAATGGTGTGAAGCTCTTAGATGTTGGTAATTATACGTCAGTCTGCAGCTCCGGGGCGCCATCTAGAGTGAAACATTGTCATCCTGAAGGAGAAGTGTGATATTTCCTCAGAGAATATTCTCATATTTTGTGATTGTCATTGCTTATCTACATTATGACATGGTGACCTCGATTCAGGTTGGTCAGTGTGACACATTCAGGGACAGCAGCTGTTGTGTGGAACAGCGGTTCTCAACTTGGTTAGTTAGTTACGACCAAAAACAAACTGAGGGCTTCAACTTTGACTCTGTTTTTGCTTCTTAGGCTGTTTTGCTGGATTACTAGATGAAACTACTGTTTCACCAGAATATATTACATTATCAGCTGGATGGCTGTGGTGGAAAGTACATTTAATCAAGAGGTACTTCTACCTGTATTTTCTACTCCACTACATTTCAGAGACAAATATTTTTCTTTTACTCCACTATATTGGAACACTCAACAGCACACTGATGATGATCGTATTCACTATGCACTCTGTCTGGTGTGAATATACTTTTATCACTTTTCCAGTTTAACAACCCTTCAGGTTTATGAGTGTTCGTCCCCTAAACTTCCTAACTGTATATAAAGTAGTTAAAAGTAGCTCCACCTCAGTAGCTGCAACAGTAAAATGCTGCTTATGCATCAGTATTAACCATCTATGTCATTGTCATACAAAATAATATATCTGTCACAGGGGACATTTTACTGCAGTACTTTTACTTTTGATACTTTTGCTGATAATACTTTTGTACGTGTACTTAAGTTGGATTTTTCAGTATTTTTACACTGTTGTATTTGTATTTTTACTAAAGTAAAGTACTGAATACTTCATCCCCCACTGCTGGATAATGCAAGGATCTCACGGACCTCTTTGTGGGTCAGGACACCTAGGTTGAGACCCACTGATCTAGCTAATGTGACATTTCCTCTGCCGTGTCCCTGGTGGCAGCATTTGAAATGTGAAGGCTCTGTGCAAACTGTGTTCATCGGATATTGTTTTTCAGTGCAGGACACTGACAAGTCATTACAGTTTTCATCATTCAGACTTTGTTTCTTTACAGTCAGTTTTTGTTGTTTGGATCATTTCTACAACTCATTTCAAGTGTTAATCAGTGACTGCTTTGAAAAAGTATTTATACACAAACAACTTAGCAAAATGTTTTTGTACATACATGTCTTTGATAATTGTTTTTTACTCATATTGTAGCCTATATCTTGTGCATTGAAATGTATGAAATGCATATTGTTTACTTTCTAATAAAACCATAACCGTAACCAAGCTTTTCAATGCTTTTGTACTCATTGCACATTTTCCAGCTGAATCTGAAACATTTTTTAAAGATTAATAGCCAATATAAAATGTTTTCAAATGAATATTACATTTATTACAAACTGGACCTTTTTTTCTGTTGAAATATCTGTTATAGACCAAATCATGTTTAAGAAATGTATAGATATAAATAGAGATGGCTGTCTTGTTTTTAAATGTTGATTTGCAATTATTATTCATATCTCTTTTTCATATTTATGTAACATTTCAGCTTCTTTTCACAAACCAGGTATTCCACATTAATGACCCATTTACTAAAGGAAACTGAAAAAAACAAAACAAAAAAAATCATGACAATAGAATTAAATGAGGAGACTTCAGCATCTGTATTCTAATATGTTACTACAGTGTGTTAAAAGCTTACAGTGTGTGTGTGAGAGGTGGATGGTGTGAATAGAGTGAATCTGATTGGCTGGTGCATTAGGGGGGTGGAGGTTTCATTCAGTGAGTAAATCATAGTTGACAGTGAGGCAGCAGCAGCAGCGATGGCTCACAGCCTCACTCAGGAGTATTTTCAGATCCCCGTGGTGACCCGAGCATACACGACTGCCTGCGTCCTTACCACCGCTGCTGTGGTAAGAAACAGCTACAACAACCAATAACACTGAGGGGAATGACAGAGTTTAAAACCTAACCTCCAAGCTGATCAGACAGCTTAATTAATTATTTAGATATTATACAAAAAGAACATTGATTTCATTGAATTTCATTGTTATTTTTATTAATTTCTAAACTGGACATGGTAATGTTAACATTATAAATGTATGTGTCGTTCAACCACAAAAGGCTAAATTTGCACTGAAAGTTTAAATTTTTTACTTTTTAATTATTTTATTTACTATATAAACTGTCTTCAAGATGTCTGACAGTTGACAAGTTAAAGCACTTTGAGTTGAAAGTTAGAGCACTTGAATGTCGGTAAAAGACTTGAAAGGGTTTAAGGTACGTGTTTAAGAGTAAGCACTGAAAGAAAATGAGGTGTAAAATCATTCATATGTCAGTTTAAGGTTAATTTGTTGTTTCAGTTAATGTGAAAGTGCTGAACATAGTAATAGTTGATGAAATTAGTTAAACTGTCAGTTAAAAATAAAGGAGCTGAACTTTTTGTGAATGCGGAAGAGCTTGAGATAATTGCCATTGATGCAATTTAATATTTGACTTGTAACAGGTGAAGGCAGTTGAAGTGTCAGGTAATACAAGTGAAAATTTGAAAAGTAGAAGTTAAAATGCTTCGAACTGTTGAGTTGTTATCTGAAATGTACAGAACTGATTTAAAGTGTGTGGGATGAAAGCAGTTGAACTGTCAGTGCGAGTGAACTACTGGAGATGTTTGTACTTGCAGTTTATTTTAAGCACTGACACCAGTTGAATTGTCAGCTGCATAAGAGCTAAAAGTTGTTGAACTGTAAGTTAGAGTAAAATATGAAAGTGCTAGAAGCGGCAGGGTTAAAGTAGCTGAAGCTTCGTGTGAAAGTGAAAAGCAATCTGAAAGCAGTTGAAGCTAAAGTGTTGAAAAGGAAGTGCTAGAGATAGTAATAGTTGCAAATGTTGTAGTGTAAGCTCTGAAAGTAGTTGAAGTGTCAGTTGAAGAGTAAAAGATGAGAGCAGCTGTAATGTATGTCTCAGGTAAAAGCAGATGAAGTGTCAGGTGAAGTGTGGACAACAAACACTGAATGAATATTGTCATGGTAACTGTGAAAATAGATAAACTGTCAGTTTAAGGGTGAGAAATAAATGCAGGAACATGCATGCGTTATATGCAATGGTAACACTATTAAACAGATTGCATATTATTACAACTGTATTTTTACAATATTGTCATTCATTATCTGTTTATACACCAACCTCCATAGGTGAACACAGGAGGAGTTAAGTGTTTATATTCATATTAATGCTACATAAAGTTATTTTGCGAATGTAACAAATCAAATATCCCCAAAAAAAAAACATTACTCTCCATGCATGTCTTGATGTCTAACTTGCTGTTTACTCTAAGCACTCTATTCTTTTATTTAGCAACTTGAGGTCATCACCCCCTTTCAGATCTATTTTAACCCAGACCTCATCATCAGAAAATACCAGGTATTAATCAACATAAAAGTTACACTTGAAACATGGCTATAAGGTACGTTATTTTATCACTACACTCTTTTTCTCTTTCCCTCTCTCTCAGATATGGCGCCTGATAACCAGCTTTCTCTTCTTTGGTTCTCTTGGATTCAGTTTCGTGTTCAACATCACCTTTCTGTATCTTTTATCAGTGTTTCCTTGGGCAAAACCAGAATAAATATCTCAGTTTTTCTACAAAAACACTACACTATAAATCCTCAGCGGCATTATCACCTGCAGCAGAGTCCTTAACTAAATTAAGTTATCGATACTGTCGGATGCTGGAGGAAGGCTGTTTCCGGGGAAGGACGGCAGATTTTGTTTTCATGTTCCTGTTTGGAGGAGTCGTGATGAATGTATCCTTTTTTAGATTAGCAAAGAACAGAGTAAATCCCAGTTTTGCAGCAATGATGCTTGAACTAATACTGTCATGACATCTTTAAATAAAGGGTCAGTTCATACAAATGACAGAGAGATGAAACGAGGATGCAGTTTAGCAAAAATAAAAAGTCGTGAAAATGAATGAACATACCAAATGAACAATAGGGTAGCAAAGTAAAGAAATAAAAAAAATAATTGTGGTGCATACAGAACAGAAACAACTTTTCAAAACCAATGCCCCTCTTACTCTGAATAACAGAACACTGCGGGAGTTTAATTGGGAACTACATACTACTCAAGATTTTCAAGATTTTCCTAAAAAAATAGGGCTGCTTCTACAGAAGCCGAGAGCAGCTGCGCTTGCAATTCTTTTTTAATTCCATTAACTTGAGATCACAAGTTAATTAAACCGTTATCTAATTTTCTCAACTAAACCTATCTCGTTATCTTGAGACAACAAATGACAGTCTATTTTCAGTTAAACATCGCAAATTACGACACCTACTGGCTAATACCATGTAACGCCAGCCGTGATGGAAGTCAGTAAAAGTCCTGTGTTCAAAGCCTTATTGTAGTAAAAGTATGTAAGTCTTATTAATATTACTGCTATATTAATATTACTGTTGCACTAATGTGTACATTGACTTTTACAGCTGTAGATGTTTAAAGTTGAGCTCATTTTAACTACTTTATATACCGTTGTTGTTGGCGAGTTTGATGTACTATTTAATACTATTTTTTAAATTGCTGGTTTATCTCAATAAGAAGTAGGAGAGTTTTGGAACGTGTAATATTTCAGTTTATCAGAAAGATTCAAATTCAGAATCACAAATGTTCACTCGACAGGAAGAATATGAACAACTTTAATATGAAAAGTGACTATAGTGTCAGACAAATGTAGTGGAGTAAGAAATACAGTGAGATGAAGCTGGGTAGAAGTACAAAGTTGCATAAAATGGAAGTACTCAGGTAATTAAAAATCACATACTTGAGTAAATGTAGTTAGTTAGATTAACACCAGATGGCTATGGTCCATTCCTCCTGTCTATTTTTGATGATGCTCAGCAGTTTTTCGCCAGAAGCTCTTGTTCACATTCCAGGTTAATGATACAGTCCTGGATATGTTTACCGCAGACTTATCCCTGGGCTGTTGTGAAACAGTCAATGTGCAGGTTTATGGGTTTCTTGTGGAGCCATGTTATGTTTCATTGACAGTTTTAAATGCAGGTTTATGAGGACTAATCCTGCTGTAATATCAGGATAATACAGTGTTGAGTGTGTTATCAGGACAGTAACATGCTTCGCTGAAATGAAAGGAATGTCGTAGGCTGGCTTTTATTGTGAAAGGTTAAGCATTTGGTAAACAATAACACCACCTCTGAGAAAAAACTTGCAGTTGTTTTTGGACTTTAGTCTAGTAATGAGTCAGTTTTGTTTTGTTATTTAACTTCAATTTTGACCAACCAACTTTGACTTCTCTCATAATATGGACTTACCATGTCAAAATATTGAGAACGTATTTGTAGTTTTTGACTTACTATCTCATGATATTTTTTCCCTGGCAGAAATACAGTCCCTTCTGAATTATAATGTTGATATCTCACTAGCTACCACTCATCAAATCAGGTTTGACTCAAAGCAATATTTCTGCCACCAGAACAGTTTTTTTCCTTGGAGAAATGTCTCCATCTAAAACCAACACTATGGTGTATTGATTTTACTGTCATCATGAACACAAAACAAAGTGATTAGTTGTATTTAACCTGAAGGCCCGCAGCTGTTTGGTCTGTTCGCCAACGTCTTCTTCCTGGGTCAGGCCTTCATCATCATGCTGGTATATGTGTGGAGTAGAAGACATCCGCTCATACGAATGAACTTCTTCGGCCTCCTCAACTTCCAGGCCCCGTTTCTCCCCTGGGTGCTCATGGGATTTTCACTGCTGCTCGGAAACTCAATTGTTGTCGACCTCCTAGGTATAAAACCATTTTACCAAAAAAAAAACCAAACAAACATCTGACTTCATTCCATTAATTTAGGATGAGCACATGTATGACTGAGTTCAGGAAGGCAGAACAGTAGACCAAGGGAAGAAATTATTTCAAAAACAGTTACAGATCCAATTTAAACTTTAGAAATTTTAAAGCCTGCAACTGACTGCAGCCTGACAAGACAATGTGCCTCTATACTTATAAAGGACTGACAGACACTCACCTTGAACACACTCGTCACTCGTGAGGTTAGCATTATTCTATATTAGAGAATACTGCATTAGTTTTTAGCTTCCTCAGCTGCGTTCCTACGTAAATATGCTAAAAACAGGCACAGACATAAAATTCAATTTATGTAGACTCAGGAAAAGTTTGATTAATCAACACTGAGTACCTTGTGAGTATGAGGAATATGGCTTATTAGTAGGATACATTCAGTATTAGTTTGGCTCTGCACATAGAATGTGAGTAGACTTTTATATGAACCAAATGTTATAATATTGTAGATGCTGTTAATACACTGATGTGATCTAGAAAAGTCATATATTTGTATCTGTTTTTTTTTTTCCCCTCTTCAGGTATCAGTGTCGGTCACATGTACTATTTCTTAGAAGACGTGTTTCCAAACCAGCCGGGAGGAAGGAAGCTGCTGATGACACCAGAACTTCTGTAAATGCAAATGTCTACCTTTGTCTGGATGAATCTGATTTTTTTAGTTCTACTTAAAGCCACCAGATACAGTATGTTAATATAAAGAAACTCTGCATCTGTCTTATTAAAGGGAATTTGACTTTTGTTAGTATCACATCGCCCTGTTCTCTCATTACAGGAGGGCTATGTTTGACCGGCCAGAGGACCCTGATTACCGTCCCCTCCATGAAGAGCAGCAGGATGGAGATCTGGAGCAGGACCATTAACAACAACAAAGATCAGGAGATACCAGTTGGCGGAGACACAGGACAGTCAGAAGATGTGGATTTGTGGAGTCCCGAGTCCTTGCAGAGGACAGTTAAGATGTGCAAGGAGTGAACTTTGTTTTAAATTGCCTGTTTACTGTAAGCATATGAACTAAATCTACTCAGTGTTCACTTGGCTGAAAAAGCAAGTCTCAATTGCTCTGTGCAAATGATTCATGATGAAGGAAATACGCTCAACACATTTGTTAGACCTCCAAAATAGACAAAATTAGCTTTTGTGTAGAGTAACACTGACCGTAAACAAAAGCCACATTTGTTTACAAGGAAACTCAACAGGGCACCTTTAAGGTTCATTTAGTAGATTCTTTTTGAGCTTTCAATCAGTCCCAGGGTCTGTGTCAGGTCACCACGTAGTAACAGGTGGAAATACTAAATCATTCTGTCACAAGTTCAGAAATTATGCTAAAAGAAGTTTCAAAAACTGGAGCCAAGAAGATAAAAACAAACGAACTTGACCTCAGTTTCAAACTATTCACATAAACAAACACAAACATCTGAAGAAAACACACTGTGTCATTTTGAAATATTAACTTCTGACCCAAGACTTTTGTCAACATGACCAGATAAATAAAACTTGGTATTTGTACGTTGCTTATGGAGAACTGAAAGGAGCGGGACTAACCCATAACTCCCTTTCCCTGCTGTTGTGTCACTGCTGCTCTCAGCAGATCATCAGCCCTGTCTGCACACTCTGCACTTTCACCTGCTGCCTTTGTGGGTCCAAACACTGGGTACAAAATAGAAATTGCTTAGCACAACAACACACAAACAAGTCAGAAATCTGTGGGACCTCTCCCAACCACAAAACACATGCTTCATGATCCCTCATACCTCTGCTCATAAATATTAGCTACCGCTGAGCAACGTCAAGAAAACTATTTGTCTAAAACTATATCTATATATAGATATTACACTGCCAACTCTTAGAACCAACAACAGTCAGTAGACCTCTGAAATACTTTTTTTAAATGATGCACAATATAACCAGACGAGAAATCAAGCTTTCACTTTTTATTTTTATTTTGTAAGAATTATTAAAATGTACAAAAAGACAACAAATACAACATAACAATATATTATCTGAGACTGGTTGTGTGGTTTCTTCTCTCTCTGGTCAGGTAAAGAGAGTCAGTGGTCAAAGTGAGAGAGCAGCTTCTCCACGCTGAGGATCGTAAGGGAAACACGAAGGAGGGACATTTTCTACTGGGGGGCTTTGCCAAACAGAAATACGTAATATTAACATTAATAATAAAAAATAAAAATAAACACGGCGAACAGCTGACTGAGGGTGGAGAAGTAAAGACATCCGGCGCTTGATGGAAGGACATCAGGACATCTTCGTCGCTGACGTTGCAAACCGTGACAGCGTCATACCTCAGTCAGACGAGCACCGTTCCTGTAGGGGGTGCCGATGCTGCTTCCTCTACCATGCAGGTGCCGTGTTCGCAAGTCGCCTCATTCGCCTGTGAAGCAAACACGAGACAAGAGTTTCAGTACCTCAAAAAACAACACCCGTGAGACGCCCTGATCTACTATGGTTTCCTGCTGAGATGCAAAAGACGACACAAAGCTTACTACTGTGACTCAGGCTACAAATCAGGATCGATTTCATTGCTGATTAATATATACTAATGTTTTACATCTATAAAATGGCTGAAATATATTTTTTTAAAAGCTCCCATCACAAGTTTCCTCAAAGTTTAAGGTGAAGTCCTGCTTTACACCATTTTTTCAATGTATTATTCAGTCTATAAAATGCCAGAAAACTGTAAGAGACGCTCCTTTGTCCTTTGACCAGTCTAAAAACAGAAGATACTGAATTCAAGGACAAACATTGTCAAAACAAAAATATCTTAGGTTTGAGAAGCTGGGACCATCAGATTTTTTGGCATTTTGGCAAGATTAATAATCATTTTGATAGATTCAATTTACTGTGGACCGACTTTGACTGCCTAACAAAACTAACAAAACTAACAACTACTCTGTGCTCCTTTACACCTTTCTCAGCTTATGTCCTCCTCTGTAAGTCGCTTTAGATAAAAGCGTCTGCTAAATGCAATGTAATGTAATTTCTGCTAAATGCAATGTAATGACTACTTGTTTCAACCTAAAATTGCCTGTTTTGTCAGCTCAGTGATCCGAAATTCACTGTAAATGAACCTGTAATGCTTCATTTTATGGGTTTCTAAATTTACTAGAAAATTTACAATAAAGAGCCTGAAAAGCAATTACTGACCCAAAGCGTTACCACAGAGAAGACTGTGAACTGTAGTTGACAAGTTAGTCAATCAAAAGAGTAATAACTGCTAACTGTTTTGATTAAAGCATTTTAGGTGAACATGTACGGGCCAAAGCAGAGTTGGAGCACTCCACTGACCACCAGAAGAAAGTCAATTCTAACACGGAGATCAACCGAACGCTCACCTTGTGTTTCTGTCCTGATCTCTGATCTTCTTCTCCATCTCTGCGTCTGTCAGGGTCTCCAGCAGGGGGCACCACTGGTCAGCATCACCTGTGTTTCTAATGGCTATCTCCACTGTGGGCAAGGGGTTCTCGCTGCAAAACACCAAAGACAACAACAAAAGCACTTCAGTCTGTGCGGGTTTACTTTACTGCAGCTGCACGTTCAGTTAGTGATTTTTTTTTTCCTTTCACGTGTCTCAGGTCGGATGTTTTCACATCTATGTGAAACATGGAGTCACTTTTTTCCCCTTGAAGCTTAAGCAGACCCTGAATCATGAAAATTGTTCTTGAAGCTTCAAAGACAGACACCTGATGTTTCTAATACGAGATTTAAATATTATGGCATGTGACTAAAACAGTTATTACATTTTTGAAGGCCTGAATAATCATGAAAGAGAACCGCGTTCCTGACTTTGGGGATATTTTTAGAAAACATTGCGACTCACTGGAAACATGAATGAAACACGAGTAAACACGCGTGAGGAGCGAAGCTGAAACCGATCTGAACTCGGATTTTTGTAACTTTATGCATGTGACTGTCACTGTGAGGACGTCCTGGTTTTAGATTCAGGATACAGCCTCAATAAATATATGACACGGTAATTAAAAAGCAATGTGAAATGTTATGTTTTCATTAATCGTCATGAAATCAATATAATATTTCTTCCGCACTGCATGTCAACTGTGACAGAGTTCACAGCTGCAGCCTGGGTTTTGAAATACTTTGACTTTTTCACAAGCTGGAAAAGTCAGACAGCAGACTGTCGGCTACATTTCACCCAAAGAAGAAACATCGGGGCAGCCGACACCAAACAAGACCTTAATTTAACCCTGTTCGACTTTAGCACTTCATCTTGACAAGAAGCCTACAGAAGAAAGGTCAAAGATCACAGCTGTATCACCGTGGCAACAATATACACAACAACAGAGATGTAACGGGAAGACATTTTTTCACACTGTTTCTGCAACTCCCGAAAAATAATATAAAAACCAGATGGTCAAATTCCTTTTTCAGATGTTGTATGGTGACATCAGACTATGAAACCTTTTGAAAAGTCAACTTTATAACTTTTTATGACAACACTGTAATGTCATAAAATGTCCGTCTAAAGCTTTTTTTTTTAATGCAAAAACTCACAAAACACACAATGAAAAAACTAAACGTGACACGTCTCGTGGTGACACAGTACCTGAAGGCGTACGTCCTCTGGTGCCAGCTCAGCTGACCACGGATGCTGTAGGCGATGGTGGTGACAAACTCACCGCCCAGGCCGAGCTCAGAGCAGAGCTTCAGGGCAAACTTCTCTGGAGAGTTCTCCCTCTCAGACATATCCCACTCAAACTGGTCCACGAGAGAGATGTTGCCAACGTGGATGTTCAACTAGAACGCAGAAACAGACGACAGCTGATATAGGATACCTCTTCAAGTATTATGTGGCATTAAAACATGAAATTCTAAAAAGATCCTCAGTATGAGCTCTGGGCTGTGTCGAGCTTCACCTTGATGATGACCCTCTGGTCCGCCTGGTCCTCCAGGATGCTGTCTGTTGGATAAGACTCGATCTGCTGTCGGATGGCCGAGGCGATAGCAGGGACGAAGGCCAGCGGGTTGAGGTCCAGGTCGTCACAAAGAATCTCAGCAAACATCTCAGGTGTCATCAGCTTCTCTGAAAATTGCCATAGAAAGAAATTTCAATACCAGTACTGGCTCTTGATGTGTTGATGACTGCCTCTGCCAGGAAGTTTGCTTTGAGACAAAGTGATGATGGGACGTTACCGTTCATGTTCCAGGTGAAAGCGTCTCTGAGCTTCTGTCCCTCGATCTCCATGTCCAGACGGATTGGAACCAGAACCTCAGACTGAGTGGCGTTCTCATGGATCACTGCTGGATCGTGGTCGTCAAAGCTGGCCAAGACAAAAACACGCACAGCCAAAATGTAACAACGGTACTAGAGTTGCACGATACCCACGGTATACACGGTACCCAGCGGTGCCAAATCATAACCGTCGCTACTATACTAGAAATTTTACTACTACCGTGGATTACTATATTACCGGTACCAGTCGCTACTCTCCTCCCGGCTTCTCACTGCATGCTACACCTTTGTAAACAAACCAACATGGAACCGCAACCGAACTACACAGCTGCTGAATGATTGGCTGTTTGCCTGTTACTGGTGACGTCCAGGGATATGATAGGCTGTTTCCGCACGCTGGGTCCGCCCGTCTGTTAGCTGATTGGCTGTTCGTGTGTTTCTGCCGGCAAGAACGAACTCCGCGAAGACAGCTCCGCTTCCATAGAAACTCGCTTCCAAACAAACAACAAGCTAAAGTTCTGTCTCGCCCAGACACGAGACAACACACTCACCATGGCAGAAGCACCGGGCCCGAGCAGCGAGTCTGCCGTGGCGTCTTCGTCAGTGGCAACACTAATTTTGCTTAAAAAACAAACGTCGTTGTTTCAAACTAACTTGTACAAATACATTGCAGTTTATAAAAATAATAATAATAAAAAAAAAGGCTGCAGAATCGCGATAATACCCAGAACCGCGATACTTTGTCTGGTATAGTATCGTGGTTACTCATTTTAGTATCGTGACAACACTAAACGGTACTATTCACAAACGCTGATGACTGCACAGTAAAGTACTGATCCTGTTGCTTACCACAGTGGGAAGGTCCTCTTCTTGTCACGGCCCAGTCGACTGCGGTTGATGGTGGTGGAGCAGGGCACGGCGTCCAGGTGGTGAGAACTGTTGGGCAGCGTGGGAACCCACTGACTGTTCCTCTTCGCCTTCTGTTCCCTGGTGACAGAACAAGAGAGGTTTAGGAGGAGGTCAAGGAGTTTTGCTGAAGCAAACAGGTAATTAACTGGGCTCAGCAGCTTCTATGGAGGTGAAATATGAATAAATGACAAATCTTCTCTTATGCAAAAGCTTCATGTGAACCTTTCTGATGGAAACAGAGCAACAATCCCATATCTGTCATTTTAGAAACGCATTCAGCCAGTCACTCATCTTTTCCAGTAGAGATGATTTACATTACTTCTGTTTTCTCTGAGAGCTGGCTGTAGTGAAGGTACCTGAGGTAGGCGGGGGGCTCAGTGCTGATGGAGACAGCTTTGTACTTCTCATCATTTCCTTCAAGGATCTCCTCGACCTCCGAAGCCTTTAGCAGGGTCACGCTGGTGGCCAGCTGAGTGTAGCCGTGATCTGAGTGACGAGAACGACAAATCAAAATCAACACAGGGCATTTAAATAATCAATATATTATATTGTGCACTCTCATCACAACCCCCCCACCCTCCATTACAAAAGGAGATTGAAGTAGAGCAGTGTCTCATTTTAGAGGAAAGAGATAACGACGGGAGCTGAGAGCTTGGCAAACCCCACCCAGCTGTAGATGTGTTCAGACTGCACTCTACTGACCGTGCGATGACTCCACAATTTTCTTCCGCTCTTCTACTGATGCCAGTTTTCTCCATAGTGACGGGTATCTTTTATACAGGGAGCCTCTGAACATGCGGAGGTAGTTTCCCACCTGAACACACACACACACACACACACACACACACACACACACACACACACACACACACAGAATCGTTTAAACATGCTGGCAGATCACTGTGGCTGTCGTGAGATTCTCTAACAATCATTATAACGCAGTCAGGCTTTGGTCACACGTATCGATATTTATTGATTACTGGAGTTGATTTAAGTCACTGATGCAGAATCAATGTGTAGGTTTATCACCCAACCCAAACAGCATATGAATTACGATGCACATTAAATGCTTTTAATCCAAATTATTTGATTTAATTTGATAGCCTGCATGCATCTGTAGTGTTTAGACGGGCTCATAACATTTTGGTCCAAGTTGCAGAGGTACTGCCAACTTTTGCCATAACAACAATCGACAATTTTCACCAAAATAATTTGTGAGAATTCAAAAAATATATACTGCAAGCATTAATAACGCAATAAAAAAAAGCTACTTTTGACAAAAACTATTTCTATTTATAAGTTATTTCATGATTCCTGAATGTTTCATCAATCATAAACACAAACTACCTCAAGATGGTGTTATACTGTTGTTGTTGTTCTATTTATTGTATATACTTGTTTTCTTAAATATTAAAATCTGGCTTTTAACGGTTTATTATTTATAGTCTGATAGTATAGATATATAGATATATTTTTTTTTTTTAATAATATTTTATATTTGATATCGGGCTGTTCCGGGACCAGGTGAAACCAATTTCGTTTCATCCCGTGTTTTACATGTGCTGCAGTGACAATAAAAACTCCTTAAATCCTTGAATCCAGGACAACAATAACTGAGCATATACACAGGTTAATACGGTGAAATAAAAAGGGGAATAAAGTAAATATAACAGTGATTATAGCCAGGCTTAACATGTGACACATGTGGGGGTCTCTCCTTCATGTTGTGACTCTAGAGTAATCCTGTGGGATGAACAGTAACACACAGGATTACTCTGCAGGTAACGTTACAGCTAACGACCATTATCATCGAGAGACGAGCCACGTGCACGTAGGACTATATTAAAAGAGTTTAAAGTGAGACTGTGTGAGCAGGCTGTAGCACGCAGTGTGGTGTGATCATGATCATTTAACCGAACAAACACAGACGAGCTGATTGTTCCACGAAGAAACCCGAGCGAGCCTCCGGATAAAGACGAACGCTCTCACGTCGGATTTAATTCCGTTTTATCCATCTATCGATTAACGCGTGTCACCCTCGTGTCTGTTCTCAGTCACACGGACAATAAAGACAATCAAGACTAATTAAATAAATGAATGAAAGTCTTCGCGTCCTCCCTCTCGGCTAGCATGCTTAGCTAGCTAGCTAGCGTGCTAGCTTGACCGGCTAAACCACAGATCTGCGCCGCACACATCAAACATCACAGTGTCTGTCCGTCAAAGAGGCGAAACACAGACCTCCGAGCCGATCATATAAAAATCTCCATCCTCCTCGAGCTGAAACTTGACCGGTTTTTGTCCAAACGTCTTGCTAAGCGCCATACTGAGACAACAAAGCTCCGCTCGACTGCGCATGCGCGACTGACAAGGACGTCCTGTCGCGTGGGGATGACGCGGACTAACGCGTATCAATTAATTTATTCAGTGTGATTAATTTATTCAGTGTGATCAGGATCCCGATTAAGCTATATCATTTCCACAAGCAGATGCTGCACTTTTGGAAAACGACATTTACCCACAACTTCTCCCCCCATAACTCATCAGAGTACAACAACAGAGTAATAACATTAAATCAATAATCAATCTTTGAAAGTGATTGGTTTAAGAAAGACATTATCTATATAACAATGTTCAAGTTCAAGTCAGATTTATTGTCAATGCTGCTATATGTACAGGACATACAGAGTACTGAAATTTCGTTTGCCTCTTATCCCGTGCAAACAGCATAAACATGACAGAAAATATAGAATATATGGATAATAATATAATAATGGATGATAATGGTGGATTTTTAAGCTACACAGACTTTTCAGAAAAATATAACTTAAACTGCTCTCGAAGAGAATATACCAAGTTATGTAAAATTATTCCACTGCCTCTGGTTCAATTGATTAAAAATTCTATGATGTACAGTAACTCTCAGTTTTATCTAAGTTAATATTGGGTCATTGTAATTTGACTGAAAAAAAATGTAATAAGAAATTTATTACTAGTTTTCTGACAGCTAAAATATTTCATGATTTTGACAGAAGGGTCATCTGGCAGGGATCTGATTCTGTTACTTCAAATACATTAGACAAAGCACACACAACATTTATCAAATGGCCTGCACATTGTTTTTGGTGTGATATAAAAAGTTGGATTTGTTTAAAAAATTGAAGATGGACAGCCATTCGAATTATATGATATTATCTTTTATTTTAATCATCCAACCTTGTCTGTTCCTGACATCATAAATGTTATTATACTCTTGGGTAAATACCATATCCATTGTGCAAAATGGAGAAACTCTAAACCTTTTTATTCTTGTTTTATTAATGAATTCAAGATATTTCTTAAAAAGCTAAACAAGTATGCCAAAAAAAATTAGCCTAAATATTTCCCATCTCCTACTTTTCTAAATCATATTTATATTTAAATGACCTTTTGCTGCTGTTTATGTCGAACTTGTATGACTGTATTTTATTTATTTGCCTCTATTTTATTTGTTCTTGTGTTTTTGTTTAATGAGTCCCCTAACTGTTTTTTGCACTCAACACTGTACTGTATTTGTTCTCTCTCTGTATTGCTGATATTATTGTCCTCTTTGAAAGTTTGTATTCGATTTTGGTATTTTGCTTAATAATACATATAAAAAAACAATCTGTCAATCAATCGATCACAGTAACATTTCTAAAAGAACTTTGGTTCTCTCCATATGAGCTGAAAACATAATTAATTATATGATATGAAATGTGTTTGTTTCTTGCACTTCCAATGATTTAATTTAGAGCGAGATGGGAAATGACATGCAAAAAAGGAAAAGGTGCCTGGTATCATATATATATATAGAAAAATGGCCCCGAGGGATGAACTGCTAAGTGAATGTCTCAGGCAGCAGAACCCTGATGAGGGTGCAGAGGAGGAGGACAAAGCCCTACATGGCATGTACCACCGTCAGATAGAGGAAGTGGCTGATATCAAGAAATCCTACCAGTGGCTGGATAATGCAGGACTGACAGACAGCACAGAGGCACTAATCATGGCAGCACAAGAACAGGCCATAAGCACAAGAGCCATAGAGGCCAGGATCTACCAGAGTAGACCAGACCCAAGATGCAGACTGTATAAAGAAGCCCCTGAGACAGTCCAGCACATAGTAGCAGGGTTTAAGATGCTAGCTGGATCAGCGTACATGGAGAGGCACAACCAAGTGGCTGGGATAGTATACAGGAACATCTGCAACCAGTATGGAATAGAAGTACCTAAATCCCGATGGGCCATACCACAGAAGGTGGCTGAGAACAACAGGGCCAAGGTGCTGTGGGACTTTAGCTTCCAGACTGACAAACAGGTCCTGGCTAACCAACCAGACATAGTGGTGGTGGAGAAAGAGCAGAAGAGGGTAGCGGTGATAGATGTGGCGATCCCAGCTGACACCAACATCAGGAAGAAGGAACATGAGAAACTTGAGAAGTATCAAGGGTTGAAAGAGCAGCTAGAATGGATGTGGAAGGTCAAGGGTTGCGTGGTCCCCGTGGTAGTGGGGGCACTTGGGGCAGTGGGTTACTGTGCCAAACTGGGAGAGTGGCTCCAGCAAATCCCAGGAACAACATCTGAAGCCTCAGTCCAGAAGAGTGCAGTCCTAGGAACATCGAAGATACTGCGCAGAACAGACTGAGGTCCTTTGGGATGTGCAGGACTCTGTTAAAAACTTCTAACACTGTGGTGGGATCTGCATTATTCTAAGCAGTTGTCCGTTGGGGAGGGGGAAGCACAGAGAGCGTGATTTCTAACACACCTTGTCTACGAGCTGCTGTGGCAGGTGGATTTCTACAGTGTGTGATCATTAAACTCTTATCTTTATAACAGCCACATTAATTACATAAGATACATTATTACTTTAGCTCTGTGATTCTGTCAGATAAATTATTATCAGCCTGTAATCCAGTAATTTGCTACTGTATTATTCACTTCAGTTGTTGGGTCATGCAGAGATTCTGCAGAAAGAGGCAATGATAAAGAAAAAAAAAAGTCTTTTCACTTTTATAAACTTAATGTTTATTTGTATATACATGAATATATTAATCTATAACCAAGAAAGGAGAGAATGTACAATGCAAAACAAAATCTCTATATACAAATCAATAAATAAACAAAGACATAATCAAGGACAGTTTTGTATACTACATGGGTTTTGTGTTTTTGGGAAAAAAGTAGGAAAAGTAAAACAGAGACTGTAGTTAGAAAAAGTTCTGAAATCTTTTTGTTAAAATGGAAAATGGCACCCGAGCACAGTTCAGGGGAACGAAACGAAAAAAAAAAAAGAAAGAAAAAAAAAATAGACATACACACCACACCAGCTGGTTTCCAGTTTTTAGTTGTTGTTTTTTTTTCTTCTTGTAAACGCAGCCTTTTTGTTCAAACTCGCACAGAATCAGGTCAAATCACAAAAGGTACGTCATTGTCAACACAGGCTACGACGACACACAGACCAGTCCAACATCAACCTCATCAGCACATAAAACGCTCGCCAGGTCAGGAAATTCATTTCAAGTTCCACTCCTGTGCACAATGCAAACACACCTAAAGATGGAGCTGCTGCAGAAACACTGCCATCACTGTGAAAAGCAAGGAACCACTAGAACATACATTGTATTTTTAATTAAAGGCCTGATAATAATGTGAAAGCTTTTGTTCCAACCAAAGTCTAAGTGGAGATGATGGTATGAATGTTACAGTGATTTTTTTTTTTTTTAAGATTTCCGTCTGCAGTAGTAACCACTGAAGCCAGAAAATACTGACAGATGCAATAACACATTGCTGGATTTGTGAATCAACTACGAGATATCAATTCACTATTTTTTCTTCTTTTACAGACATCACGGTGCATTGAAGGCTCTACACTGCATTGCTTTTTGGATTTTCACCCCAGATATGTTGGTTTCCAAGTGGTTTTCATCCCTGAAACTTGGCCAAAAAGAAAGCAAACATATGTTAAATGTTGAGCACCAGTGGGAGTAAATATGTACAGTAATATTCAATCAGCTATTAAGTTCTTACACACCATAAAGTCTTTATGATGAGGTGATGATACTATTGACCACTTGTACTCACTTTATCCACAATGTTTTGGTCCTGAAAGACATTTAATAAACTGAGATTCTTTGTTACCTTCATAATATAAAATAAAAAGTTTGCTGTTATGTTTTTCTAGTGAACAAACCTCAGATTTAGAGTTTGGTTGGAATAAAAACCAGTTCAGTACTGCTGGTTTAGGTGGCAGAAATTTGGATATTTGCCAATTTGAGAGCCGTTAAAGAAGTTGTTCAAACATGTAAATTAGGGTAACTTCATAAAAGTGGGATTTCTACAACAGCTTCATCTGCAGTTCCTGACAAACATCTTTGCTTCTTCAAGTTTCTTGGATGACAGTTTAATTCTCCACAGGGAAACGGGTCCAGACATCGTGGTGTTCTCACCTTTTTTTTTTTTTTTCCAGAAAAATGCAACAACAGTAAACATTACAAACTTGATTTTTTTTTTTTTTTTTTTTTTTTTTTTTTTTTTACTGTCAAAGACAGAGGACTCATCTGTCAAAAGAAACTTTTTTGTTCTCTTTCATTATTTTTGGCACATGTAGGGTCAAGCCTTTTGTCTTCGCTGTTTGCCAACAAGATGAGCAAAGGGCGGATGTTCACTACAACACCATTAAGGGGGTATGAGAGTTCTTTCTTTCTTTTTTTTTTTTTAAGTTCACAGTGCTCGACATGACGCGCCGATCGACAGGCAGGGAGGGCGGAGTGATAGGGTCAAAGGTCACAGTGTTCAACAGCGAAGGATTTCACGCCACAGTGGCACGAACAACATCCACGACAGCTGGACGACGTGCCTCTCGCCTCATCACCGTATTGCTTTCACGGGTCTTTTCATTCTTTCCTTTTTTTCGGGGTGTCATTCATTTGATCGTTGAGAGAACTATGAACCTCATGCAGGTGAAAGTAATAATAAAAAAAAAAAAAGGCAATACATGGTCGCAGTGCAATCTAAGCAAATCTAGTGTTTTATTGTGGTGATATGAACGCAGGAAAAATCCAACCATGATGTTCAGTCAAAGTGTTTTTGGTGAACCACTTTCCCTTGATTAGTAATTTCCTACATTTGGAGAAGGGGTGTGAAAGTTTTGCTGTTGATCAAATTGTTTGTTCCCGTTAACAGAAACTGTCTCATCATAGCTTCCAAGCCTCAGCTTTTGGATTTCTCCACATGTTGGAGCAATCAGCATGGTGTTATAGTGACAGTGATACTTTAAAGAGTTTAAAGTGTGTCTTAGTCTTTCCAAAAACAAAAGTGCAAGAGATGCATTCAACAGTGCTTTGTCTGCTCTAACACAAGCTGCAAGAGTGTTACAGTACTATCAGGCCCACGGAGCACATCATAAACAACTACTCACACTACACTGTGTAGTAATGTCTACAGAGCTAAAAAATGCAAACATACGGTCAAGTATGTAAGCCAAGCAACCAAACCGGGATATGCATTATATTTTTCCTGATCATACAAGGACTAATAACTCGGTAGAGTACAAGAACATTTCTGTTTCTTCAGTATCTCCCCTCAGTCTATATTAAATTGCATATGTGCCTTGTGAGAAGGGAAATCTTGATGGGCAAAGAATAAGCAGCTATGGGCGTGACATCACTTAATATCCACAGGAATAAACAAAATATGGACCCGAAAATGAAAAGTACATCACCAAAAACTGCTTTTTTAAAAACAGTAAAAAGTTGTTTTAGGTTGGATTTTTCCGTTAAAGAAACTGATGGCGGACAGCACAGAGAAGTTCCCTCACGTGAAGTTAAACAGGATTGCTGTCTGTAATCTGGACTCCTACACAGAGCCTCAAAACTATTCCAGACTCCACGTTTTAAGGCCTGATTTAAGCTTTCCTGTATTATGACAATTTTCTCCATCTTTTCCTCACGTCCCAATAAGAGAGCCCAGAGAGGAAAGACTCTGCTGTCGTCACTGGCGTGCAAAAAAAAAAAAACACAGCCAACTTCGCAAGGTAACATCATCAGGTGCACCTGCGACGCACAAGCCTGTCATGGCACATTTGGAAAAATGGATATGAAAGATGATCTGCCATGTTGGAAGAAGCCACAGTTCATCACCTCTTCTTCTGGTATGGGTTAAACCAAAATATCAGGACATTCGTAGTCGATACTTTTATTCTTTCATCCACCTATCGAGCTACTCTACTGCGGTGTGTTGAGACATCAGCAGTGATATTTTGGTACATCTCATCTCAAGCCTTCACTCAAAAGCTGCTAACACTAACATAATATTCAAAAGGTTGTTTCAGGGGTTTCTTCCAAAGAAAAAAAATGCTAGATGAACACTCAATACTGCAAACCTTTTTGCAGTTCTTACAGTTGAATTCTATTAAATATTTTTGATCAAAATCCAATTTCTTTTTTTGTTTTGTTTTTAAGAAAACCATAGAAAGCGGGTTCACCCTGGTGTATGGAAGCTCGTTTAAAACGTCTCACTCAGCAGGTAAGAAGAGATGTTTCTGTCGTCTTTCAACATGGCGGCTGGCGGTCAGGAAGCAGAGAAAGCGCAGCTCGTACGACCTCGTCAGAAGGAAACTTAGCAGCACCATATCAGAGCAGAGAGATGCAAAAAAAAAAGAAGAAAATATGTAAAAAGCAAAATGAAAAAGTGACGATATTGTGACAAGTCTATTAACAAAATTTCATGGTCCGTTTCAAAAGAATATACTGCACAGTTGGTGTTAATCGATATATACACTTTGTTTTTTTCAGCTCCCTTGTTCTTCTCGTTTCTGTCCCAGTCAAGTGCGATCAAAGGACTGCCACATCCTTCACCGGTGTAGTGGTTACAATTCATTAATTCAAAAATAAAAATAAAGAAAATAGTGGCATGTGATTCATGGCTGTGCCCACTGGATTTTGACACCATGTCTTCATTTCAGACTTGACCTTTTTTGTTGTTGTTGTTTTTTTTTTTGTAACATGGCAGCGTTCAGAAGTTAAAAGAGTTCAGGCCCCTTCGCGTCAGCTTCGTTAGTGTTAAAATGAGTCCCAGCATCCGGGGCCTAGAGCGTAATGTTTCAGTGCTGCAGTCCCAGAAACACTGTCGACATCAGGAACCCCTGGGCGAGACGGTAAAGGCGGCGGTACACTCACAACAAAAGTTCCCTGAAAAAATAGAAACACATTCGAACGCCCAGCTGTCACAACACGCATCTGTGTTTACTTGCTGTGGCTTCGTATTGTTCGTTTATGTACACTCCATGCCAGGAGGGGGCATGCATGAAGATGGAAGGGACGAAGGCTGCTGAGGGAGTCTGGGGGGTTTAAAAAAATGTTTTTATCGTAGGTGCAAAAATCCTCTTGTGGACAAGAGGTTTGAGGAAAAAAAATCTTTAAGAGCTGACCGAGTGATGTTTAGATGTAAACACTTGTAAACAAAAACGTTAATGGACCGGGTAATGAAATGGATCTGCTTTTCCACGAGCCGACGCAACCAGTTACGTGAAATTTCAGACCGAGTGGAGGCTGGTAGAAAGTTCGACTGGTTCAGCCTCTGAGCAGCGGCGCACGACAACAACGCCGCTCTTTCTTTTTTTCTTTTAACATCCTCGGAGGGTCCTGATGACACGACAGCTGTAACTAAGTGCTAAGGTGCTCCTCTGCCTTCTGCTAATCCACAGATCAGAAGGTCGCTTGGTCATTTTTCTCATCCCCTCTGGCATCTCAGTCTTTGTCCAAACTAAAACTCAGATACATCAGGTTAGTTTGCCTCCAACAGATTCGAACTGAAATGTTTCGTCTGAGGAGCGGAGACCAGAGAGGGTTAAAGGGGGTGTAGGGGAGGCAGGAAGTGTTGCGTTTTCTCCTCAGAAAATCCCTTTAGCGATTTTCAGTCCCTTCTGTTTCATGCGTGGCAGCGTCGAACTGGCAACATTCTTGGCGCGCACCGGCCGAGCCAGTCCACGCTTCTTGAGCACAAAGTCGTAGTTGGCAGTGGAGTTCATGGCGTAGAAAACATTGGCGTTGTCCGGGATCCGGAGCTCTACAGAACAAGATGAAAGAGAGAGAGGAAACAACAGACAGTCAAAACAAACAGAAACACTGGATATATGTCCAGCATCAGTATGGGAAATATGACAGACCCCACAGTCAAAAGGATTTACTTTGTTTACAGAATTAGATCATAAAAAGATTTCAGCATAATAACTCAAAGATAAATTTTAGAAAAATATTTGGTATCAGTAAAAAAACACAAAAAAAACATTGATGGTCTCTTTTAATTTCATGACAATGAGAAATAGTCAATAAACAAAGATTTTTAGAAAAGTAAGCATATAATTACAGATAACTTTAAACCCCTTTTTACCTTTGTCCTCAGAGATTTTCTGCATCAGCTCGTAATCCTCCGTCTTTTCCCGCTCCAGGTTGTGTTTGATCATGGCCTTCCTGATGACGGCTGGAGTCTTGTCTTGACTCGTCACCTGAATCAAGGGACAGAAATCAAAGTCTTGTATCTTTGTAAGAGTCAAAGCGCCTGTTAACCTACACAAAAAAAAAAAATGCCTCCAGTTTTTCTCAAGTGAGAAAATGTCAAATCAAATGCTTTGACACAAGACAAAAATGTTTCTTTCCTGCTGTTTCACATGATTTTCCAATGCTCTGAATCTTTACTAACACAATATTTTCTAGATGTTATAACTAAAAACACAGAGATTATGATATTTTCTACTTAATGGTTTGAAAGAAAGTTTTTTCTTAAACAAGATTTAGAAAATGTCCTTACCAGGATGCTCTTGTACATGTTGCCGTTCTCCACGTCCAGGCTGACCCTGATGATGCAGCAGTCGTCGACCTGCTGGTTGTACAGCGGCAGCGACAGGGTGGAGTAGTTCGACACTGCCGACACCGAACGTTTGTGTGAACGGGAGGCTGACAGTGGGGTGGAGCAGGAGACGGAGGAGGAGGAGGCGCTGCTGGAGCCCGAGGCTGAACCGGAGCTGGAGCCCGTACCGGACGTGTCCAAAGACGACAGAGACGTACACTCCCAGAACTGAACAGGAGTCAGGAGTGTTTATAGTTACAGTTAAACATCATGTTGGAATACTGACATCTTAAAAAATGTCTGATTAAGTTTTAACGCAAAAATAAAAAAGTCAAACGTGTTACCGTTGACGTTGTATCTGCTGCTGGAGCTTCTCTCCCCAAAGCAGACACGGTAAGTTTCACTGAGGGAGTCGACGTCTAGAGACAGGGAGAGTGAAGGAAACAGATGAACGTGCGCATATAACTGGCTATTAGGAGGTGATGTCAACAATCGTATTTAACCACACAGATTAATTGTGGAATGAAGCCACCAAAAGTCTCAAAGATTGACTCAATAATAGTCCCGTCACATCATCACCAGTACTGAGTCGTTTTTCTGTCCCGTCTTTCTTCCTTACCTTTCTCTCGTGTCCCTCCGGAGAATCGGACAAGAAGCTGGCGTTCACGTCCTCCAGGTCTGAACCACTGGAGCTGACAGAGGTAACGCTGAGGGCGTCGCCGCTGTCCCCCCCGCCACCTTGGTACGGTCTGTAGTGCGAGTGGTCGAAAGACTTGGAATGAGAGCCCGGAGCGCTGCTGCAGCCGGCTTCTGTCAACTGCCGACTGGACACAAAGTAACAACAGAGAACAGTTATGAGACTAAAGAAAAAGATTATTGTTTGACTGAGCGTGATGGCTTTAATGTGAGCTGTAATACATGTAAATACAGCTTATGTATAATATAATGTTTATGCTCATTTTGAATCAACACTGTCACTTACTCGCTCCAGCGTTTCATGATTCCTCCGTTCTTCTTGGCTCGGAGCGTGTTGCTGGCCGACTCTGACAGAGGCTCGATCTCACAGGACAGATTGTAGCTGCACAAACAGAAAGTCAGGACAAATGACAATGTTAATGTTAATCTGAACGTATCTCAATGATACAGCTCTGTTATTTACAGCCATCCAGCCAATTCAGTACCTAGAAATCCTGCAATGCCAGTAAACCAAATACAACCTTGAGCACAGCTTAACACAATTTCAATTCACACAAACTCATGACACAGCTTCCTCTCGAAGGAGACAAACTGAATCTGAATCTGCTTTTAGCTATTGCAGATTGCAAGCCCTTGTTTTCACTGTCAGCCTAGTATGAAGGAGAAACTATGGTGGCCCTCAGCAGAAATGGACTGACTAACCTCTCTGCCTCGCTGAGTTTCTCCACGCCTGCGAACCACTCTCTGAAGTGGCTGTCCTGAGTGAAACTGTAGTTGTTGGAGGCCAACTGAAGAAGTTTGATCTGAGCGATCACCTCAAACTCCTGCAGGTAGAGAGCAGAGCAGGAAATGGTAAGAGGAAAGGATTTTATTGTCAGCTTTTTTCATATACAGTGGTCCCTCGTTTATTGGAGGGGATGCGTTCTAAAAACAACCCGCAATAAACCAAAGTTTTACAATTATTATACATGTTTTAAGGCCGTAAAACCCCTAACCACACACTTTTATACACCTTTTTACACGCATTTTGTACAGTACCCCCTTAAACAGGACGCAGAACACATGTGCGGTTCTCCCTTAGCCAGTTTAGGACGCAGAACACAATGCACGTTCATACTGTACAGTACGCTGTGAAAAAAAAGCAAGCAAAGTTACACTAAAAAAATCTGCGAAACAGCGAGTCCGCAAAAAGTGAACCGCGATATAGCGAGGGACGACTGTATGCCTTTTTTTTAACATCACCCCTGCAGAGATGTTTTTAAGTCTTCTTTTATTATTTTATTATTACTTTATAATGCAATTACAACCAAACAAGAATACTGAATTTACCTTTCGTCTCTTTTCGAAGTTGATCAGACCGCCCTGGAAAAGATTTAAAAAAAAAAAATTATGAAATCTGCCAAGGAAAATAAAAAATAATAATGACAGTAAACCACATATCAAGTGTCTGACCTCCGTGTAATCCTTCATCGCTGTGTCCATCATCACCAGGTCCGTCAGGAAGGTCCCCAGGTAAGGAATCGTCCCCTGCATCACTCCCTGTTCACAGAGGGACCATTAGTGAAGGTAAACATGGAGGTTGGGCGAGAAAACAAGGCACAATAATTCAAGTTAAAATGTTTCTCCTCAGAGCGGACAGACTGCAGTGCCCTCATATGCCGCTAGATGTCGATGTTTGCACAGAATTGATGCTGCTCATTGCTCGGTTATTGAAACCGGTTACTTTGTGGACTCACCAGGTCTCTCTGCTGCTGATGTCTCCTCTGAGCTCGTTTAGGGTTGATTTCTAAAGTGGCGAACTTTGAGGTGCCCTCCTGTGGAATAATAACAAACAGTATGTCCATGTTACACGCACAAAGAAATAAACTGCAAGTTACACACACATTTCACCTGCAGCAGTCACCTAAAACCAACCCAAACATCTGTGTTGCTGCAACACAATTGCATATTTTGTTAGAATGTCCCCATGTCTTAAACCTGTGACAGGTTTCTGCAAGAAAACTCTCCAAGCACAAGCATCAGGGTTATTTTCTCAGACTTCACGACCACAGAATATTTCATACAACTGTCCGAGCAGCGCTGACCATGATGAGTAAACTGATCTTCATGTGTGAAATTAATGGAGTGGACCTTTAATTCTGAAAACATACCAACAGATCCGTAACTTAAATGACAAAACCAACTAAACAGTCTGGTGTTCCTTTTGTTTGTACTGTTTTAACATTAGCAGCCATTTCATGCAGCTGGCCTGGATGTTAGAGCGTTCAGGTTTCTGGGGTTACCAAGAGGGAACCTCCCTTCATGGATGTTTTGTTGAAATACTGCCAAAAGGTTAAAGAGTGAATTCTAACCTACTGAAATATTAGATTAAAGTATAATGTTTGCCTTCCTATAATGGCCCTAAAAAAAATACATGACACCAACATTTACAAAATGTTATATTGCATATTTCATGCCGACTGTTCCTCAAAGCACTTTTCCTGACGTGAGAAATATGAGACAAAGTGGGAGAGAATCCACCTTGTGGTAGTCACAGGGTGAGTCAGAGGCCTTCTGCAACTTTAGCTGAACCAATCAGTGAACGCAGCCTGGCCTGAGCAGATAGAGTGCGAGAGAGACAACGCCTCGAGGTGATCTTCTACACGGGCATCAGATCAGAGCTGTTATCTACACCTGCCAAAGGTTTCCTCCTCCCCTTTGACGTCAGCTGGGATTCCCTCAGAGGAAACCCAGGGTGTGTGCGCTCACTGTTTCATCAGACTGAGAAGATATTGATGTGAATGGGAAGAAATGTTTCCAGTGTTAAAATTTGTGTCTAATTTGCAAACAGCAGTTTATACCTCATTGAGGGTTTTTTTTTTTAAAGGGTAAGCTTACTATTCTATTCTGTATTGTTCTTAATGTCAACAAATCCCATAAAAAGACCCAAAGATGTGTCTATATCTGTATCCAAAACCTGATAGATCTTATTCCTCTGTGTCATAGAGCTCCATTTCTGTTGAAAAACTATTAAAAACACATCAATGAGTCACACTCTTTCACTGGGTGACACGTTCCTTCATGTCACCACAAACACACCCACTGTAAGAAATTGTACTAATTTTGACTCGATCCCTCATGCTACTCGCTAGAGCACCAAAATAGTCCCCGATAACCTGTTTGAACAACTTGTATTCAAACTACAGTAGCCAGCTGTTTGAGGAACTATCTATATCTATATATATATAGTTAACGAAACTACTGTATATATCTGTGACCTGTTTTGTCAGGAACCAGTGGGGGTGGGGTTGAGAGCCACAGACAGGAAGTCAGAAAGAGAGACAGAATAACACATTGTTGGTTTTGATAAGTCACAGCTAAACATCAGTTACTAAGGGTGGGTGATACAGATAAACACTTAGTTATTAGATTAACACTAGTTATTTTCTATAATAGTTTTTATATTTATTGTGATAAACAGTCTGCAGAAACAACAAACGGAGAGTAATGACTACTGTAAATATAATACTTCCTAATATTATTATTATATATTATAGCTTCAATAGGTTGAGGGTTGTAAAATGGAAGTATGATGTTTCCTCTGTGGGCTAAAACACAACATTTTACTATTATATTTGAGGGGGAAACAGCAATGTTTAGTATGCCAAATTAGAAATGAGGAGCTCCTCTTTGCAGTGTATCCATGGATGAACAGACAGTTATCACTGGATTACTTTAATACTGGCAAAAACTTCAAAAACAGGATGATTCTCAGGCAATTTCTGGTTACAAGCGTCAACTTTTATATGATTTCTAAGGAGGCATTTATATGTGTTTTATGTGTACATGTGAAATCATGAAACCCTCAACATGTGAAGTCATACTTAATGTTAGAATGTTAGTGTGTGTTGAGATTTGACCGAGTTTTGACTCGAATAAGAAAATAAACTATGGCAATTATGCATGTGTGTGCCCAAGTCTAGCAATCTAAAAATAGCAATTTCTTATCATTCTGATCTTTTCTGACGTTTCACTGATGACAACGGCAGCATATGGAACATGTAACTTTGCTATCTCATTTCCTGTTGTGGTCACGTTTCCCCGTGCGTCACCTCCTGCTGTCCCTGTACCGAATGTGTCAGCAGGAGCTCCAAAACACTCAGAAGGTGTCAACACCTCTCCGCATTAAACTCTATAAATCAGATAATGATGACAGAAATCTGTCAGATGTACGGAGCCCACCCAGGACATCATGACTAATAATATAGATGCTGTGATCCAAGAACACGGTACAAGGTGATCCGCCCTGCAGGATGTTTCTGTGGATGTTCCTGTGCAGCTGGTATGAGACAGACAGTGAGGAAACCCACAGATGGGAACAGGTCACCAAGCCATACATCCTGGAGGTATCTGCACACCCACCGTGCACATCATAAAACTCACGCAGTTTGACTGTCCGATTGATTTATAGTGTGAAAATGATGACAGATCTAGATCACTGAACTGTAATGCAGAATTTGAGATCAGGAAATGATAGCATTTAGCATTTACAGAGAGATCGTGTGTGCATCTTGTTTGGGTAAAGGCCATTTCTGTGTGTGCTGTGAGTAGCTGTGACCCACCTTCACCAGCAGCTCTCGACTCAGGGAGTAGTTGTTGTCGTCCGAGAAGATCTCAGACAGCTCGCGGAAGGTGCGGAAACTCTCCCTGTGAACACAAGCAGAGTTCACGATATTTAATCTTTGCATATATGCAACATATTACTGTGTATAGAGCACACTGCTGTTAACCCAAAGCTGGAAACTTACCGTGACACTTCCTCCCAGGTCCTCTTTAGGCGGTGGATGGCGTTGCACTGCAGCGCAGAGAGGATGGCTCGCAACGAGGAGAAGTTCTTCAGGATCCGACACTCCTGAACGCAAGAGGAAAACATTCTCCAGTCAGAAAGTGACACAACAAAAACTGTGCTATGACTTCAAATGTTTTAGGCGCCAAAACCCTTTCTGTTTGATAAGCTAACAGCTGTTCAAAGACCTTTCCGATAAACTAAGTAAACCAGGCCGTGGTTGCTCACCCGGGCGACGTCTATCCACCTCTCCAGCAGCCTGGCTCTCTGGTTGGGCTTCAGCGTCGGGTTGCTCAGGCAGGTGGTGATGACACAGTTGGTGACAGAGTTGAACTGGGCCACAGTGGCTCTGATGGTGGGAGCCAGGTGCTCCTTCCCCTTCTTATCCCGCTGAGACCATATCCCCCCTAGACAGTGGTAGGGCACCACCTTTTTAAACAGATCCTGGACAGAAAGACAAACAGAAGAGATGTGAAATATTAATAAACAATATTCTTTTTCAAGCAAATACAATGTATCTGTTTTTTTTTATTGTCTGATGTGTAGACTAAACATCTTTTTTAACATTTAAACACATCACCCTTTTCACTACTTTCTGATTAAAAAAATACGTAACTTAATTGATCCAAAACAATCACTAGTGAACTAAAGCTGATGAGGAAAAGGGAAACATGCTCACCGCGTCCATGAGTGTGAACTGCTCTGCCACCATGATGGGGTCAAACGACAGGAAACTAAAAGCAGGAAGCTCGTCCTCAAAGCCACTCTCTTCCTGCGTAGCAAAAGGGCAGCCGATGTGTTCCCCTGAAGAGATAAAAACATTTTTTTGTTTTTACACACTGCATCAACCTAAATTCAACCTTTACACAGTTCCTGCACTGCACTCATCCTTTCTTTGACTTTCATGTTTGTTTTTTTGTCCTCACATGAATTTTATTCTCATAACTCGTGTATGACCACAGAGACTCGTCCTTATCACTTTCTAAACTGTTCCTTACAACATCTACAACATCTGAACTGACATGGTGTGTACAGCGGCATAAAACGTGTAGTTGGACATTAGGACATTAAAATTCGTCATTAAAATTCTCAACATGAAAAACAAACGCAGTTTCTCTCCACAATTTCTCCACTTCCTACCGGGACCCCCATATTCTGGAGTCCCTGCCCTGTTGTCCCTCTCCTGTCCTGCCTTCATACCATCAGGATCAGGCTCACACTGCTGTCGGCGGTGGAAGTGGGCGAGCAGGTTGCGGGCACGGCGCTCCAAGTCCGAGCCGGGGAAATGGCGATGAAGGTAGGACAGAAGCTGGTGCAGACAGTCGTAGTTCGGAGGGCTCCAGAAGTCCTCAGAGTATTGGTCCAACCACGCGCCCAGGATAGACGAAACAGTGCTGCGACACATGTAAATGTAAAAAAGATGTCATGTTATAATTCGAAAATAAATATTAAATAAATATATAAAATATAGATTTTTACATGTGAATAACAATTTGAATGTAATTTTAGTGTTGTAGTCACTGCTAGGTTAAATATAAATCCAACCCTTCACTATGTCGTGGGGGGCTCAAACAACCTTAGTTGACACTGGGAGAGAAGAACAGTACAGCCTGGACATTTTTTTGCATGTTTTTGTGGCCACCATAGTTTCTCCTCCAAGCTTGGAAGGAGCGGGTGATGCGAGGCGGTTGCAATCAGCTAGTACACTGCTACATGCCATTACATCCTACAGACAGGTCTTTTAAGAGAACAAAAGAGATTTTCTTGAAGCCTGGATAGAAAACTCCTTGTGGTTTCAACAAGCAATGCTAACAATGTTAGAGATCTGTTTTAGTAAAACTGAAGTTACAAAGGGAAAGACAAAGGGATCTTTATTCTTGTGATTAATTATATTTTTATCAGTTCATGAACTGTGTTTTAGCCAACTCTTCTCAGTCTGACAGATGTCTAGCAGAGAAAAACAACCCACTACATCTTCAGACTTTTCAAGCCAGGGATGAGTGGGACGAGTGTGACGAGGCCCGGTGCTGTGAATGTACTCAGTGATTAATGTTGGCAGTTCCACACTGAAGGTCGCAAGAAGACTCACTTTCTCAGCTCTGTGCAGTCGTCCTGGGAGACTCTGTGTGCTGTGGCTGCAGGGACATTTTGGAGCTTGGCATACCTAAAAAAAACAAAAAAACAAGTTCAGTCTTGTTCAACCAAGCTAATGAAAAAACAACAACATTTAAATTCTGATAAGAAGAAGAAATTAAAAAAATTATTATCAGTCATACACTGAACTGGAAATGAGGACATCCTGCTTTCATTTATCTTGTAAGAAAAGGCGTTACGTTCTAAAAACGTTAGATAGCTCATTAAGCCAACTCTAACCATTTATTAGCCAACTATACTTTAAGAAATGTCAAATTTGTGAATTATAACTGAAATCAGGAGCTAAAAACAGAGTTTGTTTTTTAAAAAATGGACATGAAACCAGTTTATGTGCAGTATAGAATACAATAAAAAAAAGACATCATTTACACTGAAAAGTATACTTCATGTTCAAAAATCATTATGATGTCTTTGCCAGACAGCTTTAAATTGTGACTGTATTTGTAGAAATGAGTGTGAGGGAGTGTGAATAGTAAATTACTGGTGACTCAACCATCAACAACCAATCAGGCGTTTCTGTAAATGTAATTTACAGTTCCGCCGTCCAAGAATAAATTGAAAGCCATTTGTGTTCCCTCTTTCTGTTATTTATTTACAGAAACAGGAATTCACGTTCAAAGAGACACTGCTACATACTTATTTGAGGTATATATATGATAGATGCTGATCAGAAGAAGTGTTCACCATGCTGAAGGGGTAAAATTAGAGAAAAGTATGAAAAACAAACAAAGATTTTTAATTATCTTGATGTACCTGTGGAGCAGGAGATCCAGCACCTGCTTGGTGGTTGCGAACGAGCGGTAGGTGCAGAGGAAGATGGTGACGTAGGTGGAGTCTTTACCTCTGAAGGCCGACACCATGTACTCCACCAGCCTCTCCAACGTGCCCGCCTTGATGGTCCGCACCTTGCAGGTTTCGTAGAGGCTCAGGGCCGAGTCCGTCTCCACGCCCAGCCATCGCTGACCCTTACTGGCCGACTGGTGAAGCTGCACCTTCCTTAGCGTGATGGTGAAGATGGCGTCCTCCTCGGCCTCCTCGCCGATCTCCTGCGTCGAGCTCTGCAAGACAGAAAGGACAAAAAAATAAATAAATGAGACATTAAACTCTAAATAACAACCTTGATCATTGGCTTGTCTTTGACACCTATAGTGCTACGCCCTTCAGTTTTGTGCTGGAGTTTTTACACGTTAGAACAAGCTCTTCAGATATCTGCTTTGAGCAGATTAGAGGGAGTTGAAGGCAGGGAAAAGGTGGCACTGTTATCATGTGGAACGTCGAGTTAAAAATGTCTGCCATCTCATTTGGGGATGAAACCCTTTAATTAAGACCATCTGTGTGACCCGGCTCTCTTCTTTTTAGGCCTGTCTCTCCGTGAGTCATACTTTGTGAATCATGTGCGTGGCCATGCACAAACAAACAATAGCTTGTTACTAAACAGAGCTTACTGGATAAACCGGCACTACAATACAAGCTGCAGCGCGTATATAGCGAACAGGGAATTAACACACGCCGCTTGTTGCGTGAATGAGAGCTCTGTAGGCTGTTGCATGTCACCATCCCGGCATTTGTGTTGTTGTTGTTGTCGTCTTCTGTCCTGAACATGAAAAAACAAAAATGCAACAAACCACAAAAGAGCACAGTGATGTTGACAGAGATAGTCTCGAGCATCGTCACAGCGATTAACAACTGTCATGCATGTCATATCAGCACCGCTGAACGTTGGCCAACATGAATGCATCAACGGATTACAAAACTAAAACTAAAGCCAATTGCTAAAGCAAAATAAGGAACTTCTGGCAGCTTAAGAATAAAACCACTTTGATGAGTCCATTGATTGATTAGTTATTGACTGATTTCCAGTGTCAGGATGTGCTGCGTTTCTCTGTTTTATAGCATCGCAAACTGAATATATTTGGATTTTGACCTGCTGTTTGGAGAGATGCTATGTAGGACGCTGAGAAACTGAGATCTGTCTGACATTTTCTATTAAACAATTCATCAAAAGTAGATTTTCAACCAACAACTACAGCTAAGCACTAAGGCTTCTTTATGGATATTAATAGTCTGTAAGGACTGGGCAAGAACCCATTTAGACCTGAAGTGATTAGTCATTAAGTGATTAGCCCATCACCAGTAATTATTTTGATTGATCATTTTTCAAGCAAAAATATTAAACACAATTCTGGCTTCTCAGTTGCGATGATTTGCGTCTTTTCTTCATCTTTAGATGTTAACCCGGACTGTGATGGACATATTTCACTAACTAGAGCTCAAGTTCACATTGTTTCTAAATTCCTCATCATTACTGACGGACGTTCAGAAGAATGGTGGTATTATAAAAATATGATCATCATGTGGAAGTTCATAAAAAAAACACATATATGTGCTAAAACTGGAGGGTCGCTTATTTGCTTTTTTTCCCTCCTGGATCTGTCGACCATATCCAATGAGCTTCTTCCGTGAAAAGAATGAAATCGGAGCACGATCCATTTGCTGAAGAAGCTCATGGCATATGGCCAAAAGCTCGTCAGTGCACCTTGAGTTCAAAACATTTTACCACAGATATCATGCTATTGTTTTACTAAGCTCTGTGTGTTTCAAACCATTTAAATGGGTCATTACGTGACGCGTGCTGATATCACATATACAGTATTGCTGCAAGATGTGACGCACAACAGAATAAAGTAAATATATTGTACAAAATCTGTTAAGATATTAAAGCAAAATATACTTTAGCTTCAATAGAAACTACTTGTATCTAATGTGATACAGAACAGCTTCTTAACTATATGTGTATACCTTTTTGATTTTATGATATGCAGCCTAATAGTTAAGAATTCAGTCTACGTGTAGTCATTCAAAGAATGACAATAACTTTATGCAAACATTTCACACAACTTCCAATCAACAGTCTGTATCAGTCTCGAAAAATAAACCTTGACATCTTGAGCGCTGAGCCTGTTGAACACACCAAAGCATAAATAGCAGAGCTGCAGCGCCGTGAATCATTAGAGCTGAGGCCTCGGTGGAGGAATGGCATGTAATCCGGCATGCCACAGTCATCCGTCACAGCCCCTTGTAGTGCATCCTGGGAGCATTAGTCATCAGAGTCCATTTTCAATGCTCAGTGTGACTCTCTGCTTGACTGCATGCTTTTTGGTCAGGATGTATTCGGTTACATCTTAGTCAACGCCAAGACTCTTTGTTGTGTCTTTGTTACCACGGAGACTAGCTCAAATGAGTATGGCTGTGAATTTGGAAAATCAGTGTAACGGGTTGATACAGTGTTTTCATGCACTACTGTTTTTTTATTTCAGTGTCATGTTTGAGACACAATAAAGTTCTAGATGTGATTTGTCTATAGAGGACTGAGATGAAGAATGTCACAAAGTGTATGATCTAAAAGGGAAAATACAAACTAATCAGAGCAAGTAACAAAAAAATTTAAAAAATTCACTGCAAGCATGTCTGAATAAGGTCAACTTTTGTCCACATACCACTCTTTGTTTCCCAATCGGTTTGACTAACTTGCCTGACAGGGTGGTCTCTGATGTCAAAGTGGTGTGGTGTCAAAGAACAATTTAAAAAATCTTATGGAGTTTAGAGAATTACATTTCTCCCCAAAAAAATTTTCTGGAGAACAATATGAATTTCAGTTGAAAGGTCTGCACTGAGGTCACGTAAACAATTAACTACCAGCAAATGAATTGATAATGAAAACACTTGTTAGTTGTTAGATATGTTAGATATGTAAAAAGATTAGGGAGGAAAAAAACAGATTTGGTCTGAACTGGGCTTTAGATCACCATCTCATCAACGTACAAGAAGAACCTGAAAACACAAAAAGGGATAACAATGGCTGATGCTGTTCCACATGCTTCAAAAGCAACAATGTGTGTTGTGAAACACAAGAAGACAGACTGGATTCTAGTAAAATAAAGCCATAGAAACCGGCTCACAGGGATATCAAACCTCTGTCCACTACACAAGACCCTGGTGACATCCATAATTTTAAACAAAAACTAAAAAAGCAAACTCTTCTGACAATGAAGACTCAAGTTCACAGAGAACCTGAACTTCAGTAACCCCCGGCAGAGATCCTTACACAGTGTTACAGAGGGTGTGTGTGACAGATAAATAGTAGGGAGGGGGGGGGGGGACAAACCCCTGGACTGTTGTAAATCCTGTACGGTATAAAGGCTGAGGCACAGCTGCGGCGGAGAGCCTTGACAGCAGGAGAGGTGCTTATCAGCCAAACCACAGAGGCCGCGCTGCTATCACTTCAAGCTCCGAAAAATGCAGCGCTCAAGGGCAGCGCCTCGCTCCATCCACCGAGTCAATTCCCACCATAAAGATCCTATTCATCCATGTTCCAGCGAGGACGGGCGTTGCTAAGATAACCAAACTCTGCCTACTACTTCAACAAAACACTGAACGATCAATACTTTAAATAGAAGGGTTCCGTGTCACTTCAAAAAGGGCTTACTTAAACAGAAAGAATGGTACTACGTTCAGCTGAAGCTTTCGAAATGCTAAAATTAACATGCAACCATATGTTAACCATCAGGAGAAAGTCAGGAAGCAGGTGAGACAGGAATCTTACACTTCAGATGATGAGGTTCATCTCAGATTTGAAGAACGCAATTTACACTTGAAGCTGCTGACGAGGGACTCTTCAATCACACAGTCTTCTCACAAGTTTTTTTCTGGACAACCCCTTGATTTGCATTACATGTCTGAAGTGACTAAGATGAAACCTCTCTGGGCACTTTTATCACTTAGGTGCTAAAAACCGAAAAAGATCTTTGCAATTAAATCAGGGTCGTTGTTTTTCCAGCAGACAGCCGAACAAGCCACATCTTCTTGAACTAGATCCCAGTGCAGCTGCAAAGTCAATAAGAAGAAAAGGTGGGATTGAGAGGTAATCCCCTCTGAAATGTGGGCACCAAGCTGTCTTCCTGTTTTTTTTTTTAAGGTTTGTGTCTCACATTCTTTCAGCCTGACTAGGTGCTTAGTCAACCAGATCGGCACCATCCTGGTTACAAACAGACTGGAAGTGGCTACTGAAGAAAGGAAGTAAACAACAAAAAGGGTATTTTGGCAAAACAGGCTAATTGCTTTCATTCTCAGCATTAAGAGAATCCTCAAGATTCACTTCTGCTGGAAACTCATGATCTCTGTCAACTATGAGAAACTCAGAACTTCAAGGATTTGTCTTCGATAAAGAATGGTTGATTTGTGCCTCACAACTTACTTACTTGGACGTCTAGAACTTTCAGTGTAGACCTACCGATGTGTTGCATAGGCTGATTTACAAAGCGGATGTTTGTCTTTATGCCGTAAAATCACAAATGTTGCAGCACAGAACACTGTGTGACTAAGAACACTGCATTATGAACACACGACACCGAAAACTTTTAGAACAAAAGGCGCTGATGACTTTTATTTATAGAACCATTTAATTAAACAAACAGATTTTTTTATTTACTGGCTGCTCTCCAACGGAGATTGGTTTATATCTAGTCACTACATGTTCCTGCGTAGAACAACAGTGAAAGTGGGTCATAAAGTATTCACAGTACAAATAAGAATGTTTGTTTAATCCAGGTGCGTGGTGGTTCTCGTCTCAGGACATAAAAATTACTGACAACTAAGTAATTAACTACCGAAAAGTGCAGCGTTTGTCTGAACATCTAGGATACAGTTAACATGCGGCCAGCACGGACCATCTGGTACGCCAAGCAGCTTAAAAGAAATGTCAAGAAGTATTTGCTAGCACAAATCAACAGTCACACTCGCACCTGAACACACAGCAGTATCTGCTAAATGTCAGAAATACAATTACACCACCTGAATACTAGATTAAACAATTATATTTAAAGTAAGGCTTAAACTTTCATTTAACTCTGATATTAATATTCTGTTCAGTGTTTCTTGGCTTCTTGTGCGAGTTTGAAAAATCAGAAGATGGGAAAACTCCAGCAGGGTCCACAGAAATGTCTGGCATCCAGAGTCAGCCTCCTCCACACTCGCTCCAACACTTATCAGATCTACGTTCACCTACACCATCCTGACCATGAATGACCATGAATGTACATGTGGGCTGGAGGAATGTGAGGCGAATAAAAGTGTCAGCAAAGAGTGATGAGGCAGAGAAAAGGAAATCGGTCTCCAGAAAGAGGAAAAGGGAAAATCAAGTCACATGAGCATTAGTGGGGAATGATCTGCCCTACTGTTGGATGAATGGATTTAGTGTTTTTGTTCCAATCTTTCATTCACAGTCAGAGTTAAATATCGACCATCTAACATGATGGTGTTAGATATATGGTGTTTTGCCTTTGGCCTACACATCAGCCTACATAGTGCATATGCTTCTGTCACTGTTGTGTAACTATAACTGAATTTGTCACAAAGCCTCTTCGAGATAAAGACGATGAATAAAATCTTTCCTCAGACAGACAGGGGCACATTAAGGTTCCACTTCATACAGCGCTGATACTGAAAACATGCCACAGTATCCAGCTTGAGAAACAGCAGCTCGCTGCAGCGTTTCCTGGATCTGTTCTGTGGTTTCAGGGATTTAGTTTACTACATGCAAGTACATGTACCTGTCATTTAAGACTAACAAAACAATTAAACTTTAATGGACACTGGGAACAATCTGGGGTTGAGTGTCTTGCCCTAAGGCACTTGTAATCAGGGGATGTTGGCGATTGAACCGCCAACCCTGTGATTAGTGGACGACTCACGACCTTGTTTACAATGTACAGTTTGCTATAATTTCACCGTTCGCCTTTGTTTTGTCTTTCATATAAAATTGGGTTTTAGGCCCTGTTAGATCTATTATAACATTCAACTTGTCACCAGTTCATGTCGGATATGAACTTGATAAATAAATAAAAAGTCAGCAGTAATGGCTAAACCTCCCAAAGACCCAAGTTGTAATAAGCAAGAATGATTCTTTATGGAAATGAAATGTTACTTAAGGGAATCACATACAGATGTTACACCTCAAAAACCTTCAGCCTTACCCTCAGTTTTAATAACAGGCTCAAATGTTGGCTGACCTGCTCGTAAATTAAAAAACACAAAATCTAAAATTGTTTATTTTGCATAACAAACCTCCCATCTTGATATCTGATGGTGTACAGTCTGTATATGCACAGCTACCTGGCACAGGAACAGATTAAAACAAACACACAGGGACAACAGTAAAAACTCACTGAGTGTGTTCGGAGGCATCTGCCAAATTATAAACACTCATCAACAGAGAACACACCTGCCTCAATATGAGCCTTAGAAAGCCCCTCAGAGCCGAGCTCTAAATGTAGATCAGGGAAACTCCCGGTGGAAAGAGAAAACCTGGCCCCAAAATAGTCAGCACCTAAACAAAGCTAACAATAGCGTGCGTCCATTACAACCCCATAGCACAAACCAGTGACTTCCCCTCGCTAACAATGACTGCTGAAAGCCAATGAGATCATTTTGATGTGAGGCAAGAGTCAAATGTGGAGAAAGGGTGTTCAGAAACGTTCAGAAAACTCTTGGTGGTCTAAATATTGAACTTATTCAATAAACACAAAATACAGCTGAACATGAATGTCTTGTACCAAATTTCATTGCAATCCATCCAATAATTGTTAAGATCAATCCAGATGAAAGATGAAAAGCCATGCCAATATTATCAATTAACCAATGATCAACTAACCAGCTCATACGTGATAGAAATATGTGATAGTAATCCCAGATCTTATCTCCAAACTACATTTTGTCAGAAAAGGTAAACCTGATGGGAAAATCTATAGCTGCCTGCTCATACTGTGGTTCAGCACTGCGAGACATTGGCAAGCCCTCGGATCGCATCTTTGAACAGTTCACACATAGAAACAAGTAGTTTCTTTCCTGCATCTGGGCTAATCTAAAAAGTTCTGGATACATGTTCTTTCAAAGTGTCTATTTTTGTCTTTGTTTGTTTCTCTTCCAGACAATTGATATGAGCAAGAACAATTTTTTCTGTCAAATTAAGTTGACAGATCAGCTGGGCCAAGGAACAACTGATTAGATTTTGGAGAAGGCTTCAGTTTACGTCAGATGATCATTTCTACTTAGCTGTAAGTTCAGATATACTAAATCTTTGGGCCTTGTGTACATCGTCAATAAATTAATGTAAATTAAAAGTGACAGGAATGACTGAGGTTTGTTTTTTCGTCTCGCCAACACAGTTTGTTATGTTTCCTCTCTTTGTGTCACTTTCTATCACTGTCACACACACAAAAACTAAATCTACATGTTGATTTAACCCACGGCAAAGTGCACTCCTGTCCGCCTAAAACTGGCTGACAGAGCTGTTGTGACAGATATCAGTAATAAATGCCAGCAGCTAAACTGGCTTTGTCAGTCAATCATCAACATGCATGTACATTAGTTAGTGAATTTCATTAGGAGAATAAACCTCTTATCTTTCCACGGAGTCTGGTGTCTGATGGCGTATAGTTTTTCTTGAAATTACAGAAATTTGTTTGTTTAATATTCTGTAAATCAAATACTTGTAGGTTTTTTTTGTCAGTCTGCCAGACAAAGTACAACATTGACAAAACAAGATAAACTCAAGGTCAATTCTGACCATATCTGTGCAGATGTTCAGAGTCGTGGAAAGTCAGTGTTTACATTTCTATGGTGCAAACTCTGGACTGTTTAATACGGTTGAAAGCTCCAAACAAACAGTTGTACCAAGAGACGGTGTAGTAAAGCTCCCCATGGATGGTACAGGGACCAGATAATTCTGCTGAATCAAATTAAATCCCTCCAGAACCTTCTCTCCTGCACTGTCCGACTCCATAAAGAAAAATTCTCATGAGTCTTGTTTTTAACAAATTATAAAAAGGCAATCACAGGCTCCCTGCAAAAAAATAGTTCTTAACTGTTACTCCCACTTCTTGTTTTTCCTATAGTTTCATTATATGAATTACAAAAGCTGTCACATTAACAAAAAGAAAAGAAAGTTTCAAATTAACCCAAAAATCAATCAAGTCTCTCCATACCAGGTTTGGTACGATCATACCAGTACTGAGACCAAAACCAAAAACTGACCTCACAAGTATCTGGCAACCAACATGTGGAAGACGCCGCACCGAAGTCTAATATTGTTTGAAAAGAAACAGGTACAGCACATACTGTAACGCTCCCTATCTTTGGTTTCTGTAAAAGATACAGCAAGATCCCCCTAACCCTAACCCCCTCTTAATGCTAAGCTATGCTAATCCCCTCTTGGCTCCAGCTCCATTCTTAACGCACAGATAAGATAAGACAGATATCAATCTTCTCATCGAATTGAAATATGTTGAAATATTCCTTTAATAAAGATTTATCGACCCTGACGGATTCAGATTAGAGGATCAATCAAGCTGTAGATCTCTGAATATGATTTCATCTCATATTTCAACTCAGTCCAGATGGGGGGAAAAAAGCCAAGTCCTGCAGCTTGTTGTTGTTCAGGCTAATTAGAAACCCTCAGATTTCTGTCACATGGAAGTGGGAAAAAAGCTCTCAGTTCAGGGACTTTGATTAGAAGCTTCTCTATAAATATTCTTCAGTTAATATGTTTTTCAAAGTTTACTTATGTAAGACTAGTCCAGGTAATTAAGACTACAGCAGACAGACAGCGAGTGGAGAATCAGACGATTTAAGTATTTTTCCAGGCGTCGGGCCTTTCACATTCCAGCCGCTGTCTGTTTCTGTCGTTCTGTCTGCCGTTGAGATCCAGCACTCTGCTGTTCAACTTTCTTCAAAATGAACCGTGAAAACAAAAGCTCCTCTGTACCGACTCGGACGGTCCGGCTCCTGTTTCTCACTGCGACGCTCGGCCAAACTTCCGCTGGCGCTTCAATCAGTGTTAATATCTTAAATGAGTGCACACCTATCAGTGACATCTCCTTCTCCGTGTGTGTCTCAGATCTGATGTTTTTATAATCAGTGTTTACAGCAGAAGGCTCGCTGAAATGGGTCACATGGATAAAAATACCTGGACCTAACATGACAATGAGGAAACTCTAAACCAGTATTGTGTACTGTCCTGATTTTCTAATGTGATATTCTAATATTCTGTCTTTGATTGCCTGTGAGATTATTTCTTCCATGTGTTAACTAGAATTGTACTGCGTTATTTTATCATTCATCTGGGACTGCTTGTAAGCTTGGCTGAGTCACTGGTAGAAGTGAGGACAATCAGGCCGTGATAGAAAGTAAGGAAGCTGTTTTTAGATCACTTACAGTTGTTCTCTGTCTCTTATTTCACTCTCAGTTCATAACTGCACTGAGTATTGATCACCTACTAAAACAGAGCTGAAGACTTTCAAATGGAGTCAGATAAAAGCCGCCGTTAAGCGTGAAGGTGAATGGAGCCACAGAGACAATAGCAGCTCTGTTGTTCAGTCCTGAACTGATCTGAACTGTTCTGGGAGTCCAGGAGCTGCAGGCCTCGTTCTCAGATGTCCTCTGTTACCAATACAAACTGATTACTAACTGACTGGACCGACAGTTTGGGTGACTTGCTATTTAAGGCCTCTTGAGACGGACTCAATGAGCAGCAGTCTATTCTTTGTTTAGCAGTGTTTTATGTTGGTTTGGCCTTTAATCCTGCTGGTTTGAGACTGGACTACAGCGCTTGGAAAGAACTCCACTCTTAATTATTGCTATTTTCAGCGTGAATGCACTGTTGTATGCACTTCTTTTTTTTTTTTTTAATCCATGTCAGTGGGGTTTATTTGGCTCCAATGAAAATACGATTACAGTGACACTACATGGTTACATAAATTCACAAAACATGTTACAAACCTTACACCCTGTTCACCCTTCTCCATCATAGCAAACTACAAACAAAATGTATTTGTTATTTGATCAGACTGCAGATTTGAATCACATCTTTTACAGAGGAAATGTGGCCACTCGCTAAGTAGAGTACAGCTGTGATGTCTTCATCTGGGAAATCAAAATCTATTTATTTAGGCAAAGTTCTTGCACAGCTGGTCGTGTTTAGTCAATCTTCAACATTTGGCATTTTTGTACTAGATGAAGCGATTAGTCAATTAATTGATTAGCTGATAGATTGCTAACTCTTTTGATAATTGATTATTGTTCCAAGCAAAAATGCAAAGTATTTTCAGAATAATGAATAAACAAATAATCAGTGTATTAATCATTGATAAAGTAGTTAGTCGGTTACTTAGTTATATCCCTAATCGATAGCCAAACCCAGGTTTGGAGCAATGGTGCCAAGTTTGGTCTGGTCATAACTTATTAAATAAAATAAATATATAAATCAATCAACGACCGGCAAACCATTCACAGAAACTTCAGATTATATGTAACCAGGCTTGAAGCCACCCATTACTTGTTTATCTGCTGAAGTTATGTTACAGCAGCATGTAAAACTGATTCTGTTCAGACCATTTATTATGTAAAATAACAAAAGAAAACAAGTATGAGAGACAAATGAGCATTAACTGGGGCAACACGGCATCATTTTTCTAACACAGCAGTAACTTGATCTGTTAGCAAACTACCCCACAGCTATAGCACATAATATGTAAAGAACTCTACTCAGATGCTGGTTATATGGAGCCAGAGGGGTTCATGTAGAAATGACTGAACCCACCCACTCTCTCTGCCACATCAGCCCCAGTGACCCCTCATACTGTAACAGAACCACAACGTTGAATAACGTTCCCTCAGCCTCTGAACTGAGGGGAAGAAAGCCGGCGATTGTGAAGGAAACCCCTTGGCCTCTGCAGGAGGGGGATTAAGTATTAGGTAATTGTGTTAGAGGAGATTAGATTAGAGACACGAAGCAGAGCAGGTTAGCTGGAGACGAGAGACCAGGGCTACCTCTCTGAGCTTGGGATATTCAAAGGGAGACATAGAGTTCTTAATAACAAGCCTGTGGTATGAGTCCAGGTCTGATTGACGACGAACAGCCGGAGAATAAAAAAAATTAAAAAATGTGGATAGATAGCAGAGACTACATCGTCCCCATGTGGTATCAGTTATCATGTCGTCCTTATCCAATCCCAGTCCTTATGTAAGACCGATAAATATGATTACTCATCCTCCTTATGTGATCCAATATACAGGAGCACAGGGCTGGAGAACGTTCCACTTAATCCACGAAAACCATATCTTTGCATAATGGGTTGAAGAGGGATGTTTTGCAGTGGGAAATAGAGAAGCGGGGTTATGGACATGAGCTGAATTCGATGAGGAGGATAAAGTAGAGAGCCCCCCAAAAAAATACACTGCCAGGGAAGTATTAGGGTCATATTTTTAGCCCTGCTTGTGGCGTGGCTCTGAGGATGGTAATGTTGGTGGGTCGGTCCACCACTTTGATCCTTTGATTAAACTATTTGATGGATAGTCATGAAACACAGTCTTCCTCAGGGGACAAATCCTGATTAATTTAGTGATCCTCTGACTTTCCCTTTAGCTCCACCATTAGGGTCAAATTTATGCTTTCATGTGAAATATCTTGATAAATGCTGAATAGACTGTCATGGCATTTCCCCCGCAGGATGTCTCCCTGTAATCCTGATATTTCAATTGTGAATCTAGCATCATCCGCAGGTCATTATCTTTCCATTGCTTTGGTTTCTGGACAAATACTTCCAAATCTAACATCAATACAGACGGGTTAGTATGCTGGTCCTAGCATTTAACATGTTTCAAGCACAATTACCAAATATTTCCGTGTCCCAGCGTCTCTTATTGAGAATTCCTACAGTTTTATAATCACTGTAAATTAAATCTGTTAAGGTTTCGGACTGTTGGTCAGACAAAAGAAGCAACGTCACCTGAGGCATTAGGTTTCTCTTTCTTTTTTTTTCTTACTTTCTGACATTTGTATGAACCAAATAAATAGAGAGAGTTTAATCCACAAAATTATGAACAGATTACTTGATAATGAAAACAATCCTGAATTGCAGCCCTAGTACTGAGCCCAAAACACCATGACATGGCATGGCTGTAGACTGTTCATCTCTCATTATTACTGCAGTTAAAAATAGTTTTCTGTCATTGATGCTGTGAATTTACATATTTATGATGGATTCTCCCCACTACACACACACACACACACACACAATAATGCAATATTATGTACATACGTACTCAGCTTCTCGACCTGCTCACACGACTGTGGAACATAGCAGGAAATAACAATTTGTGATATGAGTAACATATCACCCGCTCTCAATATCAGAATTATTAGTATTTTATTATGTTTTGTTAGGCCTTGACTCAGTGACACCTACACTGGAGGGTTTCAGTCGGCGTCTTTTCAGTATTGAACTGAATATGTGTGCATGCATAGGGAGGAGTGAAACCGGTGAAAAAAAGCAAGTCATCCTCTCTTGTGCCAACGTCTAAGGACCGTCATAACAGTCACAATAATTCTGTCAGTAATTTTTAGTATTAATTTGTCTGTTCTATTACTGTCCATTAAAGCACCTCATACAGAGTCTGATCCCATCATTTCTACCAACTCAGCATTTGACATTTATAAGCTGTTTAAATAGCATCTACATCATTACAATAAGGATTAAAAATATAAGATTATTACATGCCTTCAGGTGAGATTACATTATATATAAGACAATCATCATCTTGGACATATTAACTAATTTTATGTATATTTTGGATATGTACAGATGTTCTTAAGTTGTTAAACGATGTAAAAAACGGTTTATTTTGAAGGTTAAAGGTGGAGTTAACAGAGATCCAAAGACAAATCAACAGTGAGATCTCTCTCTCTCTCTGGGTATTTTTAGTTTTTATACTCCTAAAAAATGTTATATATAGATGTTAACTGGCCTTAAATTAATTGATTTTTATTTAATAATTGTCTCATTAATTAAGGTTCAAACCAGGATCCCCACCCTGGTCCTTCAAACCCAGTCTGGATCTGCCTGAACGTCCTCGTGATCACAACACAACAAATTGACTCATCTAACGGACCTCAGTCGTCTCTCGTCCCCGACTGCCCTTCACCCTCCTTCAGCCCCGTATCCTGCCACTTTCCTGCCCTTCACCCTCCTTCAGCCCCGTATCCTGCCACTTTCCCCGTCCTCCTCCTCCTCCTCACCTCCAGCAGCGGCAGGTCCGGGTCCAGGTGTGTAAAGCTGTGCAGGACCACCGGGCTGGGGTCTTCGACCACCTCCAGCCTCACCCCGTCCCAAATGTTCCGCACCCTCCACGACGAGTCAAACATCTCGAGCAGCTGTCCCGGCTTGACGCTGTGCGCCTCGGTTTGCATCCCCGAGAAATAGACCATGGATGCCCGCGGAGCCGAGTGTTCAGTCACAGCAGCGGTAGCGACATTGTCACGGACTTTTCCTGGTGTTTTCTAAAGCGAGGCGTCAATCCTGCTGTCTGTGGTCCAGCGTCAGTGGCGGATCATCGCTGCTGTCCGTAGCGCTTAGGAGAAGCATGACTCAGACGGGGGCTTTCTAAACCCCGCCCCCACGGCTGTGTTGCATTCAGTGCCGTCGGAAATATCATAAACCGAGGATGTAACGGGGGATTACCATTTTAAAAACACTTTCTATATTCACTCTGAGAAAACAAGCTATTCCCTGTTACTTAATATTATTTCACGCTACTGCTATAACATGAATATAAATAAAATAACTGTACGATAAATAACAAAGCGAACCTACTGAGTGCAATGTTGTATTTGTACCTTTATTCTTACTGATGTTTGCTGACATGCCAATTTCCCTGGAGAGCAATTAAGTCTTAATTGATCTTAATTAAGCTCATTATCGAAATAACAATAACATCGTTAATGTATTTTGTTATGGACTGAAATAACTTAAGTTCTTTCGATTTATTTGAACTTTTGTATTATTATTGTTTCTGCCATGTACGCCAGCATAAAAGTAAATGCACATCATATGACATTTACTGGAGTCCACCAGCAAAACAAATATTTTTGTCCCAAAGCCCCTTCTTTGACTATTCTGTGTGCTACATTACTATTTACAACACGCATACTAAAAAGTACAACTCTACGCGGTGTCCCTGAAGGTAGCGCTAAACTCCCCCACTCTTATGTCATGCCTATGGGAAATGATGGCAGCGTGTTGTTTCTGCTTTCACTATGGCAGCAGGCTGGTATGGGAAAAGAAAACACACTGATGTACAGTTCATTGTCTCTGCTGTCTGATGAAAACACACATTTACACTCCGAAGACTACACAGAGAGAAGCAGCTCAGTGCATTTACTCAAGCACGACTCGATACACTTTCCAGGAAACTGTATCTTTATTGAATTTATGATCAAATATAAAGCTACTCCACATTATGTAAAGCAGACTGACTAGATATAATTTTAAAATGGTATGTTAAATGCATTTAGCAAATAATAAGATTAAATAAGAGATATGAAATATAATTGATTAGTCGGTTGATGTTTTAAATACATAATTCATCTCACTCTCTAATGAGAGAGTATTTTGACATCATGGAAATATAACTAAAAAAGTAACTAAAAAGTAAAGCATCTGAGTAGACCCTTAAATAATGTTACAACGAGTTTTAATATTTAATGAATCGACCATTTATTTTACCTAAGAACCAATTTATCATTTGATCTATAAAATGTGAAAAAATGCCTGTCACAAGTGTCCACAGCCCACCGTGATGGCTTCAGATGTCTTTGTTTTGATCGGCTCACAGTCTAATAATCAAATATTAATTTAAATGAACAAAGCAAAGCAGCAAAGCCTTGTGTTTGAAAAGTTGGAATGAGTTAAATAAAATACAACAAACCACCTTAACACAAAGATCTCCACTAAAAGAAATGATTTTAATTACCAGAAAACTCAGACACACACCACGTCCTGTTTTTCACTGCAGTAAGCTGAATTATCACTGAAATACAAGCCTGTGTATTTTTGATGGATTGTACTGTCCTGTGTTGCATGAGCCTCCTCGCAGTGGGAGCCTCTGTCGATTTGACATCTAACACTGCCTCCTACTGGCCGATGTCATGAATAAATGTCTTACGCCACACTAAGACATCTGTCATCTTAATAAGATGTTTGCCAAGCCTTTGAAATAATTACAAACCATGATTAATTTAGCCTGTTTAAAATGAGAGGCAGATATATCAACAAAACACTGCCGGCCTTTACTTTACATTTAATTAATGCTGATCTTTGATTAATGTCTATCTGTTTCCAAAATGTTTCCGGAAGAGAAGGAAACATAATCCACGCTGGCTTTTTCACACCGACAACCGGAACAACAGGTGTGAAAGTGATCGAGCCAATATAACGAAAACATCTGCTGCACCAGCTGAAGCTCAACGCAACCCAAAACATGTTTGACCTCTTTGGCCCTTTCTCATCACCGGGCTTCATAATCAACCGCTGCGCTTCATAACTCACTAAATCTGCAGCTGCTTCTCACGGACAGTGTGCATGTGTGTGTGTTACACGATTTTAATGTCAGATCATTTTTAAATGTCCATCTTTCATCATGCAAGAAGACAATTGGACAAAAAGTTATAGGCCAATTAAATTTACAGCATATTTCGACTGTGTGGAAAGATAAAATGTGGAAAAATGTGCAATAGAAGTCTGATGTTTGTAATAACCCATGAAAAGTAAATGTGTGTTCATGACTTATTGTCCAAATCAAGGGCCTTTTTTTTCCTGACTTAAGTATTATTCTTTCTAGCAAGGCTGCAAAATCAGAGCCAAAATATTAACTTTTTTATTTTACATTCAAAGGATAAGGATTGTATTATGCTAGACTTTTCTTATTGTCTACAATCGCTATGAAAAGACAAAAAAAAAAAAAAAAGTGTGTTAAACCATCTCTAAATCTGTCTGACTTCCTGTGGCTCTCAGCACCAAGCCCATTACTGAAGACACAAACGTTGTTGGTGTCCTAATGAGCACAATGTGGCATTTCTACTTTAACATGCAGCCAACTTGTAAACATCAACACTTAGAGTCCAACTGCAATCTGATTTACTGCAGTGCACCTCACACCCCGAGGAGAAAGGACAACCTGGAGCTGAAGACAGATTTCAGAGAGAGATTTCCTGTCACGTCTCCAAGGAAAAGGTCGCTGTCCTCCAGAAATACAACCTCATGAGACGCGACTCTTTTAAATACACGGAGCAGTATGCCGCGTGAGAGGAAAAGACGAGTTGTTTTAAACAGCCGAGGGTGAAAGTTGTAATCTAAATGCTGCTTCAGAAGATTTTTCAAGCAAATAAGGAGAAAATGAAACACTGAGTACTGACTTTTGCATTTTGAGTGCTTAAACATCAAAATATACAAACGGGGCAGAACATATTCGCCATTAGCAGAAACATCAGCGCTGGTATCCGTCTTCCAGAGAAACCCGTTTGGGCTGAATCCCAGAAATCTCTTAAGAGCTCGAAGGGACGGCCAACTTTTAGTCTGCTGTGATTTAACAAAAGCTCTGCTTCCATCATCCATGGAAATCAATACCAGAGGATGTTGTTGTGCTGCTGCCGTGGCTCTGGCTGATGTTCCGACATGTTTTACTGTTCCCTGAGGAGAGTGACGCTAACCTCTCTCTCTCTCTCTCTCTCTGTCTCTCTCTCTCTCTCACATATATATATATAAAACCCACAAGCTTTTACTCCGATGCGTACGCAAATAGATACCAAGCAGCATAATTAAAGACGTCGACCACACCCAGCAAGGCTTTGACAAATGCACATGAGGAGGCCAGGTTTAAACAATTTCAATCAATCAGCAGTCAGCAATCACGCCGTGGTTACGGTTCAAATCAGAGCAGTGACATCAGGAAGATATTTTAGTCTAGATGACGGCAAACTATGCAGAAACTCCTGTCAGAGTGCCGTTCAGCAAGGCACTTCACCCCCAGTGGAGGCTCACTGGGCAGCGCTGGAGGTCTGTGGTTGCACTGGGCTACTGCCAGGCGCACAATGTTCCCCAGTGCTTCACAAACAATAAAGCTGTAACAAATAAAAGCCAACGAGAGTGCCAGACATGGATAGAGTACAGAGTTACATAAGAGGAAAAACACAGGCTGATAAAATGATAAATAAAGTGATTATAAATCATAGATGCATGTACAAAAGAATGCTTGTGAAGATCCTTTCGAAGAAGTCACGGGATAACTATAAAAATATAACTAGAAATAACTATGCAGGGTTTTTTCTCCTCATAAAACAAAAATATGTTTTTCTGGGATGTATTTGAGCTATCATTTTCCTTTGCAACTAGAGCACAGAGAACCAAAAAACAACTCTACAGCTTTTCTAAACCCTTTAGCCTCTTTTAGCTCCTTGTTTTTGTTTGTATGGGATATTTGTATTTTTATATTGATATTTATATACTTTTAACCTTTATTTTAATAGTGACAGCTGATGAGTGATGGGAAAGTAGGGAGAGAGGTGGCATAACATGCAACAAAGATTCATGAACATTTCATGAATCCTCAAGATGAATTCAGTCATTTTCTAAACCCAAACATGTCGTCAATTATTCAGTCCATTTTTCTATATTTCCCAGAAATCATACATTTGCCTTTAACTGGGAACTAGATTCCCTCCTATCTGATGGTCTCTGATTGGACAGCAGTTCACAGAGTTCTCACAGATCATTTAGACCTGTAAAAAAAATGTTATATTAGTTTTAGAATCTGTTGGCCAGAGCCAGCATGACGTGGGCAGAGAAACGTTTGGCCTGCCGCTCTTCCCGTTGTCTCAGTTTGACAGCTCTTAACAAGGACAGACAGTTGAGGTCAAGCCCCTGTGCTGTTTCGTGTCAAAGACAGAACGCTGTAATGGCGCTTAATGGAGTCAGATTATAGTCAGGGAAGCATCTATTGTGTCCTTCCACTGCAGACACGACGCATTGTGATGCAGGAGTCTTTTCACTGAAGAGTGTCCCTGCTTTTACCAGCATTTTGTGATGTTTTTGTGATGCCCAGGCTGAAATTCTTGATCTAATATCAGAGCTGTGAGCAACCTTGTGATCTGTTCCAGCATATTAGGATGTTAGTTAATGAAGAAATCCACCAGACTCGACCACACACCACATTAAATACAGCTTCTTTATCCCAGTTATTACAAAATTCACAGTTTCTTCCAGCCATTAAAAGTTAAGTTATTGAGTCATGGCAAATGGGTGCCTCAATTTTTAGCACCACTGCACAGCTGACGTATAATATTGTCTGATTAATCCAAATGACTTTCACACATTGAAGCAGCTGTTATATAGATTTTAAACTCCAGAAAAGAGAGCCTGAGGACTAGTTATTGGCAGATAACCTGACTTTAAGTATCCAGTCAGTCAGACTACACAGACCTGACAAATAATAAAACCTGCAGGGCATGTGAGGTCTGCTGCTCACTGTCCCTGAGATTTAACCACATCAAAAGATCATTTTCTTATACATACATAAAATCAGATTCTTTTTTTCTCTTTAAGATTTTTGCATCTTTGTATTTGTTTTGATAGGGACAGTAAAGATACAGACAGGAAATGAGGGGGGAGAAGCATATAAGACGCACCAAAGGTCTCTAACTAAAATCAGACTGGGAACATCGCATTACATGATATGCATCTTAACCGCTAGGCCTCCAGGACACCCCATACATATCACATTATGTACACAGAACCGGATAGCACTAATTCTGAAAGTAAAAACGCCGATAATTTGAACGAGAAAAGAGACGGCCTATCTGCTTCAAATTTAAAGGCTAACTAGATCTCTATCAACCGTAATCATATCTGCCTGATCGTCTGATCAACCAGTCAAATGAAAAGTACCTAGACTGGTCAGTGATTTATACTAATGTCAAATTAACCTTTAGAACTACAAATTCATCAGCAGATAAATGGTATCATGGTTTACCAATCAATACAACAAACTGTGACTGTGGCCGGAATCAGCAGGATGACCTTTAGGTTTACACAAAATGTTCTGACTAAAAAAAAAATCGCAAGTACAATCCTTATCAGTGTGACCTTAGAGACACTAAACCACAAGTCTCTTAACATTCTAAATAAAATAAATCCAACCTGTCTCCCTGATCTCCTGACCGTCCGGTAATAATCCTCGCAGACACCTGTCCTGACCAGCAGTCCACAGGTCCACGGGCTCCAGCACAACATTACGTCTTCGCACAGAACCAGTCAAGAAGCCTCAGGATCTAAGCGTTCCTGGAGCAAAATCCCACCGGCAAGCCTCCAGAGCACCCACTCCCCTCATCACAGATTGGCCGACCCCCCGTCGACGCTCTCCTCATACATATTTACTTTACCAGCTGTGTCAACAAACTGAGAGGAACAACACTAGAAAAAAATTAACTTTTGCTGGGAAAAAGGAAAATGTGTTTCCAGAAACTCAGCAGGTCAATCCATGTCTGTGAAAGGTGAAGTGAGACCTCTCAGTAACGGTGCCAAATCTTCACAAGAACAAGAATGCCGCAGCACTGTGGTGCTCAGATGCTTTATGACCACCAAACAGAAAATGAAAGCTAAAAACGAGGCAGTGAAACTCCTCTGAAGGAGTAACTGAAGGAGGGAATAACCTAAAACTACAGACCAAAGGCTCAGAGATGTAATCAGCCTGTCAGCTCAGTGTACCTGCTCTACAGCTTTGTCAAATAAGAAAGAGAGCAAGTCGGTAGAATGACACTGATGTGTGAGATTTGCAATGAATCATTCACATTCTGCATCAAATAAAGTAAAGTCTGTTATTTGTCAGGACTAGATACAGCAACACTGATAGAAGAAATCAATCTGAAAACAACTGCTTTAATCTTAATCTAAGGTTTTATTTGGATCTCCATTAACTGGACACAAACGTGGTCGTTAGTCTTCCAGGGGTTCACACAATAAAAACAACTATTTCAAATCACACAGTATCAATAAGACAAGAAACTGCTATATAAATATAAAGCCAAATATAAATAATTGAAATGACTCTACACATGAAATAATAAGTAATAATAAAAACAGTCACCAACACCTATAAATAAATGGAAGAATTTGAATTGAAGCAGCAATAACAAAATAATACTACATGAGATTAATAAATCTATTTTGGATCTGTCTGATGTTTGACCAACAGTAACTGAATATCTTCAGTAAACTTTGTGTACCCGTCAGATATGAAAAAGAAAACAAGAAAAACAACTTGATTATCAACATTTGTCTGATTGATTGACTAATTGTCTGAGCGTCATCTATCTGTGTCTGCACAGCTACGTTGAACCTCTGACTTCTTTTTGAGTGAGAACAAGCTATCATCACAGATCAGACTTTCATGTATCCGAGGAGAGATTTTATTTTTCCTTTTACGGACAGACAGACGCCGTGTTGCCCTGTTGCCCTGTTGCTCTGGGAAATAAACCCCATGAGACAGTTTCCCAGTAACAAAACAGAGACAAGAAGAAGCTTCCCATTCACACACAGTAAAGCAGCTCTGAGCTAAGCTGTCTCAGCCGACAGCCTCTGGATTTATTCAGTGCCATTACTTTAGCAAGCAGAGATCCATTCAGGTGCTCCTCCAAGGTCCTGGCATTTAAAAACACTTTTTCATGCCAACGGGGAGATCACTGGGAGAGCAGCTCTGCTCTGAGGCAACCTGACAACCGTCGCCCAGGATGAGAAACAAACCAGCCTCTCTCTCTGAGGACTGGTTCTGTCAAAAGAATAAAATAAAATTACTGACTGATCCACTGTATTGTTTAGCTGTCTAACCAACTTTTATGTTTTCATTTCATGCAATTAAATTTGAATGTTGCTGTTTGATGTTGTTGTCCGTTCTCTCTTTTTCTGTGTCTTTGAAGTGAGATATTTCTGTCGGCATCAGGGCCCGCACAAATTAATGGCTGCATCTCTGCTTGCAGTCATTCCCACTGCCGCCTCAATTATCTTCCACAATTTTAACGACCACATATGCAAAGTTTCTCCAACAAACAAAACTGTCCTCCAAACTGCATGGAGAGCAGCAGTGGAAGAAATATTCAAATCCTTTTCGAGTTTGAGTCCTGCATTCAAAAACATGAAGTACAGAACACAATACACACACAGTACACATTGTGGGGTTGTGTGATGATTAAATGAAGAAAAAAAAAAGCTCTAATTTGCAATAATTTGGACTCAGCAGTGCCCAGGTGGTGAACTAGCTCCTCTCCAGCTACCAGTCCACCCCCCATACTTTTGGTCCATGTTGGACTTGAGCCGGGCCACTCTCGGGTTCCCAAGCCAGTTCCCTACAGACTGAGCTACTGTCGTCCCCCCCCCTTTTTTTTTTTTTTTTAATAGAGAAATATTAGACAGGAAAACATTAAGACAGGAAGAAACAGTGGAGCTAAATGTCAAGGACCTTTTTTTGCTCTTCTACACGTCTGCCTGTTGCTTGCATCTTCCCTCCCGCCTGCCAGTCCAGTAGTTGTCCCCAGTGTGTTCCCACATTTCTACCTCCACATCCACCTGCCCACTTGTTCCCAATTCCCTCATCAGTATCGCTGTACACGTACCTGCCCTTAAGCTATTGTTCCCTGCAGAACTATCTACTGTGCTATCCAAGCCATAGCTTCCAGCCTTCCGCCTCGTTATCCTACCCACCATGTTTTTTTTTACCCTCGTCTGCTCTTTTTTTCAGACTTTAGCCTGCCTGCTTTTGCCCCTTTGGACTTGGTTGCCTGTTGCGGGTACCTGCAGGGGCTTTAGGGACCAAGTGGGAGCTAAGAATGAGTGACTAACAGTACACGAACTGCCTAAGGAAGACAATCTGCATACTGACGGATTAAAAACAATAAGAAGCCTGAACACTGGCCAAGAGTGTGATTGGGCAACAAATGAGAAATTAAAATATGACTGCTTCTTTTAGTCAGATTTAATTGTTGATTACATTCTGCAACACAATACCCCACTTGTGATGCTCATTGTTATTTGTTGCCTGGTGTCTCCGATGAACTACTTGAACACAGAATCAACACTCAATGAGCGTTCACAGCGAACATTATCAACAAGTCTGCAGGCGTCGCTTCATTTCCTTTAGAGCCGACCGACGGTTTGACAGCTCGATCACTTGGCAGCTGAGAACAGTTGGCTGCTGTTAAACTTTTTTACCATCAATGGTTGTCCACAAGATTTCTGCACCTTCTTGTTTTTTGACCTGTGTCAAAAAACAACTGTTCTGCCTGGAGAGACTCTTGATGACAGCCATGATGGCTTCTAACTTAAAGATAAATGTATTATTTGATAATATTAATAAACTAAATCAAATCTATGCCACATTATGAAGGGAAATAGCAAAACAGAACAAACAATAATACCAACTAACCTAATCTTACACTGCCATAACAAAAACACTCATTATTATATAAATGAAAATCATGACTAATCATTTTAATATAAATACTAGTGATAAGATTATAACATTTTATTTTAAAAAGCATGAAAAGAGAGGCACTAAATACTTCTAGGAATATCACATGAAGGCACTGGAAGGCACATCTATTACACCTTTAATCAATCCTAATGTTACATGGACACTCGGTCTCCAAGAAATTATGTTCATAGACTACTCATTTGTTTTCCAAATCTTACATCTGGCCGCTTGAGGATGGCTACAGAAGTGAGTCAGTCTCCATAAGTGGCTTCCTTCAGCCCAGCCCACTCTCTTTGCCCAACAGCCAGAGCCATCACACTGTAAGATCCAAACCAGGTTTTTTAAAACGGGTGGATGGAAACACACTTCACAGCAGCTTCACCTGACAGTTAACCTGAGCAGAAGTCTAATCAGTACCCGTGTGTGTGTATGCACTGTCTTTAACATGCGATTTCACATATTGTGACATGTATTAAAAAGTACTCTAGTCATTTAGTACTGAGGCCAAAGAACATGCAGATGTTAAAGGAATATTAAAAATCAAAGCACCAGGTCAATGATACTACATTTCCCATCATGCACAAGTGGGATCTTTTCATTACACCCTCTCTCCCTGACTAACACACATCCCCAGTTGGTAACAAAGGATGTCTGTTATAAATTTGCAGTCTCCATGCCAGAGCTGAGATAACCCTGATGACTTCACTATGATTTCATCAGCTGTTATTTTCCAACTTGTTAACGCTCCTCCACAGCCACAGAGCACTTTATACAAGTGTTTTCACAGTTTCCTTTTAATATAAACAGCTCTTAATGACTGTATGCCGAGACCCAATCATGATACATGAACAGACTGACAGCGGGGAGAAAGAGAGGGTGACTTCAGCCGACCTCAGAGAAGAACTCAGGCCACGTGAAACACAATCAGGTGTTGCAGCCGTGAGACACCGAGTGTGTTTGAGAACAGCAGAGCATCAAATCGAGTTAAATTTTATTGTCAGAGCACTTTTTATATAACAATATAAGCTCAGCTTTTATTGTTATAAGCTGAGCTCAGTGAAGTCTAACTCTGATGTTGGGTGATAAGTTCTGGCTCAGTGCTCCAGTTCATCCCAAAGGTGTTGGATGGGGTTGAGGTCAGAGGTCAGGTTCTTCCACACCAAAACCAGTTCCTTTATGAATCGTGCACGGGGACATGTCAAGTCAACACAAACTACTGACACAAAGCAGGATGAACCCTCAGGATCTAAAATATCATCAGATCAGAGTCCTCCAAAACATGAAAAACAGCTCCATTCCTTACAAGTACAGTTTGTACACTCGGGTGTCCATATACTTTTGAAAAGATAGTAGTGTCAACATAGATTCTTGAGGGGAATGATCCATCTTCTGCATTTATATACTGACATATAGATCAAAAGTGACATCATATATGTATAAAATAAGAGGGTACAGTCTAAAACACAGACTTCTATATCAATCTATAAACCATTATCATTTAAATGGGTGATAAAAGGGAAATTGCTCGGTGGGGATACGAGAACGGAAGATGTAATGATCCAAAGGTTTCAAAAAATATTAACAATTAGAACAGTTTCAAACAAAGCACTGAAAAAAAATTGCGTATCAGTCAGAGATAAAGAGCCTACAACCCTGCTGCTTTAATATCAGGCTTCTGATATATCCGGTACAAAGGAAATGTTGATCAGCAGCAAGATTTATTAACAAGCTGACACGGAAACACATTCATTAGACGCCGTGGGATTACTATAGACACGACCAAACATGTCGAAATATCTCATCTGCAGGGAGACGGTCGCCTGGGTGTGCAGGGTTTGGTGGCAGTTGCAACACACACACACACACACACACACACACACACACACACACACAAACTACACAAACTACACAAACTTGGCAGATACCAAAAGAAAGACGATCCTGTAAAACAACATTTCACTGTCATGAGGTGACACATTATGAAATCTGATAGGCAAGAAGTAAATCCAAGCAAATTCAATGACCTGAAGGCAAAATGAGTCGGGGACGAGATGAGAAGTCACCGGATGAACAGCAGAGGAGAAAAAAATAAAGTTTGCCTCTGAAACTACTAGTGGGTCATGTGATGTGACCTTTGTTTATGAGTCCTAACTGTTACAGTGAAAGTACTTCTCTCCTCGAGACCAGAGCAGGAAACAAATGTACAAAGATAAAGCCGTGATCAAGTTTACACTATAAACCACACAAATAATAAACAACGCATATATAACCGGCTCACACACAAACATTACGGTATTCATTTACATTTGTCCAAGTGCACAAATAAACACACAGGCCCGCACGGACACGCTGACATGTACACACAAACACACACGTGCTGCACATGAAGAGCTTCAAACTGTGAAACACACAAGCAAACAACTGGGCACACAAACACACACACACACACACACACACACACACTTAGGGGTCTTCTTGGAATATCTGGATATTATTCCGCTGTCTACTTTCATTATATACCGTAATAGTTTGTGTCATGTCTGCTAAAGATTCATTGAAATATACATGTGATGCCATCCACACATAATAAATACTTAAATATACTCTGCAGCATACAGTATGAGTGCAGAGAAACACACACAACCACAGAACACAGACATAAATGGGCATATACCCACACTTGGCACACACACTTGAAAATACAATTTAATACATGCACACATGCATACATACATATATATATATGAATGCACTCACACAAACACACATGCATGAATATGTACACACACACACACACACACACATGCACACACACCGTGTGATGTGGCGCTGGAGCTCACCAGATCGTCCAGTATGGTGACGGGGAAATCAAACATGCACATCTTAACGGGCTGAGCGAGGGCTCTGTGCAGGTTGAACAGGGACTTGGTTTCCATGCTCCACACTGAACGCAGCGCTGCTGCTGCTGCTGCTGCCTCCGCTGTACCGCTTGCAAATCAAGCATACACGCCGCAAAAAAAAAATAAAAATAAAGAAATAAAATAAAACAAGAAAAAAAAATAATAAAATCGAGAAGGAACTCCCAAAGCTGGCTGCTCGCTCGCTCTGCCTCTCGCCAAAGACTGCGAGGAATCCGTCTTAGAGAAAAAAGAGGAACCCCTCCACCTCCTCCTCCTCCTCCTCTCCTTCCCAGCCACCAGCACTCCCCTCGTTTCCCTCCCTCTTCCTCTTCTCGTCTTTCTTCCCCTCGTTCTTATCCTCCTCCTCCCCTGTCCCTTCCTTTCCTCACCAGGGAACGTCTTAGCAGCTGCACTCTTGTCTTTCCGTCTTCTGGAGGTATTGCCCAACAGCTCCAGCTGTTATGCCACGACCGCAGTGTGTTTGCTTTCTCTCTCTTCTCTCTAACGTTCAGACTCAAGTGCTCAGACTTATACGCATCTGCCAGATCAAAAAAAAAAAAAAAAAAAAAGAGAGAAAAAACCTTTTGCCAAATGAAATTCAGCAGGTACACAGAAGGTTTCTGAGTTGCCGTCTGACTCTCTTTCTCTTCTGCTTCATTATGCTGCAGCGATTTAATCAACAGAGAAGGGCCGGCTCTGTTTTGCTCCTGTAGTGCCAGACTGTCTGTGTGAGCCCATTAAAGATGAAGCAGGGTGACTGCTTCTGAGGCTGATGTATGATTCAGCCTCCCCGCTCATTAATGTTGCTGGTAAGATGCGAAAGCAGACGTTCTGGCTGATTTCCAGCCCTCATCTGAAAATTGTTTTCTTTTTATGAATATCTGCAGGGACAGTGAAAGTGACCGGTAAAGCTGCCAGGATGCTGACGCAATGCCTTTCGATTAAGTGTTATTAAATCTTTGATGGTGTTGAGAAAGTCCTGTCACAGATTCAAACAGTGTCCACAGTTCTGTGCCATCTTTTAAGTTTTTACTTCATCTCCTCCCAGAGATTTATGACATTCAAATTTTGCCTTTCGTCAGGTGGCACTCAGATGGTATTTTGCCTGTTTGCTGTCCATGCTTGCTTAATCTTGAGTCACATACTATTTTTTAAATGTGAACACAGCCTCTTTAAAAACATACCCCGTGGCGCTATGGAGCAATGTTTGGTTTGTTTCTCATGCTCTACTAGTCTCATATGAGGACGCACATGGACGCACACGAGCGCACACTTGATGCAATATTTATTGCTGCCAATGCTTTCACACTATTCCACCGATTGTGGGTGATAATGCACCAAAGAAACAAAGAAACAGGACGACGTGCCAGTGTGAGGCAGGAAAGAAGAAAAGTGGTAGCTTGCAAACAGTGGCTGTAGGTTTTAAAACACTCAAAATGTTGCTTTGGAAGTTTTGCAAGATAACAGAATTATAGTTATGTCCGCACTAACTACTAACTACTAACTACTCGAGCTTCCTGAAAGAACACGAGCCACGTCCTCTGCTAATTTTGTAAACAGGTTTAACACACTAAAACACACTGGGGCAACATATCACCAACACAACACTGGGTGAACTTTACCCAGTACCAGTACCTCAGACAAGGGGTTGTTTTGTCCCAGTGTTATTTTGAGTTACGGTTTGGTTATCCTAAACTAATATGGTACAGCGGCTGTTCGAACCTACTCTAGCATGTCACTACTGATGGTAAATGATATGTCATGTGCACACTGTACAGCTAACTAATATATTTGTGTCTATTTTAAGGTAAATCCAGAGGTTGTTGTGTCCAACAGTGGGTGAAAACAACTCACAGTGGAGATTTTTTATCCCATTGAGGAACTATAGAGCCATCTAGCATTTAGCAGTAAATGTTAAAGCTTTTAAGATGAGTCACTAAACACAGCCGATGAATATGAAAATGTCACAGATGACCATATTACACATGCAGAAGTCACACTTACACTGTGAGTGACGCTCATATGAATCTGTCCGCAGCTCAGTGACCTTCAGTCAGCTGTCCTACCTTTGACAGTCTAATCTGACAACAGGTAACGCATTCCTAAAGTCTAATTACCAGGTAATTTATCAATTGTCTAGTAAATTACTTTTTGTTTTTTATTTCATTTTTAAGTCCTCTAGGTACGAGTGTGTGATGATGCTCGTTTTGCAGCCTCTAAAAAGCAAGTATATCATGCCTCGTGCTTCACTCACGTCAAGTTTGATTCAAGTTTCAGATTTAGGTGACACAATACTGATTCAATTTCCAAAATATGAGTTTTCTTTGCACCTTGGCAAACACGCTGCAACACCTCGATCAAACTCCTGCTCTGTGGAAACTACCGCGCTACCACAGCTGCATTTAAAGAGAAACTAAACCTTTAAAGAGCGTTCATCTTCACATTTAACTGACTGTTCTCGGTCTGCATTGGAGGTTTTTTTTTTCTGCTGTATGTAGGTGAGGGTTTCCCCGCAGCAGCAGGACTGCATCAGAAACATCCATCCCCTTCAAATGGACTGCACATTTTCTTTATCATCTCCGCAGCCTGAACCTGAAGGCTCAAACAACCTCCTGCGAACTCTCAAAACAACAAAAAAAAAAGAGATTTCTAGCCAACATTGTCGTATGTAGGTCACACAGCTTTTACCCCAAATGGCTGGAACGGCGAGAGAAAGGAAGTAAGTTTGCTATGACCTGAAAAAAAAAAAAAAGACGACTGCCTCAGAGCTGTGAAACGTGTCTTTACTTTGTTTTTGAAAGCCTGAGGGTTCTTTATCTCACCTATCGCACGACTCATGCGGTCGGTTTTCACTTCAGCGCTGCTTCGGCTACTTTGCTTTTGTGTTTCATCATCGTGCAAATGTACAAAACTAAACTGAATGTCAACAACCACGCAGTGTAAATATTAACCATGTCTTTGGGGATTGCAAAATGAAACCCGATGATCCTTCAAAATGAGCAAAACAGCATCGTTGCTCACTCACTCTGCCTTTCTTTCTCCCATGTGGAGAATATTTACAAGACAGACGGTCTAAATATTTTAAGTATGTGCTGGTCACAAGACATGTAGTCTTTGGGAATTTCAACAAGGCACAAAGGCAGACTTCGGCCCTGATTCAAATGCAAATGGTGTTCGACGTCAAGATTTGAAAAGTACAACAGCGATTCAAGGATGAAGTGCTGCTTGCTCTTAAAAACACAGAGACAGTAGAGGAAGAAGGAGAAGAGAGGCGCAGTTGAAAGAAAAAAAAAAGAGCGAGAGGGCCTGAGACGCCACTGGGAACTGCTTTCAAATGCAGAGGCCGTCCCACGGCTGAATACTGTAGGAGAGCCGTTGTCATGGAAACAGGGAGGCAAAGCCGGCTCTTCATAGGGCTCTACAAGACCAACCCCCTCCCCCCTCCACTCCTCCCTTCCTCCTCTACAGATACCAAGCCAGGACAGGAAGCCAGACTGTAACCTGCGGGTCCGCTTCCTGTGGCGTGGGACAAAGACAGGACGGGTGGTACAGGTACGCAACACGTCCCTTTTTTTGTTCTGCAGCACGTGACCGTCAACTGTCATTACTGCTCTCGGTGTGCGGTGTGATCTTGTCTGGTGGCACGCTGCTTCGAAATGAGGATGAGGCGGTGTTACAGTTCAGGTGTCCACGGCAGCTTTCAGGGCAACGTGCAACAGGAAGATAAGACCGTCAACATCACAGGTGACTGGAAGGAGAAGTGAAACTTCTAACTTGATCACTTTCAAACTGAAAATTATTAATATTATAGTTATTTGTAGCCACCAAGTACCATCTATTGATTGTTTAGGTTACGGTATATAAAATGTCAGACTAGTAAGAAATGTCAGTTTCTGAAGTCAAAGTTCGAGTCTCGAGTTTTGAACAACAGAGAGTCAGAAAAATGGTTAGTTATATAAACTATGTAATAATGTTGACATCAGCCCCAATACTGATAGGATGGCTGAGATATTGTGCACCCTAAAATCAGAATATGATCCACAGGCAGGTGGCTTTAATCTATTTTGTTGCACAAAGTGTAACAGAAGATGTTTTATTCAAGTCTATTAAGGAAAAATACCATAGCATCTATTTTTTTTTTGCCTTTATTCAACAGACAGCTTAAGAGAGGGAAATGCTTGCAGCAGACTACTGTGGGACTAAACCTGTGCAACTATGGCAAGAACTCAGCCTTAGTACAGGAGCCCAAGGATCCAGTGCAAATTTGAACCTGATCTTGAAATGAATCATCATCGCGTGTCAGAGCAGAGATGATGGACAGAGGTTTTAATCCCTGTTCTCTAGTTGTACACTGGAAAAGAAAAACACCTCACTGAAAAGAAAAAGAAGAAAAAGAAGAAGAAAAAAAAAAATCAATAAAAATTTCCAAATGAGCGTGAGCCAGACTTCATGTTTCTGGCCTGCAAAGACTCTGGATGGAAAACTTGCCTTCAGTCAGCATGAACACGCCTGCAAATGATTACAGTGTCTACACACACACGCACACACACAAATCTGATCCGGTCACTCGGAAATTACAAACGTGGACAGTCAGCTTTAAAAAAACCCAAAAACGTATTAGAGTTGTTTGCTGACTGAACAAGCAGCTGACGAGAAAAGTCTGCAACAAGTTGAAATGTTGCACCGCTCGTGCATTTTGCAACACTGTTCATACTCCAAGCAACACTGTTTGTTCTCCAGAATATAAAAATGCTCCTGACGAGAGACTTCAAGGACAGGCCCTTCATCCACACACACACACACACACACACACACACACATAATATGCTTCGGAAAAAAAAGAAAAACCCTCGGGACTAAAAAGTGGAGGAAAATAAATATCTGATTCTTGTCACATTCCATCAGACAAAGAAGTCAGATATGCTTGGAGTGAAGTCAAGCTTCAAGAACAGTGTGGTTTCTGAAGCACCGTGCAGAAAATGGAGCGCTGTGGCTGCAACAGACAAGCCTACAGTAGTGTGTGTGTGTGTGTGTGTGTGTGTGTGTGTGGGGGGGGGGGGGGATACATTTAAAAATTTACGTGGTGGGGAGAAAAGAAGAATATGAAATAGTTGTTTACAGTGAAATCCAGGCGATGTGTTTGAGGGCTGGTTTGTCTTTGAGTGTGTGTGTGTGTGTGTGTGTGTGTGTGTGTGCGCTGAGGGTTAAATAGACCCTTTAAACAGAGGCAGCTGGAAGCCTCACATCCTGAAGCAGCCCGCTCTCATCCTGTTCGCTTTCCAGAGAAAGCTCAGCGGTGACCTTTGACACGATTCTTCATGTTTACTTGTTGCCATAAACCTCGCAGCGCTGATAAGTGTTGGCTTACAAGACAAATATTAAAGTTTTGTATTGGAACTGCACTGTGAAACTCAGGCTTGTTTGAACGTTTGCTTTTAGTATTTGATATTTCCACCTGGCAGATCTGTCACGTTTTACACCAAACAGACGGGAGAGGACAATAAATATTAACCTTGAGTGTAACTTTCTCGGGATGGAGCACACATCGGACTGATTTGTTATTTCCTGTTGACGCGAAGTGACCGTGCCACCGCTAGTGTTTCCTTTCAGTAACAGGGCGAACCCTCAGAGTCTGAGTTACATCATCAAGTGTTTGGGATTTTAGCTCATAATGTGATATATTTTGACAAAAACATGTCGCTTAGAGCTCTAAAAGGTCCTGTGTGTGTGTAGGATTTAGTGCCATCTCGCATTGAGGAAACTGAATACCCTTCGCCTCATCCTCTTCTTTCTCCTTTCAAGAGTGGAGGAGAAAGTATGACCATGACACTCGCAAAAAAAAATGTAAAAGGCCCTCTCTAGAGCCAGCGTTTGATTTATGTGTGTTCTCTACTGTAGAAACAAGGCAGTCCGTGTAAAAGGAGCTGCTTATTTTCAGCTGATTATACAAAAACGAATCAAAACATTTCTGCCAATAGATCCGCTTAAATGTTACACGCTGGAGCTTTAAAAACTAAGTTAGCAATATACTATTGTACATCCCATGGAAATTGACGGTCATCACACCATTGAGACGGTTGACACAGTTATCTCATACCGCTGCAACCCTATTAAAACATACTCTTTTCCCTACAGGCCATAAATCGTCTATATAATATGTAACAGTGTTTTTCAACTTGTGTGTAAAAAATCCATTGAAAGGGTCACAAGATAAATCTTGTGTTTACTGGGTGAGTAATAGGATCTAATGCACAACGTTCTGTTGTTTTTTCAGACTTTTCTCAATTTTTTTACTTTTTTCTGAACTTGCCAGATTGTAACTCAAATCTCAGCAAAGAATAGGGGCGGTCGGTAGCGTAGTGGGTTAAGCGGCCGCCCCGTGTGTGGAGGCTATAGTCTTTGCTGCAGATGTCCCCGGTTCAAATCCCGCATCGGACGGCTAATTTACTGCGTGTCACTCCCCCTCTTTCTGCCCCCTGCTTCCTGTCTGTCTATCTTCAGCTGTACTATCAATAAAGGCATAAAAGGCCAAAAATCTCAGCAAAAAATATAAAGTCCTGGAATTCTTAACGTAACATGCAAGTCATTGCTATGAAGTGACGTTTTATGTTCATATTTTTTCATCATGTGATGCATACAGTACTGGAAAACAGCCACATGATAATGATTCTTACTGTAACGCCTGCCTCAAAGACACACCTTAAGGGAAAACTCCACAAAAACAAACGCTGAAGAGGAGCAACAGAGTGAGAGTGACAGACATGCTACAGATGTTGTACAGTACATAACAATATTATAGGTAAATATATCGGTCTATAAAAATAAATGACAATTCAACCATCTCCACCAAGCGGCAACCTATGTGGCAAAAAACTGCAGTTCCTCAAACGTCCATTTGAAACTGGCTACGGAACAAGTCGATCTCCATGAGTGCCCACGTTTAAATGTCCAACTTTACAGCAGAAATAAACATGTTTACAGCCTGGTACAAAAAACTGTTTTGGTCTCTATAGCTAATTTCCTGATTTATGAAAACTGTACTGAGGCTGAATTTCTATTTAACTCACCCATTCAAATTATATTAAGGCTTAAAGTTATGCAGAATTAACAGCATGTGATTGACAGGTGGCTTGTTTGAGCACCCAGGGGTGATTCGGCCCGCCTCAGGTATGCTAATGGTCCACCTGTTTTTTAGACAGAGACAGGCCAACATAGCTTCAAAACAGCTCTTCAGAAACTTGCAGGCGATGTCACGCGTACTGCTGTCCATTCTTTATTCTGTCAGTGATCTACACCCACTTATTATGTTCAGGGTCACACACGGTGCTGGAGCATATCCCAGCATTCACTGAGCTGAAGTACATACTGACACACAAACACACCTTCAGATTTTCCACTTCACTCGACTCTTTGAACAATCAATCAATATTTAACAATTAATAGAAATTGATCAGCTGCTGAGAGTTTCCTGTCGACTGACTAATGGATTAATTGACTAGGCATCATCAACAAGAATGAATTTCTTATATCTCCACCAGTAACACACACACACACACACACACACACACACACACACACACAGGTTATGAGCTCCACTGACTAAAGGATATTTCCTTGAAGGTATCCGGTCCGCTGCTGAGAATAATACTGAGGCTAAAGTCTGAGCACAAGAGGACACGACAAACACCAGGAGGTTTGTTTTTAGAAAGCGACAACATTGGCTATTTTTTCCAATCAATCCATTAATTGTTTAGGACAAATGCAATCTGCAAGTTCCCAGAGGCCCATGTGTCAACTCTTAATTGCTTATTTTGTCTGAACAAGTGTAAAAAAATCCAAAGGGAGTTTGTTCATAACGATATGAGATGGAGCAAATCAGTCTCATGGTGTATAAACTTGATTTGAAGGCCAAATTCTCTGATTTCAGCTCCTGAAATTTTCTTTTGTCCTCTATGACAGTAAACTGAATATCTTAGTGTAGTGGACATTTATGACAAGACATTTATGGATGTTACTCTGTATTTGGCAAACAGTGATCGCTGTTTTCTGACATTTAATACACCAAACAACTAATTGATTAATCAATCAAAAATGATCCACGTAATAATCACTAGCGAGTTGCAGCATGCGTCTTTACATAACTGTGTACTGTACATTACTTACACTGCTTTTTCCAATATGCTATGGTGCTTTTTATACTTATTTTAGGCTGTAAGTATTTGCAGTAAGTCATATTACAAACATCATTACGAGATCCTAAAGTGACGATTATCAAATGTTTGATTTGTGCCCGCCACAACTGAACTTACAAATGCTAGAAAAACTCAGAAAGGCAGCAGATCTTTACATTGGAGAACCCCGAATCAGTTGAATTGGTTGAATCGTTGCTGAATCAGCTGACAGAGAAATAACCACAACCCAGGGCCTCAGGTGTGAGGATTTTTATCTTTTCTCTGTTATATATTATTTTTGGATAGTTGGTAGAAGGAAACAAGAAATATGAGGACATTACCTTTAAGAATGAGCGCATTTTCTACTCATTTCTAACATATTGTTTAGATATTATTTTTTAATTAACTGTTCAAACAGCTCTACAGATTTAAAAAATGATAATGGTCAAAGAAATTGCTGGTTGCAGCCCTGAAAAACTTTTAATTTACTGATGTTCTGATCAATCAATCGACATCATTTCAACACTATTTTCTTAGAAAGTAAAGTACACCTCTTTTTTTCTATCTGAACTCACCTCTGTCAACAAGTGAAACATCACAGTACTAAGAATCAAGACTAACGCTGAAACACACACACAGAAATAGAAATCAAAAATCGGTGACATAACTTAAGACAATAAGCTAAATATTCTCTGTTTATGTGACTGCATATTGAATATCTTTAAAAAAAAACACTGAAGATGTTATCTTGGACTATGACAATTGTGATGGGTGGTATTTTCTGACTTTTTAATAGGCTAAAAATAAGAAAAATACTTAAGAGATGAATCAATTAATAAAATTACCAGCAGTTGCAACATTGCAATAAAAATACTATTCCCAATTTGACTCCTCTGAGTGGCACAAAAAAAAATAAATCACTACAATGGCAAACTCCACAGTTCAAATAGCTTTTTTCTAAAAACAAATAGCAGCTGGAGAGACAGAGGGATAGAGAGAGAGAGAGATGGGAGGAAGGTTATAATGATGGAGGGAATATAAATGCAGCAGGGTCAACATTAGCGAAGCTACTGATCACCTGAACAATCAGATCCACCTTGCAGCACGCCGGGTTCATCAGACACGAGCTCTGCCGGGGGTCTTTATGAACCGATGCCGGTATGCAAATGAGCTCAGGTGTGCATTTAAATACGAAACCCGCTGACTTGACTCGTTTCTTACCTGTTTTTCCAGCATGATCATTCTCTCAGTATCATGACCTTCATGGAGTGTGTGTCCATGCGAGTTCAGGTTCACCGTTAGACACACTCCTCCTCTGCCAGCATCTTGTTCTTCACGGATGGAAAAAAAATAAATAAATAACAAGCTGGGGAGGCTAGAAGACAGCTACTGGTGTCTTTATCCTTCAGAGAAATGTCCTCGCTGACTCCAGCATGTCTCAATAGAAAATGAAGCAGTGTTTTTATTCACGGTCAGTTAACGGAGGAGGAGGAGGAGGAGAGAGAGAGAGGAGAAGAAAAAACAACCAGCTGCGAGAGCTGAGCGCTAGCTGTCGTTAGCGTGCTAGCGTTAGCCAGCTAAACCCAGCGATTATCAAAATTTTTATTTGTCTCGTGCCTTTCATCCATCGCCGCCTCGCGCCCCTTCCAGTCACGCTCGAGAAAACACAACGCGGAGGTGTCCTCGAGCATCGGCTCGCGAATCCCCGCCGCTGTTCGACGACGACATCCCAGTGAGGAGTGGTCAAGTCCGGGGAAAGATGTGGTGATTTGACCACTGTAACACTGATGCTTAAATGGATGCTGCTGCTGCTGCTGCTCGCTGGCTGAGGGGGAATCTCCGCGTTCACTGAGACAAGACGCTGCTGCTGCTGCGGGCGGAGAAACAGGAGCGTCTCAGAACAACGACGCTCCTGAACGCACCACACGTAGAAACGACGCAAAGGCGAAAACAGGCGCTCTCCTGAACAGACTCCAGAGCATTTTTTATTCGTATTAAACATTAAAATGAAAACACGTGTTCACATATGGGGTGCCGTTTGTAAAGCGTCTCGCTCTGAAAATAACAGCAACATTTTGTCACATTTAGCTAAAAAAAAAATGTTTAAAAAACTGGTTTGAATTTTTGAGAGTCACTTTTTTGCACATTTAGAACAATATTTGTGAACTTAGAGATATTTTAAATATTTAAATACAAATGTTAAATGTAAAATCTAAATGCTAAATCTAAATGTTAAATATATATATTATATATATACGGCTGAAACAGAGTCATAGTTATCCCTCAAAAGAACAGCGATAATAAGACTGCAGTAGTGATTCTTGACACTGGAAAATGTAGTTTTAGATGACCTTACTAGCTTTTTGTCACTGCTGAGCCATCTACATAACAACAGAGATAACCTCATAGTGATAAAGCCATAAAAATATTCTTAAAAAACAAAATATGTTTAACATTTCATACATTATATCAGTTATGATATAATAAAATAGTGGGAGACAGTTGTGGTTTGCACATTAAGTCCTGGATGATTTCCTCTGAAGGTTTTCCGGACAGGTGTCAGGATGAGATCCCAGATCTCCAGAACCAGGGTAAATTGGAGGGATTGTACACCCTACCTCGCCTGTTTTATAAATATAAAAAGTATTGAAAGATGCCTAACTAATATGAGTATTATATATAAAAAATAAAACCCACTTCTGGCCATGTTATCCCTACATGTGGTGGAAAAAGCGAAGTGCTTGCAATCAATAACATTCCTGTAATAGATCTCAAATAAAATAAAATAAAACAATTGTATTTTTTTTAAAGACGTTTTAAACTCAACTCTGTGTTGTTATTGTAAGGCATAGACTTATCTAATATTTTGGTGTTAGGTGGCGGGACCAGAGTTGCTAAAATGATTAGTCAAAATTGATGAACAACAACAATTTTGATTGTTGGTGAAAAGTTTTCATAATTCATCAACCAAAGAGTTAAAGCATTATCTGGCTCCAGCTTCTCAGACGTGAGGATTTGTGGCTTTTCTCTGTTGTCTATGGTTATAAATGGGATATGTCTGTTTTCTGCGTTTTTGACTGTTGGTTGGGTAAAACACGACATTTGAACACATGGGCCCTTTTTTACTATTTTCCAACATTTTATAGACTAAACTACTCAATGATAAAATAATTGCTAGTTGCGGTTCCAAGCAGAAAAATGGGTCTATACATCTCATGCAATACAAAACTACAGCCCTGCTGATCCAGTTCTAGACTGGATTGCATTAAATTGTAGGCTTGACATAGGCTCATGTGTCATTTCAAATTGGATTGATATACTCAGCGCCAGTTCTGGCTACATCTGCGCCCTGGGCGAACAACCCCCCTCCCCTATTTTAACCTGTTTTATAATGTTGTATTCTTGTAATTTGATATACTTTTATGGTTCTTTTTGTTTGTTTCAGTTATTTGCTGTCTACTCTCATTTATTGCACGGTGTCCTTGGGTGACAGAAAGGCACCTATGAAATAAAATGTATTGTTATTATTATTATTATAATAATCATAGTCAAAAATAATCATCAATGGAAAAGTCTTAAATGTTAGATGAATGTTTCATAAATATTTGCTTACTGGTTCTCATCATGCCCCCGGAGCCTACAGAGGTTCCTTTTTGCTCTGGTCTCATATGTTGTGTTTGCGCGGCCCTGGACCAGCAGCAGCAGCAGCCGCGCGCAGCCTGACAGGCGCACAGCCTGACAGACTCAGCTGAGGGCAACAACTCTACTTGACTCTACCTTCTCCTTCGCGGTGCATTTCGGGACTTTACGTAAAACCGACATGGCGGCCGCCTGCGCGAGAACGCTGTGTAAGGTCGGCTGGACTCTGCTGGACTCTCCGGCCGGTCTCAGACCCGGTACCGTGTACAGGCTGGTGGGGAATGTGAGCGCACAGGGGTCTAGGAGGGCGTACGGTACCGGCGGGACCGGGGTCCGCTCCAAACTCCTCTCCGGTCTACGTGGGGGTGGAGGCAGGGTGGTGGGCTGCGCCTTCCTGCTGGGTGGAGGTCTGGGTTTGTATCACACCGTGAAGCTCCAGGTCCAGCAGCACCTGGCCGAGGAGGACACCAAGGTGAGTCCGTGCACAGGCGCCTTTAAAGCGGTCACACTGTCAGCACGGTGTGCGGTGTTACCAGCAGCTACCTGACTGACAGGGTCACTCTGATGTAACCGAGTACATTTACTCAACTACTGCACACAGCGTGAAGTACTGGACTGTTTCCATTTAATGGTACTCTATATTTATATATTATACATTTCAGAGGGGATAAATACTCAACTCTGAACTCTTTAGTTACTAGTTACTTTACAGATTCATACAAAATATAATGAGCAAATACATTCTGGTTTATTATTATTCTTATTGTATATACATATATGTACATATATATATGTACACACACACACACACACAACACATATATATTAATATAGAGATATATATATTAGATATATATTATATTATAGATAGATATATATCAGTAGTATATAAAGTAATTAAAATCAGCTCCATCTTCATCTTCATTGGCTGTGTTTGTGTGTGCACATACAAGGAAGCTTGTGTACATACACAGATGCAGGCGCTTGAAACTACTATGTAGAGATAGAAATATACATAAATGTGTATGTAGACAACAGTAACATTTGTAGACAGAATAAGGCAGTAGTGCAATGATGCTGAAATAAATCTGGTTTGGTTTATGTACATGAGGTAGGTGACAGTATGAACAGTATGTGTATGTGATTATATTTACATGTTTACAGAGAAAGGCTGAATTTAAACAGCGAGAATAAATAATTGACAGTTTAGGGAGTGTCTGAGACACAGGTTATTGCACAGGGAGTGCACCTGACACTGTGGAGCTGTGTTAATCAGAGTGATGGCCTGTGGCATCAGGCTGTCTGTTTGTTTTGGAGTACAGTGTTCTGTAGCGCCTCCCAGAGGGGAGAGGTTGCAGTGATGTTTGCTGCCAGTTTCCTGACTTTAGACATACAGAAGTCCTGAATATTATATGATTATTGTGCAATGGGACATTCTGCTACTTCTGCTTTTGGTACTCGGAAGTACATTTTTCTGTAAACGCCGTCGAACTTGTACTCAAGAAGTCTGAGCGCATGACTTTTCCTGTTTGTTCTGAAGCTGAGCTGCTGCTGTGATCTACAGTACAGATACAGCTGTTCGCTCCATCAGCGTTGCAACAGGCCGTATTAAATCAACTGTCCATTACAAACTTGTACTGTAACTCCATTTTAGATCACAAAACTTTCAAAGATACTCAGGTTAAATAGCAGTGCATGATAAAGACAATGGCACATTTTATATAAACTGAGTAATACATGGTAATCTGATTAATTGCAAGTTTATTTGGGCACAATATCAACTGAAATTATGACGGTCCTAAGGGTGAGGTTTGCAGTATTCCCTAACTAATATATCAGTCTTGGGGAGAGGCCCTGTGTCACAATTTACATGGTGTTATTTCCAAACTAAATTTGTGTTCAATCTAATTACAGCAACTGAGGTCAGTGGAGGTCCACAGCTAATTTTGGTGGTCCCTTTTTTTCTCTGCTGGCTCGTTCCAGGTTTCAGGAGGAGGTCTGAAGTTAACTCTGTACCAGTACAAGACCTGCCCCTTCTGCAGCAAGGTGCGGGCATTTCTGGACTACCACAGGCTACCGTATGAGATCGTAGAGGTGAACCCTGTGATGAGGAAGGAGATCAAGTGGTCAACCTACAGAAAGGTTCCCATCCTGATGGTGGATAGCGAAGTGGTAAGATGGTCCAATTTCAGAACACTTGATCTGAATGTTATTTAAATTTTCCCAGGGTCTCTCCACATATATAATAGTAAGCGATTTTGCCTATTGCGTATATTTTTCTCTTTTGATGCGCATCTGCAGCAACTGAATGACTCGTCTGTCATCATCAGCGCCCTCAAGACATATTTAATCAACAAGTAAGTTGTAGCTTCCCTCATGTGATAAATGAAAATATGTTTTATATGGATGTTTATTATTATTAAGCAGCCTTGGCAATACACACCCAAGAGCCGCTGCTGTAATCCTTTATGTTAAAAATTAAAGATAGTGAACTTGAACTTAGCTCGGGACTGTTGGATGGACAAAACAAGACATTTGGAGAAGTCACCTTGGGTTGTGGGAAATTCTACTATCTTTCACGTTTATCTGACATTTTACAGTCAGTTAGGAAAACAATCAGCAGATTAATTCGTAATGAAAATAATGTCAGTAAACCTTTGTCGTCCAGGGAGAAAGGTATGTCTGAAATCCTTCGCTGCTACCCGGAGTTGAAGTCGGTGAATGAACGCGGGAAGGAGGTGACAGAATATAGCAACAAGTATTGGCTGATGCTGAGCGAGGACGAGACTTTGGCAACTTACCCAGAAAAGGATTTGCAGAAGTAAGTCCAGACCTGCTGTGCTCACGCACAAACCAGTATAGGTAGGAATTAAAGCCTGCCTACCGTGAGCATTCTCTTATTTTGAAAATTTCAGAGAGGAGATGAAGTGGCGTAAGTGGGCTGATGACTGGCTGGTGCATCTTATATCTCCCAACGTATACCGAACAACTGGTGAGGCCCTGGCCTCCTTCGACTACATCGTACGTGAGGGCAAGTTTGGTGCTTTCGAAGGTTTCTTTGCCAAATATGTCGGTGCGGCCGCCATGTTTCTCATCTCGAAAAGGCTAAAAAGTCGGTGAGTCACACATGAAAAAATGTCTTGCAGTGATCCTCTGTGTGGTTCTTCTTTATTTTCCAGGATGTACTGCATCTGTGTGTTTTGGAAATACTTCTAGTAATTGATTGTAGTGTAGTTTTTGGTTTTTAAGTCAGACTCTTTTTCGACAGACACAACCTGCAGGACGATGTCAGGCAGGATCTATATGAAGCAGTCAACGACTGGGTGGCAGCCATTGGCAAGAAGAGGAAGTTCATGGGTGGAGATCAACCTAACCTTGCAGACCTGGTGAGGGAATATGCCTGCCTCTCTCAGGGGGTTTTATGTCCACTGTACCTGCACATGCACTTTGGTCCATAGTGAAATATCTTGACACCTATTGGATAAATTCCCACAAAATGTGGCCATGGAAAAATTCTTCAATCATTCTTCAGTCAACTTTTCCTCCTTTTTACTCTGCAGGCTGTGTTTGGCGTCCTCAGAGTGATGGAAGGCCTGCAGGCGTTTGACGACATGATGGAGAACACCAAGGTCAAAAACTGGTACAGACGTGTGGAGAGAGCGTCGCTCAACTACGAGGGCCCCAACTGAAGCCGAAGTGAGTCGAACAGATCAAGAACACCGCAGAACACCAAGAGCAGCTTCGAGCCATCAGAAAGACTGGGTGGTAAACCGTGGGAAAGACGGAAAGACAGTGACCAGCATCAGGAAGCAAGAAGTCCTGCTTTGATTGTGGAAACTTTGTTTGATTTCCTGCTAGACGCATATGAGGTTAAACCTATTGATTTGTATGAAAGACTTAACTGCAGTCGTTTATGTATATAAAAAGATCACACACATGAAAATCTAAAAAAACATAAAGTCTGCTGTTCAGTTAGGGGTACTTTACTAACCTCTACTGGTTAACTGTGACACTTGCAACAATGTCAATCAAACATACTGTTTTATCAATAAATAATCAATATTGTCATCACCAAAAATATTGAAACATACTTGACCAACACAGTAAAGTCTCATTGTGAAAATATAAATTCTTGCCCCTTTAATAGTTAAAGAGTCTACATTGTTTCCATGCAGATCTGTAAAACATTTCCAGACTTAAAGCCTTAATTTCACAAAAGGACAGAAAATGCTTAACAGAGGTGTTTGTCAGTCCTAATCATAACCCGAAACATTGTTAAATATAAAAATCTAGAATAACAAGGCCTACTTTAGTGGTTTTCAACCAAAGATTGTGGACTCCCAAGCGTATTGTATGAAAAACAAATGTACAAATCTGTTCTCATTTCTTCACATTTTGCTGCAATTATGACTGACTTTCCATCATAAATATAGTTTTAGCTCTCTACAGCTTCTGACTGAAAAAGAGAAATAATTGGAGGCCTGGTACGCATCACTTAGTTTTAAGTGATGAAAAATGTTGAAATTATGGTCTTTGGTAACGCACAGTGCTCAGCTAAATTATCATTTAATTAAAGTGGATTTTTTTTAAGGCAGATGTTGCCCTAAAAAATTTTTATTTTGATTTCTTCTCTGTTCAGTAGTTTCTGTGTAAACATGCTATAAATACAACATCAGGTTATCTCTGGAGTATCTTTAATTTTCTGTGTAACTGATGCAGGATCAGTCTGGCAGCAAAGAATCAAACTTATGCGCTGGTGTTGTCTTTGGGATAGAATGAAATAAAATGTTAAGTTTGAATGTACTTAATATGCAAACTGAAGATTAATTTCTGTATTAATTGTAATAAAACCAATTCAATGTGCATAGTTGTAAAAAGTTAAAATAAATATGGACATGAAGTTGTGTGCATTATTTGAGCACTGGATAACATTTAAGCTGTAGAGTGACTTTTATAACACACACACTTTTATATACATACGTATATTTGGTTATAGCCTAACGCATAATTGATATGGAGTGTCAAAGTAAAAATGTTAAAAAATCTAATTGCACCTGCAGGATTACAAAAATACATATAAAAATAATATAAATAAAACAAGCTTGATCTTTACCAGCTGCGACATTAAAGTGAAGAACACATGATTAATAATTATAATCCAGATAGATATAGATAGAAATGGACTAACCCTTTCGAAAAATTGTTTGACCATTGACTTCCACTCTACAAAATATCTTAAGTATGTGAGGGGACAGGAAAGGACTCAACAAGCTCTGTCCTGGACTCCCCCGTAGACTTCATAGAGGAAGTGGGGGAGAGGAGGGTGTTATCAAAGCTGACATCCATCATGAACAACTCCTCTTACTTAAACAGCTCCTTCAGCAACAGACTGCTGCTCCCACCCACCATGTAAGAAGAAACACTACCACAGGTCCTTTCAACAGCAGCCAGGCCAGCATTTCTTATTTATGAGTCATTTCTTATTGTTACACCTTGTGTATACAAGCTGCTGTGACAAGTAAATTTCCTGATGTGGGATCATTAAAATCTATATTATCTTCTTTTGAAAATTAATTAATTCATTCATTCATTAATTCATTAATTCATTCATTTCATGGAGACCAAAAAAACAAATGCAAGGATGATAAACACTTCCAATAAACTGCTGATGAGGTTTTATTTCAGACATTTGGTTTATAGATACAGATGAAGAGTACAATATGATCTACATTATATTCAGAACACATCTCTGCTCCTTCAAAATGACAGCTGGAACAAAAAGCGCACAGAGTTTCACTCTAAAGCACAGCAGAGTCAGACGTCTTGTCTCGACATGGAGATCAAGTCGTTTGTGTTTTGGAAATACTGACTAATACACTTCTGCAGTTAAACCCCTTCTTATTTCTAATCTTAGGATGATTTCATTCACAACTATTAAACAACAGAGCTTTGATCCACATGGTGGATTCATAAAAAGATAAATCGTCGAAGTTCAAACAACTCCAAACTGTCTATACAATTTGGATTTGAACAGCGACTATCAAAACACGAACAGCAGTTATCCTATGGTGAACAAATAAAATAAAGAGCTTTCTCTCCCACAGGGATTACAATAAAATAACAGTAAAACAGCTCCACATTATGATCTTTGAACTCTGGAGAAAGATTTTAGTCTGAGGCACGCAAGGAGACATTTACACAATCCATAATCATTGCATGTCCTCGTTCAACAATTTGGCTCTTTTTGTTGGATTTAATTTGTTGTGCACATAAATGTAAACATCTTCTAAAGCCGCAAGTAGCAGAAAACTATGAGAACCAATGCTGAGAGGACGGCTGCGTTGGCAAGACAATGCTTTGAGGAAGTGCCAGAGATGAATAACTTGCTGTCAGCCCGTTCAAACTGTTCCTGATATGTTCGTCGAGACGTTCAGCAAATGAACCTGACACAAAGTTCATGAGCCACGGGAGCTGCATTACTTCTCGGTTCAACATTCATCTTCTTTCCGATCACATTACACTGCCTCCCTCCCTCTCTGATTTATCCAGTTCTAAACAGAGTCATGAAGCAATATATAACCCGGCTCGTCCTCTATCACAACCTCCAGAAGTTGGAGCTCAGTTGACCTTTGGGCGGACTGATCTGCCGGCTCTGCAGTGACGTCTACAGGTGGGAAACAGAATTACATTTATTTATTTTTAAACAAGAAGTAAACCAAAACTTGTAATTATTAGATATCAGTGTTTATTTCATTTCAAAAACATCGGTACACTTGTGTCTCAAGTGTGTTGTACCTGCCAAGAATTAGCAGCTAGGTAAGACAGACTAAGAAATTCTCCCGGTGTGTTGGGCCGCCAGTTAAAATAACCATTTGCAAACTGAAATGGATTTGGCTGATCAAACAATGTAGCTTGAGTTAAAGTGACGTACAAGGTTCATAAAATGTGTCTGCTCAATTTTGCTCATCATACCTCTAGAAACTGCTTAAGTCTGATGACTGAGCCCATCTGCCCGGTGCTGGTCACAGCTTCAATTCTGAAGAGACACGAGAAGTTAAACTTGTGCTGCTGCTAAAAATATCGGACCTGCTGCAAATCTAAAGTGAGTGCATGTACCTCTGGAAGTATTCGTCTTTAAGGAGCAGGATGAGTTTCCAGAACTGACCCTGATACTGCTTCATCAACGCGTTACCACAAACCTGAAGGAGACACACAAAACAAAAAAAGGGAAAGGTTAACACACAAACAGTGTTACAACGATAAGTGCTCTTCCTTATAGGATACTGACTCGTCTGTAAACACTGTGCTTGCATAGCTTGAAGCCTGGTGAGATGGATAATCGAGTGATTTCGTGATCTCGCTAGTCCAACAGCTGCGTTTACAACATGACCACACGTTCCCCTTATCTGCATATTCAAATGATTATGTGGCTGTATTTTAACTGACTCTTCTATGCTCTTTTGGGTTCTGTGTGTTTAGAAGGTGTTATACTCTAGTTTTTTAAAAAACTATTTAAAAGAAAAAGGTTCAGGACTCACCTCAAGAAAGTCAAACAGCAGAGTAGCCGTGATGTCTGCCAGAGGCTCCATGTTCAGCATCTGAGCCAACCAACGCCAGCCGTGGTTCAGACCGTGAGGAGCAGCCTTTAACACAGGGAGTAAAACACGTTATGATTTAACACATGGTGCTAGGAACAGATAAAATGAACAAACAAACTAGAACTTTGCAGGAAGTGAGACGGTTTTTACCCCCTGCTTGGAGCCGTAGGGCCACCGCAGCTGGATGACGGCAGCGTAGAAACGGATCATCCCCGACATCCTCTTCAGGAAACTGTCCTGACCTTCAACCCCAGAGTCATCCACACGGTAACCAAGAATCCTGATGAAGTGAAGACACAGAAAAAACCCTGATGCAAATCTGTCTCTTTATTTTTAGGATTACTGAGTGGGTAGTAGGGTGTAGCAACACATTTCAGTCTTCCTGACCTCTGATAGTCCTCCACAGGTGTGCCTTCCTTCATCGGAGGGTAATGTGGGACTGCGTATGGACATTTCTTGTGCAGGTGGGCGAGGATGAACTCTCCCACTCTGGGGTGCAGCTCCCAGATGCCAGAGGCCACCACGGCGATGGGGAAAGCAGCTTCGTGGTGAGACGCCACCTCCTCCTCTCCTTGTTTCTGAAAAAAAAATTAGAAGAAGATTGTGGGTTTTAACTTTTTATGGACTAAACACTGGAAATATGCATTGACGGGGTGATGCGTCGTACATCTTCTCTCAGTCTTTACATGTCAACAGCACCAGATGGACTCACCACAAACTTCTCAGCCAGTTTGTAGCTCACAAAGTCCAGGCCCTGTGGATGCTGTGAGGTGGAGACAGACTTTCCCCCGGACACCACCGCTCGTCCCGACAGCAGCTTGTCGATCTTGTCGAAGATTTCTCGGAGCTGCGATCCACAGTTGCTGGAGATTTGGCTGACGGGGATTGTGGCTGCTTTCTGGAGCTCCAGCTTCAGCTTCTTTGTCTGAGTCCAGAGAAGAAATATGAAATCGTCCGTACAAGATTTCTGCTCACGGGTGAATATTTAGATTATAAATATTCCAGAAGAGAAGCACAAGCTCACCTGGGCATCTTTTGGGGAGTTCAGTTGTTCGAATGACTGAGAGCACCGAGCAGCCGTCTCCTGCAGCTCCTTGTACCACTTCAGCATGCTGTCTTCGGCGCTGTTCTGCAGCCCTGTTGGAAGGCAATAATTGCCAATTTGTTTTGAAGCACTCATGGGGCTCTGTACTACGAAATTGTGACAAATAAACTGAAAATGCACTGTGTTCCTGTTACCATGCAAGTCTCATTCTTAATGTTTACATTCAGTTCCTTTTGCCATGTGAGGGTTTAAAAGGCTATAGCAGCTACAATCTATTATAGTAATATATAAACATAGATATATCAACAATAGGTCAGATGGCTAAATGTAACGTGATCAAGGTCACTACTAGTGCAGTAATGAACTCACAGCTCTACTTATTATCTTTTAAAGTAACTGTTTTAGTTTAACAGACAATAACTCGACTGTTTGGATTCACTCTTACTGTCATCAGTGTCATTTTCAGCAGCTGTTTTCAGCTCTGATAAACTCCCTGTACGCCACCTGCCCCGCACCAAACAGCAGATAGATTAAGCCGATTAAGAAAGTGGAACATCTGGCAGATAGAGATATTTTTCAAAAAGAAGTTCTTTTTTTTTGTGCTGCCTCCAAGCTGCCAAACTTTGGTGTTCACACTCCCGATGATGGAAGGACGCAGCGCAACCACATCATCTGATTGGCCACTGCAACGTGATTTCTCTGCGTTTTCAGCTTACGGCCTGTCTAACTGTACTGTGACAAAATAATCTCAACTCTGAGACCAACTGACAGACCTGACCTAATTAAGGCTTAGATGCCATGAAAGACTTATATCATATCAAAACCCTACAGAAACATTAGAGTCAGTGGTAAATTAGGTGTTTGCCACAATGAATGACAACAGACATCGACCAGCCAGTCATCTCTGGAGCCAGGCTACAAGATTCTAAGTTGGTGTAAAATTTGAAGTATCCTCGATAAAATGAGGGGAGCAATAACACTTCCAGCGTTTGGACTGAACTTGGAACTGTAAATGATGTTCCTGTGAAACGTCACCAGTAAATTCGAGGTGACATCCAGTCATTGATACATAACATATGGTCCTGGATCAGAACAAGAACTCACCTTTTTTCTGTGCCTTCTCTTTGGCCGTCTGCGCCGCCTTCTTCTGCGCCTCCTGCTGTGCCTGCAGCTCCACCTGCTTCCTGTGTTCCTCTTGCTGCTCCTGCTCCTTCTTCTTCTTCTTCTCTTGAGCCTTGGCGACCTCCTCCTGCATCAGCCTAATCAGTGCCCTCATCTCGTGGAGGGCTCGCTCGGCCGCGGTCATGTCGTCCACGGTGGGAAACTCTCCCTAGAAAAGACACAGCCGAAAAGGTTAGATGAAGCCTGCGAGGTGGGGTGATCCACATCAGAGATTCCAGTCTGATTCATCCTGAAATGGAAAACCTGGGAGCAGCTAGAAAGAAAAAGAAATATAGAAAATATACACACAGATTCTAAAAAGATATATGGCACTAAGGCAAACTGACCTCTGCTGTCTTTCGCACCACCTCTGACACCTGGGAGCACAGCTGGTTCCCACGGGTGCTAAGGGAGTTGAGGCTGGCCAGCGGGAGATCACTTTTGGTCTGGGTGGACGGGTCCAGCAGCTGGTTGAGCTGCAGAATCTCCTCTTGGATGGTGTTAAGGTTACGTAATCTTTCCCTGCCCTCTGCCTGCCGCTGCCGCTCGAGCTCCGCCTCCCGCAGGCGCTGCTGTTCCGCCTCTCTCAGCCGCAGGTTGAGGATCTGATGCAGATGGGACAGTGACGAAAATATTCAACAAAACATGCAAGGCTGCCAACAGAAGTTTTTCTAAACTTGTGAAGAGTAAGGGCCCATAAACATCAAGCATTTCAGATAATTCTGCCAGAAGTGAACCTAGAACTATAAACAAACGTAAAATAGTATTTATGAAGCTTCCTATACAGACGTCTCTTCTATAAATGTAAGAAAACACTCAGAAAACCATCAAATTTGACCGGCATATTTCAAAACAATATAATTTATTAAGCTCATTGTCATCAGTTAATATCTCCTTTCACTAAATTTCTCTGTCGGACTTCCATCTCCTGACAGCTTTGACAGGTTAAGACATCTGGTCTGTGCAAAGTTAATTAAGTTGCTGAAATGCTTTGACACCATAATGTTTCCAGACCTTTAAAACAACCATTTGTCCCTTACACCAGCGTCCTTTCTACATGTGGTCTGATGATCATACCTTCATTCTGTGTCGCTGCTCTTCCTTCAGCTTCTCTTGACGCCCAATGCTCTCTTTAGTTCTGGAAAGATTAAAAACCAGACCAGTTTTGATCCCGCGCAACATTTCACAGATGTTAAACATCATATGACGTAGCATCGTTGCTGGTGGCTCTTACTCTCTGTCCATCATGTCCCTCATGGTCTGGTACTCCTGCCTCTGTTTCAGCTCCATGAACTCCTCGAAGCGTTTCAGCTGCTCCGACTCAGAGCTCGCCACCGCCGCCACCAGCTTCTCCTGCATCTCCTGCCGCAGTTTGAGCGCCAACTGAGGGGAAAGATTTAAGGTGTCAATGAGGTGGGACTGCAGAGCTTCCTGTCTGCATGGCAGCTCACTGATCACATATGCAGTAAACAGGTTAATATCCATATACCAGGACCAGTATTGTAGAAAATAAATTAGAAATACATACAGAAAAAAACCTGAATAAAAGGAGGCTTGTATAAAGAAGCTTTAAATAACTTTGAGTCAAGTGTCCAACATTATACTGTTCATGCTTCTATATAGTGAAACATGAAAGTTTATATAAAAAATATTTCATCTATTTAACTTAAAACATTTTAAAGCAACATTTTCTTTCTTCTTTGTGTCTGACCTTGGCCTTTTCTCGTTGTTCCTCCTCAAATTTGATAATGCGGCCCGCCGTCTCCATGGCTTTGGGCGACAACAGCGAAATCGCGGGGAGTGATGCACTGGAAATTTCACTGACATCTGCCTCTGGATCGTCATCTTTTGCCTCCTCACTAAAAGCCTAAAGAACAAAAAACACAACAGTCAGAAACTGAAACTGAGCCACAGAAGGTAATGTGGAGCTGGTCTCCGTTTCCTTTTATAGAGAAGAGCGCACAACATCTGGTTTCACAGAAAACAACTAAGAAAATCACACAAAAGTTCTTATGTGAAGCTTAAACATGTCAGAAGATTTTTTTCCTCAAATACTGGAGGTGACACTTGCCTGCTCACTCACTGTCCTTAAAGGTAGGGCAGCAGAAAGCGTGCTGTGCTTGCCATTGATGTCAGGGACGGATCCTGTGGAGGAAATGGAGCCCAAGATCTCCTCAGAGAGACCGGGGCTGCAGTCTCCAGAGCCGGAGGCCAGAAAGCAGGACTTCTGCAGGGGCGACGAACTGAGCCGCTCTAATATGACTCCGGAGTGCGAGGACAAGCTGAGGGCCTCTTTACAACCTGCCAAAATATCCTGAAAGTACACAGACACATTAAAGCTCAAGTGTACTACATTCATTTACATGGAGCCTGCTTCAGCGTGGAAATGATTTTATTTGACCACAGACTGAATTATTAAGAAAAAACAATTGACAATGTTAGTCAATATTCTAACACCGAAGACCAAATGAACTAACAACTGTAGCTGTGATATAAGTGTAGTGGAGCAAAAAGTACAATGTGGCCCTTCAGAGTATAAAGTAGCATTAAATGGAAGAAGAATATCTGACCAAATATACTTAATTACCAGTGGTGACGACGTACTCAGATCATTGACTCAAGTAAAAATACAAATACAATGATAACAACAAATACATATGTTGCATTCAAAATCCTACTGAAGCAAAACTACAGACTGTATGGCTGATAATAACTAATGCATTAATATGCAAGTAGTGTTTTACTGGTGTAGCCACTCGTCTGAACCACTTTATATACAGTTAGGTAGTTTTGTCCAGTGGTTTCCAACCTAAGGCTCGGGCCCTAAAAAAGGGTCACAGCTGATATCTTAAAGCTTGTGAAATGATAAATAGGAGAGGCGAGAAAAAAAGCAGCATCAGTGTCAATACGTTTACCATCCTAGAAACGAAAGCTTCTTCTTCTTCTTACCGATTTTTATGAGGCAGTAATGGTTTGATAACCACTGGTTTAACACCGTGTTATCATTTCTTTTATATGTTACGAAGTCAAACCGGAGTGAAAGTAATAGATGTAGTAGTAGATACATGTAGTGGAGTAGAAGTATAAAGTTACATCAACTGGAAATACTCCAGAGAAGTAGAAGCATCTCGAAACTCTTCTTTCACAGCACTTATAGTAAATATATAATTATTTTCCACCACTGAGCCTGTTTAAGACGATATTTTGTTTTAAACTCGGTTTAGAAAAAGACCAAATGTCTGCTTAGATAAAAGTTACGTCACTTTATTAATTAAGATTATGCAGCTGGGCCTGGCTAACAGTAACTAGCCGTCAGCTAATGTGTGAGTTAGCCGGCTCGGTTAACTCACCTCTCCCCTTTCAGACCAGTACGGGTCGTACGTGATGTTTGCCTTCGGTGAATTCTTTAAGGCCTGCAAAGTTTCCCATCGTAGACTTTCAGAGGGCATCGCGACAGACTCGTAAACAAACTAAAAACTAAAAAACTACAGATGTTAGCGTTAGGCTAACTTTTGAACCGCCGGATGAGGTTACATAAATTACAATCCGATGGGAAACATCCCGCCTCTTGCGGAACAGATCTTTATTTCCGGCTGGATCGTACTCGTTTCTATATCTATGGTCATACCTCTATTATATTTTATTATTGGTTTATTTATCTCATATTAATATAATTATTCACGATCAAATGTACACGTTTGTTATAACAAGATTATTGCAATATTTACCACCCGGTTGCTGAACGAGGAACACCACATTATTATTCAGTCAGTTATTTGTTTGCCATAATTATTCAAATTCTCACCTCCCTCACTCAAAAGATAATATCATTATTATTATTAATACTACATGTTGCATATATATTGCACAGAATCCACCAGTGTGCATTTCATGTCTCTACCTGGTGTGTTACCGCACACTTTCCCTGAAAGCCCAGTTACTTTAAAGGTTGACGTTTTAATTAACAATAATAGTCACAATTTTGCTCAGACATATGCCGAGTTACAGGAGAACCCAAGTCATGTATACAAGTTCATAATTTATGCCTCATATGTTTTTTTATGTCTGCGAATGAGGAAAGAATATCTCGAATTACCAAAGCTTTAGACAGGGTTTGGCATAAGTAAGAAAGTGAACATATTATATTTAGGTAATCTCTTTATAGGAGCTGACTTATATATTTCTAACTTATGCAGAAATAGAATATGGGACTTTAGTTTGAATGTAAGGAAGCCAGGTGTTGAAAAATATATTTATATGTTACATGTTCTGTCAGAACAAAGTGTATATCTGATTAAAGTTGAAAGAGTTTTCAGATTCACATACAAATCAAGAATTGTGCAGGAAGTAATTTATTCAAAAGACTATAAGTACATTACATAAGATTTAAGCATTTTATTAAGAAATGTTTTATACATTTTATTGATAGTATATAAAACTCTTCAGTTAAAAGTATTAGTCAATAGAAAGTCATTCTGATCTACTACAATGCTTTAGGAATGGATGAATGCTGGTCAGGTTGGAGAATTTTGCAGACAGCTCGCAAGCAAAGAGTCACCGAACACATTTCCATATGAGGTTTTGAGAAAGTGAACATAGTTCTGCAGACTGCGGTTTGTAGAGTCTGACTGTTCCAGTCTGTCCTTCAAGTTCTGCAGCTGACTCTTGAAACGACGCTCCATCTGAAGGACAACGGACACACACAGAAACAACAAACAAACTGATTTCCACATTTTGCTGCAGTCCTGGCAAGAGAACCTTCCACTGACATCTTTATTATGCACTCATGCATTTCTTTAATCACTTCATCATGCTCAGGGTTTGAATCTAACAGACTACTCATGACAGTACTGAATGAGTGGAAATGTTTCGAGGAAGCACAGAGTGACATACCTCCTCCTTGCTTCGCTGTAGCTGACTCTGCTCTGTTTTGGCTCTGCTCAGCTGGCTCTGCAAGTCCAAGGCTTTAGACTGAGATACTCTCTCTTTGGCCAAAACCCTGTGCATGCTGCTGTCCACCTGCAGGCCAGAAAAGAAAAAAACAACAACTTTAGTTATAAGTCTAGTGTGTAGGATTTAGTTCAGATTACAACCAATTGACAGCATTTTCTTAAGCGTTCAGGGGAATCTACAGTAGCTGCAACAACTCGCCAAAAAATGCGTGCCTTATCTAGAGCCAATGTGTGTCCTTTAAAGGACACCGTAGAAACATGGCAGTGCAGTATGATGAAAAGCTTTGTTCCAAACAATCACATTTGATTCTAGATCAAATGAATTTACAGCCTTCTTGTTTTTGCAGTATTCTGGTTATTGCATCAGAGAGCAACACATTTGTAATATCCAATCTGAAGCCTAACTTCAGGCTTTAACTGCAAGCAGCACAGAAATACAGAATAAGGCTGGGCAAATCAGTGTCTGTGTACACCGATGGACGGCTAGAAGAAATGACCATGTCGTTTCACACCTGTCTCTGTGCGTCGTCTAGAGTTTGTTGTAGCTGTCTGGAGAGGACGCTGCACTCGCGGTTCTTCTCCTCCAGCTGCTGTTGAATATACTGGATACTAGATTCCTTGGAGGAAAGAGCCTGAGACATCTCTTTGTTTTCTCCCTTCGTGTCCTCCAGCCTCCTACAACAAGCGACACAGTAGTCAGCAGCTGCAGTTTGAATCATGCGTACATTCATTTCTCAACAAGATGGTTCTGGAAATGTCCGTGCCTCTCTAAGCTGTGGATTTTCTCTTTGAGAACGTTGTTCTCCTCCTGCAGCAGCAGGTTCCTCTGCTGAAACGTCTCCAGTTGAGTGCCTTGCTGCTCCACCTACAGGGGAACACAGTGTAGGGGTCTAAATCATCATCTTTATTGCAGCATGAATTTTAAAACTGTAGGTTAAGTTCGGCACCTTGTGTCTGACTTCAGAGAGGGAAGAGTTGTGCTCCACGTTCCTCCTCTCGTAGACGTCGGCCTCCTGTTGTACCTCCCTGAGCTGCTGCTCGGTCCTCCTCAGTCTGTCGGGCAATGTCTCGAGCTCTCTGACCCTGCTGAGCAGCTCCCTCCTCACCTGCTCCTTCTCCCTCTCCAGGCTCACCTGCACCTCCCGCGCCTCCTTCTGTGTCATCTCAAGCTTCAGGCAGTACTCCTCCGATTCCAGACGAGCCTGCTGGACCTTTACAGAGAAGAATTGTTGTCATCAATCTCTACAGTACACTTTCCAGTTTTAGGTTACGTGTAAACTGTGTGTGACTGTACCTTCTTCTTGTATTTCTCCATCAGGTTTTCGTGCTTTTTGATTGACAATTTAAGCTGACGGGCTTCAGACTGCAAACCTCTGAGTTTCTCCTCAGACGACGTCAAATGACCCTTAATATGACACATGTTTATGATAAATGTCATTGACATACATTTTCTTTAGTCCACAGAAATGATGATAGAAGCAGCCGCTGTTAAAACACTCAGCTATCATAACATTTGTCTTCCATAAACACCCACATAAAAGGTTCAGGTTTTTTTGAAGTGGGTTTGTATGAGGTACTTATCCATCCAGTCAATGACACATACAGTAAACAGCAGTCAGCGCACTCCCAGTAGAGCAAATCACTGATGTAGACATCATGCAGAATGACTAATACCACCCCACTTCAACAAAGCCTGACTGGCCCTTTAAAATACAATAAAGTGTTTTGTTATTGAAAGCAGAATGTAACGTATACTGTGTTTTTGATTGAATAAATGGTTTATGAAGCTGAAATACAGATGTATGACACTGACTTGGAGGTTGTGGGAGATCTCAAATCTGCTGTCACTTTTTCATGAAGGTACCTTGAGTCTTTGGTTGTCGAGTGCGGCGGAGGTGTTTTCAGCGCTGAGATGATGAAGCTGATCCCTGAGCTCCTCCCTCTCCGCCCGACTCCTCTCTTCCGTCGAATGAAGCCGAGAGTTCAGCTCGGTCACTTGACTGTGATGGAAGCAAAGATTGTCTTATGTGTTTGTAGTAACGCCGCAGCTGAAGCTCACAATGACAAATATCACAGCATGTCAACTGGCAACTGCTGCCGCTTTCCCTCTGTAATGTATCGAGTGAAATGTGTGTCTCGCATGCACTCACAACTTGAGAGCAGAAATCTCCTCTTCCAGCTGTCCTTTAGCAGCTGCCTCTTTGGAGTGGCGGAGACACCAGTCACTGGATGTGGACAGAGCTTGAGTCAACTGGGATTCCTTAAACAAAGCACACATGTTGTCTCATCACTAGAGTTCATGCTTTAGCCTTTCAGGTTATTTCACACCTGTTTATATTTTAGGACATTTTGCTGAGACTCCGGACAAAAAAAAAAGGAAGAAGCTGAAAAAACAGGATTGACAGTAAACTCAAACAAACAGGAAACTGTCCATTCCTGCGATTCGTCCGTGCTGTACTGAACTTGTTTAAAGTGAAAAAGACTCCAGAAACCTGTCCGTGCTTCAGAATCTGGTGTTTCACCGGAATATTGCTGCTGATGCAAGAGACGGACTGAACTTCCTTTGAACCTGATTTGCATAAAACCGTGCAATCAGACAAGACACTGCCACCAGTGAGAAAACTCATTTGCATGCAGGATAGGCCACAGAGAGGTCTGTGGATCATCCTGAGCAACCGGGACTCTGTTTGTAGAAAGACATGTTGTTTCATGCTTCGAAACACAGTGCATGAATCAGTCATTGTGCTTGTGGACCTGTGGTACCTCTGATTACTGACCTTCTCTTGAAGTTTTACTGCAAACTGTCTGGCAGATTCTTCAGCCCGCTCAGCCTGCTGGGTCAGTAGGGCGAGCTCCTCTTGACGTCCCTGCTCCTCTTTCTCCTCCTCTCTCCGCTGATTCAGACTCTGGAGCTCCTCCTGCAGAGCCCGAAGCTCCCCTTGCTGCTGCTCATGGCTCTGCTGCATCCTCTGCTCCACACACAGAGAAGGAACGAGATATTCACACATCACAAGTCGTATTTTCACAAAGAACATCACCATTTGCTTAATATGCTACTTCCAGCTGAGCTACAAAGAAGTGAGCAAAGTGTTCACAGACCTGAATTTGAGCGGTCAGCTGGGCCTTTTCAGCTTCTGTTCTGCTCAGCTCAGATTCCAGATGATCACGGGTTGACTGCAGGATCCTTGAAAGTTCTTCCGTCGTCTTTGTGTTGTTCTGCCATGACGGAGAGAAGCAGAGGGTGAGGGGGAGTAAATATGGCTGTGTGAGAGATACCCTACCTCTACCAAGCAATGACAGAATAAAAGTTGTGTAAACGTTTTACTTTGAATAAACAAGTGCAGCAGTTTAAACCTTTTCAAAGTCCAAATGCTCCGCAAGCTTAGAAGCTTCTTTCTCCTTGTTGGTGAGTTTGGCTAAAAGTCGCTGTGGGAGAAGAAGAAAATCAACAAATATCTCCTCACATGTCTGGTGGCTGATGATAATGAATGAACACTGCGTCTGATCAGGCGATAATTACTCACAATGTTCTCTGCTTCACTGTCAGCCATTCTCTTCTTTAGGACATCTTTCTGTTGTGACCACATCAGGTATTCTCTCTGTGGACACAACAACACATCATGCACCAAACAGTCATGTTGACATATGTTCTCCTCGAGTTTTCTTCTACTTCCTGTACCTCGTATTGACTCCACTCTCTGAGGAGCTCTCGAAGGCCGTGATTTGTCCGGTCAAACAACTCTATCTTCTCAAACAGCAACTCCTGTTGCCGTCCCAGTGAAGCTGCGTGCAATTTTGATAACCGCTTGTCCTAAAAAAAAAGTAGAATGAGAGCATGATGTGTAAGGGCTAAATAAGTAAATCCATCCATCCAACATCCATCCTTCTTCCTCCTGAGCGACTGCGTAATCATTTAGTGCCCAGTTCACCTTAGCGAGGCTGTCGATAGTTTCCTTCAGGGCTGTCAGCTGATTGGCTACTGCTACGCCGTCAATTTCTGCTTCTACGAGTGCCCTCAGGAGCACGTCTGTTTCCCTGTGTTGGTCCCCAGAATCTAACCTGCAAGCAAGGAGGGGAAAAAAATGTGTATACAGCTGTCATCACATGTGAAGTATTTGTCATAGGCCGGCATCTTTTTTGGTGTCATCCGCACAAGAAATTAGCATTTTCATCAAACGCAGCAGTGTATTTTACAAATAGAGAAACTTGATTGTTTCTACTGCACAGCAGCTGTTCCACAAAATACTGTGTCACTCAGGGAGAGACTGCTGAACACAGTACACCAAATAAAACTGCTCATATACAACAGTTTTTCAATAAAATAACACAAAGAACTGTGTTCTGTAACTTCTTTTACAAAAGAACCTCAGAAATAAAAAGTACACACATCAGGGTTTTTTTTAACCCTATCAAATCCTCCTAAATGTCTAGAAATCTCTCCATGGTTTCGCCCCTACATATGTTTTAGAACTTCCCACCCCCTCAGATCGTCCCACAGAGGCCTGTTGGGTGTGCCCCGTTCAAAGAAAAAAACAAAAATATTGCATTTGCAAATAAACTTGAACTATTAAAGTGTGTTAGGGTGAGTTTCTTGACTTCATTGAACTGATTAGTACAAAGCTTTGTAATTTCACAGCAGTTGACGAGTCTTTACTTTTTTAAACGACGAGTTCCTTCTTGTTCTCTGAGGAGGACGCTGAGATTTTTGGATACTGCAGATAGCTCCTCTTCTTGCTCTGCAGTCCACTGTTGTCCGATTCCACTTTCTGACTGATGCTGCCGTCTGCTTCTCTGATCGTAAAAAACACAAACCAATAAAACACACATGTTCAGTCAACACGCACAAAAAGGTTGAACGTAAAATATATTGACATGTCCAAAGTATCTGAAGTATATAGTGCCGCCAAATTCCAGTAAATCATTGAATATCTTCCATTTAATCTGATTGAACCATACATGTTTATGTACTTGGAAAAATTCCTCCCAGATCTATTTATTTGCCAGGATACCAGCTCTGGTTGGAAGCATTACAATGAGAGATGTAAACAGACCTGACAGTTGTATGAACCCACATCTCTCCGGGAGGACAGTCTTCCTGGAGGAATCCAAGGCGCCCGCACCTTTGGCCTTCCTCCATTTCCCATCACCTGAGTGTCATTTGTCCTATTCTGCAGAAAAAAGGGGGCATAAAACATTCATAACTCATCATCATCCTTATTTTGCACTGTTGTGCATGCAAAACATGTAGTGTAAACTCTAGTACTGTATGGAAAACAATGACAGTAATAATGTTTTTATATATATATATATATATATATATATATACACACGTCATGGTCATGCAGAAAAAGTATGAAATCAGTGCAGGTGAAGCCATAAAGGTGATGATTTTCACACATGAGCTACAAAATACAAAATAATGTATTACGTATCGGGGATATTTAAACTTTGGCCACCTTGCCTGTGTCTCAGCGTTCACAAAGTGCCCTATAAACACGTCAAATGACCAATGAACAGTTTATTAGTGTAGATAACCTGTGTGCTCCTGCTGGGACTCCTTCTCATGTGGACATGTACAGGTGTGGTTCCCGGTACATGGACGTGAACCGGCGGTGGCGGAGGAGGAGATAAATCCCGGGTTTTCATTCTCTCGAGACGTCACAACAACAGTCAGAACCGCGTTTGGCGTCAACGAAGATTCAACCGAACCGACTTTAAAAGGCGGCAGTTCATTTGTCACCGTGCAAAGTTACATGTTTACCAAGATAAATCTCGACTTTTGTCTGTTTGAGCGGACGACAGTTTGGATAGACAAACGCCCGCTCTGATTGGCTGGTTTGCAATATCTCGTTCTGTGATTGGTGGAGGCGAGTTTTCTATATGCGTTGCCCGTGGAAACCACCGCCGAGATGTTAAACCAACTGTTAAAGCACAATATATGTTATTAAAGGGTCATCTTTTTATAAAGTACCATTTAATGCAATAATGCTCATTCGTTTTAAATAATAATAAAAAAAAAAAACTATCACAAAAAAGTACGATGAAACCTAAAATGGTGGTGGCCGCGGGTTACACCAAAATGCCACTCCATTTAAAATGTAGTTTATAAATAAATGTAGCTAACGTTAGTGATTTTTTTTTTCCTTTTTCTTTGACGGCTTTTAGTTGGTAACTATGTAAAAGTTGTGCTCGGAGGCTGTTGTGCTGTAATGTGCAATGTGCGTAGTTAGGAGAGGAAATGGTTGAGATGACTGCATTTCCTGTTTCTTTGCACACAACTTCCGAAATGTAGTCAGCCTGAAGAGCAAGAAGCTAACGCTGTCTGTCCTCGGTAGCTGCTTCTTAAGTTCACGAATCACCATATAGAAGTATATCAATAATCCAAGTCTGTACTTCTTGACCGAGTTAGGTTGCTTAAGTGATGAATGTGATGTGCTTTGGACTGGTATAACCAAACGACATTCCTCGATGTTCGCTTAAAAACAGCTACTAGGAGTTTGAGGCTAGTCAGTGTTAGCCTTCCATGTGCGTGCGAGGCTGCAATGACCCGCAAAAGGAGCCCGAGGCTGCTAATAAAGCAGCCGGGGAGGTTGATTGTGCAGTATGTTTCCTTTGTACTTCTGTTTTATCCCGCCGCATACCAGCCCGGTGAGGCGTGTGCTGCCGTGGCGGAGGAGGGGGGGACCAGCGCCGCCACCCTGATACTGTGCAGGGCGTGCGGACACGAGCTGGCGCACGGGACGGACATCCACTTCGTCCCCAGCCGGCTGGCGCTCTCCAGCCGCAACGACACGCTGGGCGAAGGCCGGAGGGTTACCATCCAGCTTTTCGAAAACCCCCACGGACACCAGTTTGAGGTGATTACGTTCAGAAAAGCTGACGTTACCCAGCACTGGCCGGCTGATAAACACTTCTCCTGGTTCCCGGGGTTCTCGTGGACGGTGGCCACCTGTCCTCGGTGTAAAACTCATTTAGGTGGGTACGAACCCGTAATGGTGCAAAAAAAAAGAAACACATCTCCAAACAAATGATCCATTTATAGGAGCAGTTTCATTTCTTTTCAGATTAATGTACATTAGTGCCTCAAATAAACCTCGTTCAGTAAAATGTTTAAAGTTTAGCTGTTTCTGCAGATTTGTCTTTAATGTGATAATTATGAAATCGTATTCTAATTAAGCTTAATTATTCACGCTCACTTTAATTTAGTATTCTTGCTAAATACTTGTATTTATTTGTACTCCTAATTATTAATCTAGTAATAACTTTATAAAACCAAAATTAAAATAAGGTTCTGCACACTGACAGCTTCTTATGAAATGCCTGTAGTTAGTTTCATATTGTTGGACTTTGATTTTATTGACACGGTCTCAGTTATGGAGCCAAATAAAGAATGGACCAAGTATTAAATATCTGTAGGGTTTGGAATGTCATATTGGGGAGCAAGTGGTAACTTCTGTTAAAATCTGAAGTTATGCACACTGAGCGAGCAGTAGGAAAAGCTTTTATGGTTATCTCAGACTTCAGCTGTCTGATTCCATGTGCTATATTTTTATATTAGTGTGGTGCCCATAAACAGCTTTTAAGTCACTTTTTAAAATTTCAGATAATAAATGTTGTTTCTCATTCCAGGTTGGGCCTTCCAGCCCAGTGACTGGCCAGACACGATCACAAAAACCAGCTTTGATGAGTCGGAGCACACCTTCTTGGCTTTAATCACTCATCGTCTTTTGAGAGAAGACTTTGCGTCGAGCCTGCTAATGACTCCGAAATCCTTCATGAGCTGATGGACTGTTGACTGTACGATTAACCCTGGTGCCTTTGCTGCTACTTAAAATCTATTTTTTAAATAAATTTCTATGCACCCACTTGAAAACTCCCACACGTGTAAACACAGTAAGTTTTATTATTGTAACAAAGCAAGTTGTACACCTCAAATTTAAAACAGTTTCTTTTCCCCCCAGCGGAAAAGGAAAGTGATTAAATGTAAATTCTATGAGATAACAGGTTTGCTTTACCCATGAAGCAGTGGGGGCCAAAATTTACAAGCTTGGTTTTTTTTTTTCCATTTTGTTCTTTATTAAAAATGTCATTTCAAATCTCATGGATATCTGTAAAACAATACAATGAAAAAAAAAAAGAAAGAAAAGTCCCATAGAAATGGTGTCAAAATAACCACTCTCCCAGTAACCAACAGACTCCTGCCCCTCCCCAGCTTACCCCACCCCCCTCCCCCTAAACATTACAAGTCAAAGGAATGAGCTGGTACTCGTTAAACCACATAGGGAAAAAATAAGTTTTTCTTCAAGGGATCAACACCCTAACTGAAAAAAAAATTATATGGGGAAAAAAAATAAATTGAGAGGTAAACTAGCGCTGGGTCACTACACCATGGCTTTAGTCAATTTACCACACAACCTTTAACAGGAGGAATTCTGTGTGAATTGTCTTCAAATTCTACTCAGGATGCCGTGCTGATTCTATTTTTATACATTTTTTTTTATTATTACTTTTGAGATGACTTTGGGGATGGTACTCACAATTCAGGGCAAAGTGCCATTGGCCTAAGATGAGTCAAAGGAGAACATAACATGGCACCAACAGGTGAAGAGGCCTCAGAATGGAAAATGAAGCACACACAGATTTTTAAAAAAAAAATAAAACAGAAAAAAAAAAATTAAAACCTTTGCTCCCGAATGTGAGTGGAAAAAAATCAAACAGGAAATAGAAGGTTGAGGGTCTGGGTAGATGATGTTATTTCTTAGTCGTCTTCTCCCTCGTCATCCTGAAAGAGTAAGATTTCAGACAGTCAGCGAGTATTCAAAACAAACTCAAGTCAACACCCGTTTGACTTCAGCACTTTACCTCTCCATCTTCTCCATCGTCTTCTTCATCCTCCTCTCCATCTTCATCTCCCTCCTCATCTATGTCCTCTAGGCCCTCTTCATCCTCCTCGTCGTCCTCTCCTTCGCCCTCTTCATCATCCATGTCAGGAACCTACAGATAATCATTTTCAGCACGTGTTTGTCTTGCAGTTATACCACACTTGAGATTTTCCCATCCGGTGAAATAAATAGATAGCTAAAATGTTGTGGAAAGTGGCAGCCTGGCAAATGTATGGATGTATTAGTCTGGTCGTAAACATACCAGGTAGTACTGCAAAGGGTTTGGCCAGATGTCATCCTTGATGACCTCCCCGAGCTCGTCAGCGCCCGCATCAGCGTGATCAGTGAACCAAGTGAAGAAGCTCTCTGGCTCTTCATGTTGCCTCTTCCTTCCTGCCTTGTTCTGTGTCTGGCTGGAGCGCTTGGTCAGGTCCTACAACACAGAGAGCAAAAAAAAAAAAGTTTAACAGAACTTATCGCAAAACTAGCATAACGGCATAAAAAAATTCATTTCATTCATTTTTAAAAAAGTGACAATATCTAAAGAATGTATGAGGATCATAATGGTAAACAAAGTCAGTGACAAACTCAAAGACACATACCTTTCCTGATTTCCATTTGATTTCTGTTGACTTTGAAGATGGGTCTCCGCTCTCATTCAAATGGAACTCTTTGGAAAGTACTTTGTTTTCGAAGTACGGATTTTCATCGAAATACTACAGAGGGAAAAAGAGAGAACAAAAACAGGATCCCGAGTGAGAACACAGGTAAAGGTTTGCACCGGTGCTGCAGGTGTTTGCAACCTTACAATACTTACAAAATCTATTCTGTAGCCTGACTTGATGTCTTCGAACTCTGTCACCTCCACTCGGCTCAGGTAATGAAGTGCTTCCTCATCTTCCTCTCCCAGTAGGGCAGATACTGTTGGTGAAACAGATTATACAGACCAGAATTTAACTGGAGGCACTTTTCAGATCATCCAAACTTCTGTCAGTAATGTAATCACTACCACAAGACAGCATGGCAATAATTATAAAAAAAACAATATAAACTTGTGAGCTGCTCACCTTGTGGATGGTTGACAAACGTGGTGACCCAGAAGTTGGGGATTTTGGCGATCAGTTCTGACCTCTTCTGAAAGAATGGCTGACGGAGTTTGTTGTATTTCTGTTCTACTTTGAGGATCTCCTCACTGGCTTGCTCATTCAACCTGAAGAAAAAAATAAAAAATAAAAATAACCATCTATGGAAAAACTTGTTTCCAATTGCAGTTTTTTTACATGGTTAATTATCTGCAGGATTTTATACCAGTCACAGATTACAGTATTTTATTTCATCACCAGTTTGTTTATTTTCCTTTGAAAATGGATTTAAAAAAAAATAATCTTACCTGTCGATTTCATTTTGAACTTCGTCAATGTGTTCAATCGCTTCTTGCTGCTCTTTCTCTGCGGGGGAAAAACAAACAAACACAAAGTGGTGTTAGAGAATACGCAGATTTGATTAAAAAAATAAGTTTATACATTAAGTCAGGACAGAGACCAAGAAAAACCCAAAGATATCAGTGTTCTGAATAAAAAGGCGTCAATTTACTCGTGCGCACATTCAAAAATCAGGCATGTGCAAGTTTGCCATCACTGAGAGTTACTTTTTTTTTTTTTTTTAAACTGTTGTTAATACAATTAAGTTTACTGCAATTCCGAAAACGACTTAAGTGTAAGCGAGGCAGTTGTCAGGTCATCCGGCAGAAAGAAACCCGGGTTCCCCCGGAGGTTAAGGTAATATGCGCGGCCAATAGCTGCAGCTCTAGCCGCTCAGACACTCACCGTTTCCTGCCGGCTGCTACCGACAAGGCCGCGTGGTTTAAATGTGGGACATCTGACTGCACACACAGAGCCGCGATAACGTGAGAGACTAAGCTAGGACAGATGCCAGAACAGACCCCGCTAACTACCAAAACGTTGTTGGTACGGCACAGTCCTGTGCGCAGATGTATAAATATAATTATCACCTAGTTTATGTGAGTGCAGGGTCGGCGGATTTAAATGCATTTTGACCAGTAACGTAACGTCGTCAGCTAGCGTTAGGTAACGTTACAACAACAACACTAGCTGGCTAAGTGCTAATGCCCGAATGAAAACGGCAAACTTTCCCGGTTATTAAACGCCGTGGACGGGATGTAAACACGGATTGGTCAATGTGAAGTAATTTCACAACGGCACACAGAACAATGACCCCCCAGCATCGCATACGACCACCAAGCAAGTAGCCAACGACACAAGTGGCCACGCTGGGGATGCTACACGAAGCAGCTAACATGGCCTCTCAGCACCGGGCTGACCTGAACAACAGCAGCAGCAGCGGCGGCATGCTAAGAAACGCGCTAGCTGGGGAGCTAACTGCTGTTCTCGAAATGTGAATACACGCACCGTGGTCAGCCGCTAAAGCAGGTCCCGGGACATTAAGCAAAATTAAAGCAATTCATGCAACAATTCTTCACAATATTGCAGCTTTTAGGCAATGCGAATCATGTTAGAGAAGAAAGTGAAAATGGCGGTGAACAGGAGGCCGCCATTCCCTTACCGGAGGTTTCGTCCGCTCCGTCATGGTTCGAGTTCAGCTCCTTTTTACTCACTTTTGCCGCCGAGGCCGACATGTTTTCGCAAGCTGGGGTAACTTACAGACGTCTGAGAAAATAGCTGGTAGCTTTGAATCTGGTTTCTCCCAGGACAGGAGAACGTTAATTCGGCGTAAAGTTCAGCGTGCAGAAGCCAACAACGTGCTGCTGCTTTCCACACAATGTAGCTGCCGATGAGCGAGGAAGTCACAGCAAGCGCTGCTCACGCGCTCCTTTCATTACGAACGCGCCTCGCCGAATGGAGAAGAGACGAGCTCCGCCTCTCAAAATAGGTCTCCCTGCTCGGCTCCAATTTGCAGATTTGTTCTTGTCTCTTCTCTTAAAACTACACCCAAAATGAACCAATCCTCAAATTGTGACGTCTATTTTTTATCACGAGCGATTTTAAAATTAATCGCGGCCAAAAAAATGTATTTATTCAGACCAGGCCAAACCTTCATTTGGACCGACTCGCACTTGCGCACTTTTAAAAAAAAAAAAGATGCTGAATATCAATTGAGCAGGAGCCTCTTTCTGGTAGTCAGTCAGTGCTAATTAGCCCGTCAGTCACAGTTTGGTCCCGAGTTAATTGTTTTAGAGAAGAAAAGGCCGAATAAACAGGATATTTTTTAGTTTAGGTTATGCACTGGCCTGCGTACTCTTTCGTTGTTTTTTATAAACAAAGCCAAATAATAGCTTTACATTCTGGTTTACAGCGTGGAAAAGCTTTAAGCTAAGTGAACGTGTAATTGCTTGAAAGTGTCTACACATAATAATGGCTTTTCAGTCAGTCCGCCTATCTCCTCTATCATTATCAACACCGTTTGACAGGTTAACAGACAGCTGAGGAGAGGACAGCAGCAGCCACACAGCTGTCATGTATGTATGCTTATATGCAGATAACAAGTGTACAAGCAGAGCTTTGGAAACATTCACAGTGGGAATTTACAATGCTGTCAGTAAATCCAGCTATATGTCCAGCCTGTTCAGGACACCAGCAGCTGCTTCTGCATTTGCCCCCCCCTGTATGGTTATTAATGTCTCTCACACCCCCCCTTCTTGTCAGGGCACGTGAGACAAATCTTCTAAATACTGTAGGCTGGTTTCTGCCTTGTCCCAAAGAGAGCAGCAGCAGCAGCAGCAGCTCTGTGTTTGTCTTTTGGTTGGTGACAGCACAGGAGCATGTGGTCATGCAGCGGCCAATACCGAGCCCAGAGCAAGCAATCAGCACTGTCAGACTAGCAGCAGCAGCAGCAGCAGCAGCAGCAGCAGCAGCTCTGGTACGGGAGAGGAACTCTGCCATACCCCTGCAGAGAGAAACCCCTCTAAAAGAGACAGAGAAAGAAAAAAAAGAGAGAGAGAGAGAGAGAGAGATTTAGTTACAGAGCGGAGGATGAGGATGCAGTGGGACAGGGATGTTGCAGAGGAGTCTGCAAGGAGGCAAAAACAAACAGGACAGGCTGTGTGATCCTGGTTTCAAGATGTAGGAGCCGCATCAGGAGAACAGCCCTCAGTCAAGAGTGTGTGTGAACGCACCATAACATCAGGGGACTTGTGTTTCAAGGATAGTGAAGGTGGAGAGGCGCAACCCGAGAAGTCCCACTCCACCTCCACAAAGGATGACAAATTAGTCCTTATTCAGCAAGGAGCAAAAGCATCACACCGAGGTTAGTGAAGTGCAAAGTCATACTGTTTCCACCTGATCTGAAGACGCCGTTCACACTTATTCCATCTCTTCTTTGGCATTTGTTTTTGTCCAGTATGAGAATGAGTTGCATGTGCAGCACCATTGCTGGGGATTTCCTTATGTTCTGCCACTTGTTATGATAAATGTGGATGTTTTCAATCACTGCGTTGTTTACAATTGTGCCCCTATCCTGGCCGACCTGTCAGTGGGAAAAAACATGGTGATAAAGTGGGGCTTGTTTTCTCTTGATGTGATGTCGTTATCCAGGATCAGATGTTGTCCACAGCTCAGCAGATGCTGCAAGATAGCCGCTCCAAGATTGAGCTGATCCGACTGCAGATTATCAAAGTCACCCAGGCTGGCAGCAGCGGTGGCGGTATTGGCAGTGATGGTGGCGGCAACCATGACAGCAACACACATGGAGGTCAGAGTCCTGTGCCATGACCCTCTTAGAGGGTCACTGGATGTCAAGAATTGCATTTTTATTTTCAGGACATGCTTTCTTTCTGTAAATTTAGGGATATTACTGACCTCTAAGCTTCTTCTGGTATTTAAACTAGCTCAGAAGAGGTATGAAATCAACAATCAATCAAATTCTGTAGCTACAACATCAACACATCTGTGACAGAAAATAAAAAAACGGCATACATGTCAACATATTGGAATTATACAACTGTAATGCCATGTTTTGGCACCTCAAAGTCCTTCTAGTCCATTAGAAATGTGATTGGGGTTCAGGCTGGAAATTGAGTTGTGAAAACTAGAAGCCGTAGCATCTGGTAGAAAAAAATCACTGGTTTTATCACTCCCTGCAGATACCATATATCAAGGATGTTATTTTTCTCTTAGAAAATGACAATTTGGTGTCAGAGACCCTCTTTCTGTTTCAGGGGATCACAACTCATAAAGACTTTCTGTTTTTGGGAGTCAAAAGATAAATCGATTGAGACCCGCTTGGTAGAGTTGAAAGAAGGGATTACTGGTCTGAATACATTGTGAAAATAAAATGTTTTAGTGTACTCCAAAAAAGCAAAAATGAAAAAGTTGAAAAGGTTTTTGGTTTAAAAAGGTCACTATGAGAGCAACAGTATAAATTATTGCATGCAACAGAAGCTTCTGTTTAGAAATATCAGTACCTCTATCAAACACCCATATTGGTTGAACCGTGCTTCCTGCCAACTGTCATCTTTTGGGTGCTATTTGTATAATCCGGAAAGTGAAACCACTCTGGCGGCATTAATAGAGGCAAAGAGTAAATGTGACATTTAATTCTAAACTGGAGACATGTGCCATTTGAATTTCGCAAACTAACACTTACAAAAATGATTCCTGGCTCCACAGGATGAAATATGAAACAAGTAACTCTGTCCCTTGTTTCCTCGACTCATCTTTCCTTACCCTGACCTCTGACCTCCTTTCCTCTCATTGATTCCTTGCAGTGTTGTGATCTGCCTCACAGTCCTCTGTACTAGTGCAGGCAGTTGAATGCACTGTGTATCCAAGTGTCAGTTAAATATGAAAAAGCAAACGTTAAGATTTTAGGGCACATTACACATTACACTCTGTGTCAAGTCAAGTCAGCTTTATTGTCAACACTCCTTGTATCCCTGGTGCAAAACAATCAATAAACATGAAATATAAAATATATAAAAGTGTAAAGAGAGATAAAAAATCTATGAATATAAAAAGACATTAACAATGTACATATAGTCATTTTATTATCTTTATATAGGAAAAGTAATACAATTCAAAATATATGATATATATCATAATAGATACTACTAAACTACCTACAAAATGAATCCTTCTTCCTTGTATCCCATACAGAACAGAAACCATTTAAACATGTTTACAATGCAGCAAATGTTAACTGCAGTTTTGTGAAGTGCAATGTTTAGAGAATCATTTAAGTAGTTCAGGAAAATAATGATGACTGGATCAAAATTTTAAAACTACACAATCAAAAGTTAATATTAAAAATGCCCCAAGCAGAAAGAGAAAAAGAAATTGCCACATTTCATTTCAAACAGCTTTTTTCTCCAGCACTTGTCACCTTATATTAACTTAGCAACAGGTGACAACAGTTTTTTTTCTCCAAGTCAGTTTTTATCTCGCCTTTGGGGAGCTTTCGAATATTTCAAATAAGTGTCAGCTAAATGCCAGAAACATAAAAAATGTAATGTTAAAATCTTTGCCTGGAGCACAGTGACATTTTAGAGAAAAAGGCTCACTTCAGCCTTATAAATATTGATTGCAGGAATAAAAAGAGTTTCACTGAGGATGTATCGCTTGCCTGAAATACTCTTTCTCTCTCTCGCTCCCTCTTCTTCTCAGGCATCTCTCCGCCCGCTGTCAGTCCTGTGGATGCTCGTTTGGCAGAGCTGCAGCACTACATGCAGAGAGAGACAGATGTGCTGGTGCTGGCCAAAGATGTGGTGAAGCAGCTGGAGGGAATTTCAGCGCTGGACCAAAAGGCACTGGCTGAGGTGGGACTCTCGATCAGTTTCATTTAAAAGTATCTTAAGTTCAGAGCCAGAAGGCTGATGTTAATGTGTATAAACTAAACAGTGGGGAAAGAGATACGGGCTGGCAGAAATGTATTCACATGTGTATAATTACCATGTTTGGAAAGTTAATTTCATGTAACTGTACCTCTGCTTTTTACCTGTTCACTACATTGTAGAATAACTTCCTGGCTCATTCTCATCTTGACATTAACATTGATATTAAAACTGGTAAATGAAACCTGGTTGACTCAGAAGCTCCTTAAGACAGGGAAACCTACCATATGCAGTGGCAAACAAAATGTTGTAGAATAGTTGAAGAATACTTCCATAAAGAACTTTTTTTTTTTAGCTTTTAGCATTATTTTAACGTTTAAACAACTTAACCAGGTTTGATTTTTATGTCCAATCATAAAAATCAATCATATTTGAGTTCATTGAAACATAAAATGTGTTTAGAACGTTTCGTTTTGATCAAAGTGGCTCCTTTGCCGTGAAAGGATCAGCTCAAATCTGATATTCAAATCTGATATTCAATAAAAAACATCAAATAAAAGGGAAAAAAAATCAATCCTAGTTCTAAAGTCTGGAAAACATGGTGAAGTGGAGCAACACAAACCATAACCCAAAATACCAAACAGCACTATGTTTAAAAAGACCAAACATAACAACACAACGTTTATCTTCCTGTTAGGCTCAGTCCCGGGTACAGGAGTCCTCCCAGAAGCTGGATCTTCTGCGGCTGTCTCTGGAGAAATGCCTGAAGGAAAACAACCAGGAGCTTATACAGCAGCCTGTAGGGGAGGTCGACCCTTCAGAGGGACCGAAGTCTCTCCATAGCTCCAGACCTGGATGCCCCCTGTCCACCTCTCCATCCATATTCTCAATCAGACCTGCCTCCTTGACTGGTATGTGTCAATGCAAATTGTGCTGTTTCAGAACAATACTGACAAAAAAATACTAAGAAGTACTGTGTAAACTTGTCGTTATGAGAAGGAGGGCCATATGTCAGGTTTATTTGATTTGAATAAAGTCAAGCATTTTCCCTCATATTCAGCCTGAGGTTGTGGATTCTGCACAGCTCCAGTTTCCCTTGAAAATGTTGAGAATGCTTATTTTTAAACCAGATTTACAAATGAGAAAATAATTGAAAGTTACATATTTTTTTCTGTATTTCTTCATTCAAATATGCAGCCTTTCTCAGTGGTATCATCGACACCCACTGTTTGAACATGGTTTACCATACTCTGACCCCTGCCAGTGGATAATCAGGACATGTAATCTGTTGGTATTGGATGGTTCAGATGTAAGCCAGCCTCTCCCTGCAAAAGGCAAAAAAAAAAAGCCATTTGATGATGTAATGAGGAGACAAATCCTGGAGTTGCTCTCTTGACAGCGAATAATGAGAGCGAGTCTCAGAGCGGTGAAAACACTTGGGGTTGATTTTTCTGCTCCACAGCTGTTAGCGCTACAGTGAAATGAAGAAAATGAGGATGTGAATGCTCAGTGTGCAGCTCCCGACAGCGCTGATTAAAGGCTTCAGTCTGAGAGATTTATTCATGCCGACAAATGAAAGGTTTTATTCTGAAATGCTGCGTTCATTTTAGTCAACTGTCTTAACTCAGACTCATTACCAGGCACTGGAAACATGCATAGTTACACAAAGTAGGGTTGCGTTTAGTGTTTAGTAAGTATATTAAGCAGCAGTGCTCAAAATCACCAATCTGTGTGCGTAGCTACCTTTACACATAGCAACAATGATTTGTTTTTTTTAAGTCAAAATTACATGTTCTATTTTTTTCAGGCAAACTTGAAGTCAGGCTTCTTGGATGTGAGGATTTACTAAAACCTCTGACAAACACAGAGCAGGAAAACCATCTGAGTCACACAGAAAACAGTTCACCCGCTGCTCACCAGATGGACGGACCCTCTGGTAGGTCGACATTTTGCATTTTTAAAAACATTTAAATTGACTATTCCATTATTTACAATAAAATGTATGGAAAAAAAACTATAACTGTACTCTGTTTAACTGTAAAATAACCTCCCTCTATTATCATATATTTGTGTTAGATTACCACATTTGAGGGATCATTCCCAAAAATGTGTTCAAAAATCCAGTATTAGTCAGGCTCTACTTCCTAATCAAGGTGTTAGCTATAGCAATGTTAAGAAGACATGTCAGAGTTGTGAGTCTGCAAAGTTGGTGTGAAGTTTTCTGCCCCAATGTGGCCAAAAAAACCTCAGCTGAATTTAACTTAACTGCCCACACTGCCACAAGCAAGAGCACTTCTGCGTGGATGCACTTCAGATGTTCTATGTTTTATCTGATGTTGTTGTCAATTTTATACTGAGTTTAGTCCAGAAAACATGTTTTGTTTTAAGAGTTGAAATAAAAAAAAATTGAACTGAAAAAACACTAAAGAAAACAAGACATATTGTAGTGAACAAGAAGATCACCAACTCAGATTTTAAATTTAACTCACATAGTTAAGGTAAGTTGATAGTTGTAATAATCAGACTATTATTGCTGGCTAGTCTGGTTAGGAACTCATATTGTAAACACACTGAATAAGTGAGCAGGGACAGATCCTGACAGCTGTTAGTCTTGAGCCTGTGAATTTTTGTTTCCGGCCCCTCAGTGGAGATCAGCGCGGTGCTCAGGCTGGACACCAGAGTGGTCGGTCGGACACGCTGGGCGGCCGTCAGCAGCCTGTGCTGGGATCAGACGTTCTGCATCCAACTGGAGCGGGTGAGTCCAGTCACAGACATGTAGTCAGTCGGTCAATGAATATGTTTACACTAGTAGAAAACTAGTATCTGCACTTTGATAGCTAATTGACATAAAACTACAAAAACTGCAATCAGTATTTTTGATCCTGTCAATTATAGTGGCATGTTGGATATGTAGAAACTGGGAAACTCAAACAATAGTTCCAGCATCAATTTCTAATAATTTAAACCCCTTTTACTGTAGGCAAGCTTTCAGAGTTCGTGAGTCATTTTTCATGTTCGTTCTGATCCACACCACCCACGTTCGAGCAGTCTTTTCCGTGTATTTGCTTCCCTCCTGATCATCCAGTTTCATCCTGAGATAAATCGAATTACAAGCACAAGAAGAAGGTCAAAGACGCTATGTTCTCCTTGATGATGTATAGCGTTTTGCCTCTGTGACATTGGTGTAGACACAAACAGCATCAGCAGCTTACAGGCTCTATGTGCTGACACATACAGTATAGTGGAGAAACCACAGGGCCTTACACACTCTACAAAGCCAACCATGCAGAGCAGACAGTACATGGCAAATAAACACACTCACTCAGCATGTGAAGAGTTACATTTAAAAATTTGACTTTTACTAAAAAAACAAAAACAAAAAAAACCCCAAAGTAAACATGGCCTTTCTAAAAAGCCTAAAATGAATGAACATGTAGGGATTTAAAAGTTTCTTTGGTGGTGGAAATAATACAGTATATACAAAATGTCACACTCTATAATTCTGAATGCATTGCTAGTTTTGCTTAAAACATTTCAGTTCAGCATCTGCGTGTCTCTCCGGTCACTCCTCCCAGTACAGGAGAAGCTGTTGTGCAGCATGTTGTGCTTTCTACCCATTAGTAGCAGCAATACAGCTTTATTGTTGTTGTAGTTCTGTCTGTGACCAGCAGGTGTCTCCCTAATACCTATTTATTTATTAGGGAGACACCTCATTTATCACACAATCGCAATCATTCTACACAGAAGAAGAAAGTTGTTACTGGAAGGTAATAACTAAAAGCAGCTGAGCATGCTTTTAGTACAAGTTTTGTTTGGTTGTTTCAAAATTTGAGACAGATGTAAGCTCTGGTATGGGGACTCAGGTAATCTAACATCAGACCTTGCTTTAATATTTCCCTCTGATTGAAGCTTAATAATTAAAAGCACTATTTGTTTGTTTCTCATGCTTAAAGGTCCAGCATGTAAGAATTTACAGGATCCTAAACTCATACTAAACTAAAATAGGTCATACTAAACTCCAGTTGAAATCATCAAAATTAAATTGATCTTTTAAGTATCAACCACTTCATGACTTAATTATATAACCCCAGTCAGACACTCTTGGGTAAATAAAGATTTGTCAGTCATCATTTACTGATTGTGTGCTTGTTGTTTCTGCTGATAGTCTCGAGAGCTGGAGGTTGGAGTCTTCTGGCGGGACCAGAGGGCGATCTGTGCAGTCAAGTTCCTGCGACTAGAGGAAATGATGGACAATCCAAACCACAACCAGGAGTTCAGTCTGGAGCCACAGGGCCTCCTCCATGCCAAGGTACACTGCCTGATGTATGAGCAGTGTAGGTTCGGTGATGTCTTGTAATGATCTTATTTCTGGGGAGGAGCAACTCTGATTAAATGAATGTGCGTTCTCCTAATAGAGAAAATCTCAAAGTATGAAAAATTTAGGGTCAATTCAAGGTAAACCACTTGGAAAATAACAAGACTGGCTATGTCGATAAATAAAAATCAGAAACTCTTAGCCTAGACATGATTGTGAATGTCTCAAAGAAAATTCTTCTGTTCTGGATTTTACAGCTTCAATTCATCGACACTGTTATTGAGCGGCAGCCAAAACTGAGACGTCAGCGATGTATCTTCACAAAAGAGAGAGGTACAGATGAACAACCTATGAACAGACGGAGATTTCATTTGTTGTTTCTCTATATGTTGTTTTGAAATTCTTCACATACTTTTCTTTTGTTGGCTGATATATCTATGTATCTTTTTTTTTCTTCTTCTCAGGGAAGAACTTTCTCAGAGCGGCACAGATGAACATGAATTTTTCCACATGGGGTCATCTGATGATGAGCATCCTGCCTCGCTACAGCTCCTTCAGCACGTTCAGCTCATCCCTCTCTACGAGCCCCGACCTCGTGGCCAACAACACCCCACGTCCAACTGAGAAGGAGCCTCAAACCACCACTCCACTGCCAAAGTCAGGAATGATCTAAGCATCTTAATTTGACCTTACATAGTGTTAGACAGTACTTATTAGAGTGTAGTGGTGGAAGAAGTATTCAGAATCTTACTTAAGTACAAGTATTATCAGCTTATTTTGCTAAGTATTTAGTATCTAGTAGTGTTCTGCGGTATAATGTTCATACACAGTCATACACTATACTGTCGTACCATGGTACAACTCATGAAATCGAGGTGAGGGCTGTTGGGGTTGAAGCTAAACGGTTTCCATTTTTGTTGTTTTGTCTTCTACTGCAGCGAAGCTCCAGTAATCAGACTCAGCATCACTGAGGATCAGCCCTCTCCCACAAGCCTCAACCAGGGAGACAACAGCTCCACCATCATCACTACAGCACACAGAACCTCATCTGTGCCTGCGCTGCAAGAAAACGTGGTAATAGAGGACATGTCATAAGCAATATAAGAACAATACTAACGACTAGAAGAGTCTGAAGGCACACTAACAGCTCTGAGGCTGTATTGAAGCCCAGCAGTGCTTTGAGCTAAATACTAATGTCTGAATTGTATCATTATATCAATTTTCCATTCATAAATGTGTAAATGCTATGACATATCATATAGAGCTTTTTTTTTATATCATTCCTCAGATTACATTATTGAATTACATTCATAAGTTTGTAGCTTTTAATGAAAGATTGCAGCATCTCCTGTGACAAACTATGTCTCTATTTGCAGTCATCCATAAACAACACAGAAGGAAGTGAAGATCAGCCTGTATCTGCTCTTAAGTACACACACATACACTTCTTATCTTATATACTGTAAAAGTTCAAACTTAAGAATGAATGCATGGCCTTTATTTTTCTTTTTGTCTTTTTTTCACAAGGATGCAGATGGAAGATTACAAATGTATATCAGTTCTGGGCAGAGGACACTTCGGGAAGGTAACAGTTTGAACGTTTTGTCACTGCTTGATCAAAACATCTTCTCGTGTTTGTCCTCAGTTGCTTGGTTGTGAATGTTTCTGTCTAGGTCCTGCTGGCAGAGTTTAAGGAGACAGGGAATTTGTACGCCATCAAAGCCTTGAAGAAAAAAGACATTGTGACTCGTGATGAAGTGGACAGGTGTGTGTGTGTGTGTGTGTGTGTGTGTGTGTGTGAGAAAGGTCTCGGAAAGCTCATCTTATTAACCAGTTTATCCAAATTACATAAAACTAGACCTGCAAACAGGTATACAGGGATCTACCTGAAGGGTAAGTAGGAGACAATTTTAATGTGGGAACATTGAGAAACGCCAGCAATCCACCTTGAGAAAAAGGTTTGTTTCATTAAGTCAGTAAATACACTTCACTTCATTAAAGCTTATTTAATGGAGCAAAGACCCATTATTGACTTTTCCATTAACAAATTAGCAAAGCCAATACGACAAAATAAGGATAAATGAAATGCTGAAATTGAAATAGTTTGAATAGTTCTAAGCTAAAAGAAGACAGAGACTAAACAAAGAGCTAGAGTTGATTTACTGTAATTTTTAGGCATTTAGTTCAGGGACTATTTTTTATTGTCTTACATTTATTTTTTAAATCAGTTTGCCTGTTTGACATGTTTATGCACTCCATAAAGGCTCCTCAATATGAACTAAAACATACAAAAGCAGTAACGCAACATTCAAGACATTCAGTCGAGGTCTAAAGGTGGCAGTTTGTTGTGCAGGTCTAGCAAATATGAAAAGTTGGTGGAGTAACTTGTGTTAATCTGAGGCATTATTCTGCAGCCTTATGAGTGAGAAGAGGATCTTTGAGATGATCAACGCATCTAGACATCCATTCCTGGTAAACCTCCACGGTTGCTTCCAGACCAACGACCATGTCTGCTTTGTCATGGAGTATTTACCAGGCGGCGACCTCATGATCCACATCCACAACAACGTCTTCACCGAGGCCCAGACCAGGTCTGTATGTCCTGCTGTTTTTAAAGACTATCCACTGTTAGCAAACAGTATGTTTGATTCATGTAAGAGCATTTATATGTTCGCATTTTTACACTGTAGCATAATGTATGTGACACAGCAAGTGTGGTCATATTCAGCATTATAATACAAATCTAAAATCTATTATTGTTGTTGTGTGCAGGTTTTATTCAGCGTGTGTCGTGCTGGGTTTAGAGTTCCTGCATCTGAATAAAATCATCTATCGGTAAGTAACGCCGGCCAAAGTGATGTCATTGTATAGTATTCATTTTACAGCTTACGATAGTTATATGTTTTACACAGAGATCTGAAGCTGGACAACCTGTTAATGGATGCAGATGGATTTGTGAAAATCACAGACTTTGGACTTTGTAAAGAAGGTGAGTTGATTTTGCTCACTGTCTGTACATCACCTGACTCTTACACCTGCTGCAACTTATTTTTGCAGCTTATTCATTCACTCCAACAGATTTACAGAAAGCCTCTGTGTGTTGATTTGTGATGATTCTTTTGTCACTCTCTCCGGGCAGGGATGGGTCATGGAGATCGGACCTCGACGTTCTGTGGGACTCCTGAGTTTCTGGCTCCTGAGGTCCTGACAGATGACAACTACACCAGAGCAGTGGATTGGTGGGGGATGGGTGTCCTCATCTTCGAGATGCTTGTGGGAGAGGTAGTTAATGTGTATTCAAATCTCCGTGTGGATAGTTAAAGGTGCACCCCAACTCCTCAGTTCCTCTAGAGTGTTTTTGTCATATGCGTTTTTTTCTGCCTTTAACATTGTCCATATTCAAAGCTTTGAATGCTAATAGCTCAGTTGTTAACTTATCTCTCTGCCCTTCTACTACTGTAGTCTCCGTTCCCTGGTGAGGATGAGGAGGAAGTGTTTGACAGCATTGTCAACGATGATGTGCAGTATCCAGGGTCTCTTCCTCCTGGTGCTGTCTCCATCATCCAGAAGGTAAAAGCCTCATATCTGTTGCTATCAAATATTTACGCCTTATTTTATACCAATTTTCCCCATTATTATATTGCCCTACATATTGAAAATAAAATATAAAACAGTGTTTGTGGCTAAAAAGTTAATGAATAATCATTACAATAAAGAAACAACCAGGGAATCTGGCTGGTGTTGGAGTTTCTGAGATATCTTTAAATATTAAGTTGGAGGAAATTATTGCAAAATGAGATTTGAACAACTGAGGATCTTCACAAGCTCTATGGCGAAGTCTGAAAATATCAGGAAGAAGTACTTCCAGGTAGAAGCCATGCAGTTCTCTGAAAGAAACAACTCTCACAAAGCTCATCCTTCACAGCTGTTGAAGAAGAACCCACTGAAAAGGCTTGGAGCTGGAGAGAGAGACGCAAACGAGGTCAAAGGAGAGAAATTCTTTGAGGTAAATCACTGTATCCTCACTTTCTTTTACCATCTCAAAATAAATGGTTAGCTACTAAACGTCTAAACCCATTTGACATTTTGTGTATTTGTCAAAATCCATGTCCACCACTTCTGAATCAGCCTAATGAGGTATTGATTAGGTGTTGACTGAACCTGCCAAGACACATCAAAACTGTGACTTCACTAAGTATTGATTGCTGAAACCTTTGTGAATAAATAGTGTTATTTTAATTTATGAGCATCGGCTCCGTTATATGTTTTGTTCAAACTTGTCTTTCAGACTATTGACTGGGAAGCCCTGCTGGCCAAGAAAGTAAAGCCGCCGTTCCTGCCGTCAATCAAAGAGTCCATGGATGTCAGCAACTTTGACAGCGAGTTCACTCGACTCCAGCCAATCCTGTCGCCTCCCTCCAAGCCCTTCAGCCTCTCTGCTGAGCAGCAGGAAGCCTTCGCAGACTTCGACTTCTGCGCCTTGCATGGATGAAAGACGAGCTGAAAAGACCAGGGTGGTAAAGTACCACAAGATAAATACATTTGCTTTGTTACTGGGAAGTTTGTTCACTAACTTCTGCTACTGTTCACTAACAGGTAATCAACCATCATCGTTTACCTGCAATAAAGCCCCCAACTGGCAAGTAAAATAATTCAAGTGATGAGCTACTTTATTCATAATCTAATGAGTCCTGGTTAGCTGTGAGTGAACAGTAGGACTAGCAAGAACACTGACAGGCCTTTTTAAAATAAAAAACTTTAGTCTTTAGTCTAGTGCTGTATTAGTTGATTAATTAATCAGTCAATAGGCATAAAATGAATCAGTGATGATTTTCAGACATCTTTATTAGGCAGGAAGTACAGATGTGAGAATTCGCTTCCTTTTACATTTTTACAGCTGTTGGTCAGACACTTTTCTACAACCTCACTTTGGAAATTTATGATGGCCATTGGTCGTCATCACTGCTGATGAAAAACTGAATGGACAGATGTCTTATTTTTAAAGTTCGATGAAACGGTTGATTACCAGAACTGTACGGAAGACTTAAGCTTAGCTTAGCTTAGTTTAGCTTCTTATAACACAAAGACTGGAAAGAGGGGCAAAAGGTAATAAAGTGTACCAAAACATTTAGCCACACTAGCTGTTTCCCCTTGTTTCCAGTCTTTGGGCTAAGCTAAGCTAATCAATTGCTGAGGGTAGCTTTAAATTTTCAACTGCTGGCAGTAACTTCATATTTACTGTACAGACAAGAATTCAGGTGTATTTCACAAATGTCATTAATTACCTAAATGTTAGTTTGTTCGAAAAACAGATTACAGGCTAAGTGAGTTTTGAAAGCAAGAAATCTAATCTGACCTCCTGGTCCAATAATCATTTAGCTACTTGTATTAATCAGCAGCCCTTCAAGTCCCCATGTGGTCATGTCTTTCTCTCCACATTAAAAATCTTAGAGAAAGTTTCCCACCCTGGTCTTGATGGTACACCTTCAATATGTTCTGCAGCTCAGTCAATAGGCACTACATACGATCCCATGGCTGATTTTGCTGACTGTTCTCGCCATCATCCAATCGACAGCCAAATCCATCAAATAAGCAGACAGCATCTTTTTTTTCTTCTTTATAACAGAGCAAAGAAAGCGATTGTAGCCCTTTATATCCTCTGTGGAAAGTCAAGCTTTGTTCTGACTCTTACCTGCAGTAATACAACTCTACCCTCACCTGCTCCTGCTATTAGAGTTTATTTATGAGATTTGGGATGGACAAAAAGATACATATACAACATATTTGAGAGAGGATGCTTGAAGAGTTTATTATTATCACCTCATTCTTCCACATCTTTAATCCTACTTAAAGTTTAATTTCCATACTCCAATATATTCTGTTTTGCACCGGTCAAATGAAGGGGATTTACAAAATCTTAAACTACAGTTACCACACAGTACATTTAAGAAAGCCCAGATAATGTTTGATTTGATTTGAGGTTGAAGTTAATTAAGAAAAATCCTGCCTTTCAGTCAGTATTGGTGAGCCCTTACATGTAACCACTGTTCATTGCCAATCCATGTTTCTCCTTCTTTCCTCTTGTGGGATTACATAACTGATACACCACAGTTAAGCCTCATGTTGCCACGAAAATGTCTCTAAAAGTTAACACATAAAGCTGACCCTGTTTGTTAAGCAATGTTGACTGTCTCAGTCGCTGGTGCATCAGTCACAAACAGCACATGATTATGTCATGTGATGAGAGGAAATGTTTAAAAAATAAATCATGACGACATAATATAACAGGAAAACTACACAAGGCACAAAGAGGAACATAGAACTGCCACAGGAAACAGCGCTGACTGAAAGACACGCGATGGAAACTTTTCTTAATGACACAAGAAAAAGGTATATCCCAAAACCTCTGACGGTCTCAACAAAAACCAAATAATTATTTACATTATTATTACAGTAGTATCTTGACCAGATCTGCATTTACTGTCTTGAACTCTAATAGAGCTGAGCAGATATCAATATCAGTATCTGCACATACGTCGGTCATCAAGTAAAATGTGTTGTTGTACCGATCATGGTCACAATTTCTTAAACAACAAATTAATTAGAGGTTAAAAACTACAGTTTTTACAATTTCAGCTTAGTTAACAGCTACTAGTTTCATGCTAATCAAGTTTATTATTCCAAAAATGACAAATGTAGCTGTAGCTCAAGATCGGTTTGCTCATTTAGCATTAGCTATGTATAAACAGTGGCATGACTGGTCATAAACAGCACACAAATTAACTATAAATTGACTGAATTCTGTTTAAATTATTGCCTTTTTAATACATTTTTGACATTTCTTCCAAATTGATGAGGTGCCATTAATAACCAGTCATAGCCTCTTCAAGCATCCTGTGTGTTGGAGACAGATTCAGCTTGCTTTGTGGCCTTTGCTTATTATATTTATTTAAACATTTATCCCTCAGAGGTACAGTATTTGCTGCCGTTTCTATGCATCACTGTGACAGGCTTTGCCCACTGCCTTGACCAAACAAACAAAACAAGCTAACCCAATTTCTGGTGACGAGCCTTTTTTTTAAAAGATGTTAAATCCAACATGGAAATGTTTCATGTATTTGTCAAGTCATTCCTTTGTAGCAAAGATGTGCGCATCCACATATCAGTCTCCTCCTGACCAGCTGTTTTCTGTTAACAAAGGTAGAAGTGCATGGCACTGTGGTGAACTTGTGCACTAGAAATCCTGTAATTGCTAGCGGTACTAAAAAAAAAAAATAAAAAAAAAGCCATAGAGAATATAATATAGCCATAATAGTAAGAAGATATATGTATTTTGAATTTAGCAAATCATATTCTGTGATACTGAGCTCCAATGATGTCAATAAAAGAAGAGGAAGAAGAGGGCCAGCAGGGATGAAGCTTGTAGATGCATGCCTATAATATTTCCTTCCAGCTCATTTTTGATATTTTCAAGCTCACAGCTGAGTTTCAAAACGTCAGCACTAAGGGAGAGCTTGGGGAACCATTGGGCAGTATATCAAAATTAGGCGACTTTAAAGAGTAACTTAACACTAAATTCAATTTTAAGAGTTAGTAAATTATATGTACAGTCATGTACAGATGTTAGTTCGGACACTCACTTGAGCTTAGAAAAGGGTTTCTTTTTTTTTTTGTGGGTGTGTCATTCTAATGTAAAGTCTATGGGCTGAATGGGAGCATGGGGGCACAGGGGCACCATTCCTATAATATATACATGGTTCAGATTGCCAAAAGTGAGAAAGATAATAACAAGTGAGAGGAGCTGGCCTGCTTGCTTCTTGATGCTTTCACACAAAACTGATTCTGTTCTTACAAATCTGTGCCTGTGTGCTCTCAAATGTTGCCTAGCAGGAATTTTAGTGCTCGTTCAGCTCTCGTCATTTCTTTAAGTCCATATTTAGAGGGAAATCTATCTTTTGGAGCTGTGAGGAGGGTATGTGCTCTTGATTTCAAAACATTTTTGAATATGTGAAGGAGTGTTCAAGCTGTAATGAGGTGTTAAGTTGTTCTTTAAACAAACCGGACCACTGTCCTGAAACTGAAAGGTTACAAGTTTCAATCTCCTGAAAGGCCATTATGTCTCTTCATATGAAGTGTCCCTGAGTACGCCACTGAACCCTTTACCTGCTCTGGATACGATTTTTAGCTGAATTATTAAAATGTAACAGGACGGGCGACCAGCGTTGATTTAGCTGCTGTAGCACTTTAAGTTTATGCTGCTGAATATTACATGTTACTTATGTGTCAGTACTGTATTTATGTATGTATGTGAAGCATCCTGACTAGGAATGTCAGTCTGTACAGATGTACTCTATAAACAACATGCATATCATCAGTGTTTTAATGTACTCTTGTTGTCAATAAATACAAACAGAACAAATACAGTAAAAAAAAGGTTTGTAAAATATTTGGCTCTCAGTGTGAAGATTCTCAGAATTAAATTAATTTTTACAAGTTACATAAAACCAAACATACATACAAGTTACATTAAACCAAAGGCACAGGACATACAGTTGCAGGGAATAAAGGCAATTAGTGTGACAACATGGGGTCACCACTCTCATGAGGCAACAACAGAAACATTTACGGTAGAGAAAGTGGTGACCAAACCTGAGGAAAAAATGTTTCAATCAGACTGAGTAGTTTTCTTCTTTCTTTCAAAAAAACATTAATACAATAATTCATCATATTTCTGTTCTTTTTCATACCGTAACGGGCAACACACCAGGAGAGTACGACTGGTCAAAACATCTTAGAAAAGAAGTTTAAAAATCACTTTGTTCAATGAAAACAATACTTAGAGCCACACTAATAGCTCTGTGAGGCTACACTTAAAGGTCTGGTGTGTGATATTTAGGGAGATTTATTTACAGAATATGGTAGAATTAATATTCATACCTGTGTTTTCATCAGTGTATAGTCACCTGAAAATAACAATAGTTGTGTTTAGCCCTTTGTACCTACAGTGTTTATGCATACATACATACATCGTACAGTTCATATCTACCATGTCGGCAAAGGGAATCAAACACTAGCTATAGCCTTATGCATGTTTCATGGACACCATAGTTTGTCCTTAACGTTTGGAGGGTGAGGCGAAGGACATTCAGTTGGTTGCAATCTACAGCCTCATCACTACATGCCACTAAATCCTGCCCACTCGACCTTTAAGCACTGCAGTGCTTTGAGCTTAATGCTAACACGTTGGCGTTTAACAGGTACGATGTTTACCCTGTTCTCCATCTGAGTCTGTTGGTTCAGTATGTTAGCACACTAACGTTTGCTACATAGCATTTAACACAAAGTACAGCTGGGGCTGATGGGAACTAGTTTTGTAGGTATTTGGTCATAACCTTTTTACATTTTCACCTGATGAAGGCACTAGAAAAATAATCAGAGGATGACCAAAACGATTACAATTCATCCTGAGGGGATCATGAATGTCTGAGCCAGGTTAGGACAAACACCAACAGTGAACCTCGTGGTGGTAAGAAAAGGCAGAGGATCACCAAAGTAGGGCTGTCCCCTAACAGCCGGATCGCATTTTGTCCTTTGAATCGCTGCACTTTCTTTCAACTTCATTGTACTCAAAGCGATCCAGGGGGAACAGCACGGCGGACTATAACATTAACTTTACAACTCAACTTAACTTAAACTTTACAAATAGCTTCTTGTCTCAAAATGACCACAAAATGAGGAACGGGGAGCGGCACGGCTCATTGTTTCTGTTGGCTCTCAGCTCCGGCTTTCTCTTACTGGAAATCGGACATTGCGCCTTAAAGCTGATAAACAAAGGTCTTACAGGTAAGACATCTAAGGTGTCAGAGTGTTTACAACAGTAAAAAAAAAAAATCTATAAATCAAGATATTTTCAGACTGCTGATTCAGGGAGCAGCACGCAGAGCCATACACCAAAGTCATTAAAACTGATCCTCTGAGGACTCGCTACAAAATTTAAGGGCAATCCAGGGTGGCCCAATAGCTCACGTGGTACAGCATGTTATGTACTAAGGCTGAGTCCTTACCACAGTGGCCTGGGTGCTATTCCAAACTTTGCTGAATGTAATCGACCCCCCTCTCTCTTCCCGTCTCTCTGCCCCCCCCCCCCCCCCTCTCTCAGCTGTTCCTGTCTGTAAGACTAACACAACCATATAGTTAAAAGGTTTGTTTTAAACTATGCTAGTTTGTACTCAAAGCTAGCAAACTAAGATATCATGTTTTGATATTCAAATTTTAAAAAATGCAATTCAGATTTTCTGCTGTCTGGTTGGAGGTCATACGGAATTTGTGGTGTTTCTGTTCCTGCTGTACATCTGCTCCCACACCACCGTCCTGCAGATGCAGAAGAAATCCCACAGGTTGCAGAAGACTCCGCGATCAAAGGGGTTCTCCTCGTTTCCACAGTTCTTCAGGTACGAGATCCTGTGACGTGACATGAACTCCCAGGTGGTGCAGTTGATGGAGACAAGGTAGAGGTGGCAGCCCAGCAGCAGAACCACCACCACAGAGAAAATACCAACGACACCAAGCACCGCCAACAGGAACCCATTGACTCTGAACCACAGCTCCCATGTGATGGTGGGTGAGATGCCAGACCTGAAAGATATGCGCTAGTGTTAAGAACAAATACAACACGAAGAAATGATTTTTTTTTGGATACGTCATATTAGAAAATATCAAGAAGGAAGAGAACAGGAAAGCAAACTGTCTAAAGACAAACTGCCTCACAGCAGGTCAAGTCCTTCGCATTAAAGCCGGCAGGACTGATTTCTAAGGGTAACTTGAAGTTTGAAATTGCATTTGACAGTGACGTACAGAGCGATGTGAAGAGCCCACAGCAGAGCGAGCAGCTGCACCAGCAGGTAGACGATGAACCAGCGGTGGTTCCTTTCTCCCACACAGTTCTCGATCCACGGACAGTGATGGTCGAAGCGACGAACGCAGCGCTTACACGTCTGACAGTGCTTCGCTCTCATTGGCTGCTGCTTGAAAAAAAGGGAGGGAGAGAGGTGCATTCGGACATTTTGAAATGCTGCACATAGTAGTTTTAACTGTCTGTTTTTAAAGTTGCCGTATAAATAAATGTTTCATTTAACACCATATGGCTGTGTAGCAAAATAGGCATGTGTATGTCGGTCACCGGCAGTGATCAGTGCTCAAAATGGGCTCTGAACACATCCTGTGTAGACACCAGAGTGTTGATGGACTGGGGGCTGATGGAAAACCAGTAAAAACAATAAGACCTAGAATGCAATAAAAAACAAATATGCATTTCTTTTTCAGCAGTCTTGTCTGATAGAATGAAAAGATGCTTACGCTCATATTTATGTCTGGTTTTTAAAGCCTGAGATGACGAAGCAGCCGGATGAGTGAAAACCATGAGATGCAGTTGAACTTGAATTAAGATTATTTTGTCACTAATTGAAATGACATTTTTATAAATCTAAATTTAAAGAAAACACAAAGAAAGGAGCAGTGAATATGAATGAATATAAGCTGTGTGTCAAAATATTCCAATTTCCTTTCTTGCTACAGGGTGAGCAAACATGTTGTCTGATTGGAATTTTGCCAGTCTTGTGTTATTGTTGCAAGCCAATTCAAATATGTGAGAATATCACGCACTTTAAGCACAGGAAGGACGTCTGAAAATCTGTGTTTGAGTTTTAAAGGAAACAAAACACCACATCACAAATACATGACGCCAAACATGATCACAGCTGGCAGCAGCTGGTTACCTGCAGCAGGCAGTACCCGCAGCGCCGCAGCCGAGGGGTCGAAGGCTGAGGTATCATCGACTCCATTTCCTCATCTGAACCCTGAACACCCTGCGCAACACAGACTGATGTGGGTCACACATGCACACACACACATACGCACACGTCATCTCCTGTAACCTTGACTTACAGGACTACAGACCCTTTCCAAAAAATTTGAATATCATAGAAAAGTTTACTTATTTCCATAATTCCATTAAAAAGGTCAAACTTTCATAGATTCAGGGCCCACACTTCAAACAACATTTAAAGTATTTATTTGTTTATTTTTACATAATTTGGGCTTCCAGCTCAAAAAACCCACGAAAACAGGAATTCAAAAAATTTGAATACTGTGAAGAAATCAGCCCAAATTTTGCAGGGCATGAATGTTTTTAACTGAGTGTCACACACTAATCATCTACTAAACTCAAAGCACCTGACTGACTTGACAACTGGCCAGAAGACCATCACTGATACCCTCCATAGGATGGGTAAGCCACAAAAGTTCATAGCTAAGGAGGCTGGCTGTTCACAGAGTGCTGTGTCCAAGCATACCAATGGAAAGTCTAGTAGAAGGACAAAATGTGTCAGGAAAAGATGCACCAGCATAAGAGATGTCCGTGGACTTCAGCAGATTATAAAACAGAGAAGATTCAAGAATCTGGCAGAGATCCAGAAAGAGTGGAATGAGGCGGGAGTCACAGCTTCAAAAACCACCACATTCAGACACATCCGGGAGATACAACTGTCAGGTTCCTCAGGTCAATGGGGTATTATCAAGAGGAAAATGAGGGCCACCAGACCCAAAAACAAAGAAGAGCTGACAGCAAGCATCAAGGAAATCTGGGCTTCCATAACTCCCACGCAATGCCACGGCGCATCGAGGCAGTGATTAAGACAAAGGGATTCTCAACCAAGTATTGAACATTGACATATCATTTAGAAAGTACTATATTTTGACTGATTTCAGCAAAATTTTTCAGCAAAAACTGAGAAGTAAATGGTGATTTCTTCATAGTATTCTAATTTTTTGAATTCCTGTTTTCATGGATTTTTGAGCTGGAAGAAAAAAGAAATACTTGAAATCGTTTGAATTGTGGGCACTGAATCTATAATCTATGAAAGTTTAACCTTTTTAATTGAATTACGGAAATAAGTCAACTTTTCTATGATATTCAAATTTTTTGGAAAGGGTCTATATATGCTTAGTATGAGGCATGAGAATCAGCTGCAATAAACTAGAACAAATACATGTTTATTGTTCATGACATCTGTGTGGTTTTTGTGATGTGTGTGTGTTTTGTTAAATTAATCCCACCTTGATCGTGTCAGTGAGCACAAAGCCAGGGTCCATTAGAGAAACAGCAAAGTATAACAGCACCGACAGCACGACCACGAGGAAGAACAGAACCGGCAGCAACAACTCTCCTCGCTCCTCACACTTTCGCAAATCTGCACACACACACACACACAAACAATACAGAAAACACAGCTTAACTAGTATGGCTGAATATGTTTTGTTTCTGTCCTCAAGCCCTTGACACAGAGTGTCAGTGATATTTCAGTATGACTATGTGTGCTTCATGTTCATCGTGTTAAATCTAACTACTGTGTGCACAGATGATGTGATCTAGATCAGAGTATTGTATTTCACTTTAATACAGGCTTTCAGATGGAGGTGAAAGCATCATCATCACAACACAACAACCAAACATCAGGAGGCTTCAAAAAATAAAGCCTGACAAATTTTTTTGAGCTTGACCAATGTAACGGACTAAATATTAGGAGTAAGCACTTCATGTAACTTTAATATAACCCCATACTTGATGATCGCTTCCTATATTTACAGATAAACAAACACAGAGCAGAGTAAAGACAACCTGAAGCTCAGTCTCTAAATACTGAGTTTTACATTGATGCTGGGTGTCCCGGTTTGAAGAACTTACCGGTGTGTGAAAGAACAGTATGAGGGTTACGACCCACGTTAGCAGGGTGTGTGTGGCCCGAACTAGAAACCCGGTCCGAAACATGTTCTGCACCATTTAATGTATTTATTTTATTTATTTATATTATTATTATTATTATTATTAGCACCGCTGCTAACAAGCTAAGCTGCTCAGCCTCGTTAGCAGGTTTTTTTAAACACTATGGATAAAACGCTGCCAAAATAAAACGAATGCATACAAACTGGAATCCATCTGAACTAATGTAAAATGTATAAATCATCGTGTAACTAGTCTCGGTGCATTTTAGATGTTTTGTCCATCCTGGTGTCGCCGCTTCCGTGTTTTGGTACGGGAAGCTGCGGAGTCCAAGAAGCCGTAATGATAGTAAACCCACGTCAACCAGAGTTACATAACAACACTGTTTCCTGATGAGGCTGTAATCTCATTTTGCTTAATTTATATAAATTATCAGGCTACGTATAATCTCCACAATGTTCGAATAATTTATATAAGTCAGCCATTTCATTTTGGTCTGATGAAGTATTAGTGCAAGAACTTTTTTTTACTAGCAAATTATTGTTTGTAGTTCATTTAATTCAATTTGTATTTGTATAACACTCAATGCGACCCAGGGCAGACATAACAACTTGAGATATTGCAGGTCTATTGTAAACCTATATAACTCCTAAATCTGTATAAATGTGAAGCAAACTAAAATTATCTGCTGGTCCCCATTTATCCAGATCAGCGCCGGTCCTGGCCACATTTGCGCCCTGGGCGAACCCCTGATCCAGATACACTTCATTTTATTTATCCAGGATTTTTTTTTTTTTTAGATATCTGACTGTGCTCCACATTTAGTGGCTCTAAGCAAGATTTTGTCTGTGGCCCCCCAAAGAACTCATAATGTGATCAATAAATCGCACACACCACTAACTAACTGAATGAACACAGGCACACAATAGAGATGGACAAATCATTCAAATCTCAAATCTCTTGCTGTTGGTTGGCAAGTAGCTACAAACAGAACCATAATGTAAAAAGTATGATGGAGAAAAAAAAAAACTGTTCAAAGATCATGGAGGATGATTTAAAAGATTACACGGGCACTTCATCTTCTAACATGTTTACAGCCAAATGAAGATATTATCCTGGCTCCAGACACTGTAAGGTTCTGCATATTATCCACAAAAAGAAGGAAAGAAAGAGGTTGTTGAATCTGTAAATGTAATGAACTAAACCTTGATTATAATTTCTTGTATTTATCGGCAGGCATAAACAGACACTGATAATCTACAATAAACAAGTCAATCTACCACAAGCTCCAGTAATGGACCTTTTTCACAGCAGCCATTTTGGCGTGAAATAGGCGTCACCAGTGATACTAATTAAGGTTCAGTTCCATTCAGGTCAAACAGAGTCAGCAGCTGCTGTGTGCTGCATGATGGCTCACTGGAAAGTCTTAATTAGCATCATTGGTAACACTTGCAGACTCAACCATCATACCTGCAGGAGGGTTTCTCCAAAATGAGAAAAATCTAAAAATCAGAAAAAAGAAATCCAAGACTCAAGATGTGCATTTATAGAACTTGCATTTATTTGCATCAAAATGGTCCATTAAAACAATACTAAAATTTATTCTTTACAAAAGAATTTCATCTTAATATCTGGATTGATATGACATTCAGAGGCTCTTCCAGTATCAATTAAAGTGCATTATGCTGTTCATCTTTTCCAAGCCCTTGTTTTTCAGAGTATAAATGTTAAACAAAAACAACAACAACAAAAAAACAGTGTGCTCTTCTAAGAATTAAACAATAAACTGTCCTTAACCTGATGTGAACTTTAGGACATTTATACCTCCAAAGAGGGCAAATACAGATATAATCTGAAGCAGTTTGCACGAACAAAGTTATTTTTTAGTTGCTCCACCACATTGACTCAGACAACTACATTTAGTGTTCGATTGCCACATGTTAAGGCTGTTGCCTGGTGTTAGATTTCCACCCTGAATATAGTCACACTGCATTTTAAAATTGCACATTTGGCTCTTCAGACAGGAAACATGCAGCGTTATACCTCCCTCTCTCTCCTAGACAATAAAAACAATAAATACAGGATAGATGGAAATAAATACTCCATTGTCAGCCATTCACTCATTCAGGACAAGGGTGGAGAGAAATCAAACTCACATGTGCAAAATCCTCTCATTTAGGAACACAATCATTTTCTCCTTACAGGCAGAACTGTTAAAGAGTAAAACTTCTTAAAGCTTTGTAATGCTGGTTCTGCCGTATAAAAAAAGTACTACAGGAGAATTGTCTTCATTACAGTTACTAAACAAGAGTGCTGGTGATGCTCGTTTTACTGACTGACCAAAGCATGCAATGTCAAACCAACCGAAAAAAAAAAAAAAAAAGACAAAAACAAAAAAACTTTTGCTCAGACACCAAAACACAATCTGGCAGAAAGAGCAAAAACAGTTGGTCCTTAAATTTAACAATCACTCGTATTCCTGGCGTTTCGCTTTTCACCTCTTAACACAACTCCTTTAAAAACAGAAATAGCAGCGGTCACGTTCCCAACCACACGAGCTCACAGAGTCCATATCTTTCACCTTGGCCTTTCCAACATTCAGTGTCCTTCCTCGTCTTTCGTCAGCTGACATTCACAGAATGAGATGACTCCACGAACCACCATAGGGGCCCAAACGGTCCCTGGGATTCCCTAGCATTAACCCTGGCAAAGAAGGGGGGGGGGGGAGGGTGTACTTGTCACATTCGAGGTTTACAGTCACGTGACAATCAGAGAGTGAGTTTCAGCGCGATGTCACTCCAAGCTGTGTCTTTAGGCGCTCGTACACCACATAGCTTATGCTGACAGCGGGGATGACTTTGAGGAAGTTAGGGGCCAGGCCTCTGTAGAGCCCCGTCGGGCCCTCTGTCTGCAGGATCTGCCTGAAGAGGCCAGTCATTGTCACCTGCTGGCTGCCCCCTGTCGCAGCTGGAAAGACAAAAAACACACAACAGGTTAGACTTAAAGGAATTTAAAAATATTATGGTTTATATCTATATTAAATATTTTGAAGCCTGTCCTGTGCAGGAGTCAGTCATATTCAGGCTGACAAAAGGATCAGAGATGTGAGGTCTTACCTTGTGCTTGCATGCGGGTGCGAACCAGAGCCAGAGGATAACTGGCGAGCTGACCACAGGTGCTGGACACGGTGCCACAGGCGAGCAGAACAAACACGCCGGGGTCGGTGCTGTTGGCGCCGTACTGTTGCAGGTAGTTGTTCTTCAGAGTCTGATGGACGAAAAAAAAAATTCAAAATGTGAGTCAAGAGCAAATTCTCTACAAAACACTTTGTGTGTTTTCACAGTTTCTCATTTGATAGTAGTCTGTAGTAGTGACTGCTCACCTCGTACACTGCCAGGTCAATGCCTGCATAGGGGATGATACCCAACATGTTGGGGATGTAGCCTTTATAAAATGCTCCAAGTCCCTCTCTCTTGAAAATCTGCTTTGCACAATCTGAGATACCGGAGTACTGCCCGGTCTTTCTCAGAGCAAGACGAGTTTTCAGGACCTAAAGACAGATTCAGTAAAGAACAGGTGTCATTTAACTGTTAAAGTCTTGAGAAGCTCACAACAAGTTTCCTTCATGCCTTTTCGTTTTTGGGGTAGATGTAATTAAACTGATAATCACCTCCATGGGGTAGATGCTGCTCTGGGCGATCACTCCAGCCAGAGATCCGGCAACAAATCGCTCCAAGATGCTCAGAGTCTCCTTATCGCTGCCGATTAAACGTTTAATCTGGAGAAGACAAGTGAGAAAAAGATAGATTAGTGAGTGATCACCAAGAACAGAGAGCATAATGAATTACATTATTATGAGTTACAGCACACAGTCATTTGTCAAGAGTCACTTGTCGTACCTGCTCATACGCCATGAACTTCAGGGCGGACTCTGGAGCAATTTTGATGATGTTCACTCCATTGCCCCGCCACAATGACCTCATACCGCCCTCTTTGATCATCTGCGTCAGGCCGCTCATGATACACATGTTGTTGGTTCGTGATCCATAGACCTGAGAAGGAAGGAAGGAGTCATTTAGATGTAATCAATAAGCAGGAAATATTGGAGATCTGTCTTGATTTCACAAAAGAGGTCAAATGAAGTTTGGGATAAACATGGCACCTGCCATGGAGGACAGGATTTCATCTGACCCAGAAAAGGGTCCAACTAGGTTTGTTTGATTGTTGGCATATAATTCCTAATCAATGGGTCTCAAAGTCGACTTTCCACTTAGCAACTGACGCAAACAGAGGCCATTGACACAGATCCTGATTTCACACAGTTAGACCTTCATCCCACAGATGACAGTAAAGATTACACAGTCGAGGGTGTGACAACGTCATGCGAACCATCATTGGTCAGCTATGACACACAATCAGTCATGGACTATGAACCCTAACCTCCCACTCTTACTACATATAGTCTATTAAAAATTAACCTTTTAATGGTTCTCGGGTAACTTGATCTTGAGCAGTTTGTCCTCGACTGATTGTCAACTGTACTTTATGAACATCATGTCCTCATTATTATTTCCTTATGCAACATTTGATTTTAAGAGTCTTGATTCCACTGAAATAATAATAGGCATGTTTTAGATGTACATTACGCACTGGTTGCACAACAAAACAGCTGACACCGTCTCATACCCCCACCAGCTGATGATAAATTATCTACTATTGCAAACAGAGTGTTAGATCAGGTTTTCCACCACTTCCTACACACCCTGTCCAGTTCCCAAACTCCCCAAGACCTCCCTGTAATCACACTGTACACTGTGACAGTAAACTGATCCATTCAAGCTCAGATTTGGTTGTCTTACCTGCATCATGACTTTAAGTCTGTCCAGGGGGGCGGTGCAGGTCCTTGAAACAGCACCAGCTCCTCCACCTGCAACCAGGTGCCTCCACCACATCCCAGTCAGCTTTTCCTCTACAGTGAACTCATCAGGCACCATCAGGTTCTCACCCACATCGAATATCTGTCAGGGAGAGACGTAAATTATTACTAGGTATAGAGTTGAGAGGTAAGAAAAAAACAAAAACAAAAGACAACTTGAAGACACCCCACACACAGTAATGTCTTGTTTTTACATTGATTTGACGCAGAGGAGGTCAAGACTTAATGATTTCAGTAGATAATCATGGACACAGCGTACTTTGGGGGGGTTTAATGGGGCTCTGCAAGCAAAGGGCAAAAGTCCATATGAAGACATGTTTCAAAATGACAAGTCAAGAGCAGAGGAGAAACTCCTCAGACAAAAAGGCAATTTTATAGGAAGAAGTTCAATTTTATTTATGATTTATCATTGTTACATAATTTTATTGGACTCATAAAAACAGCCCATTTATTGCCCTTTGCTAACTAGGACATCAGTGGCCTATAGTGGAGTTTGAGTGTCACTGGAAATCTGCTGTGAGGCTCAAACATGTGACCACACAGAGCATTAAACATCAGATTTAGTTTTGAACCTCTGATGATCCAGCAGATTATGTTTCATTGGTAATTTGTCTGCGTTTTTTTTGCCAGGGCCTCCCACGAGAGGCAACTCCAGCTCTATTCCTGGTTCAGCTGACCAGAGTCTCCTCTGTGCAAAGTAGAGGCTGCTACACTCATTAGCTGACATGGTGCTGAAGTAACTTAACACAAGATCACACGGTCGTCCTGCAGGCAATGTGCTATATTACTTCAGTCACCACCTGGTGTGACTGACTGCTGCCGCCTTTTACATAACAACGAGACGAATTAACAAATCCTTCCGACATAATCCTCCGGGAACGGGACAAATTCCTTTCATACCCTAATAGAGCCTAATTGCTGACGCACATGCTGATGGAACCTTCCGGGGAATTTGTTTTTCAATTGACCTGTTTTTTTCTCTGAGGACAAAATTACAACACCCAGTGCACTTTGATTTGCTTGTGATAAAGTGATAGCATTATCGGGTGCCATGACACCGTTATCAGACCTAAGACAAGATATCTGAAACGGTATGCAATATCTACAGTAGCATTTTATAGTCATTTCCAAATGCTCAAACTCAGATCTAATTGAAACTAATGATTTAAGTGAGAAAGGGCTCCACTGAACCGGTTCAGCTGTTCCCTTTTGGGCAAACTTTGTGGTTTCTATGCAGACTGCTGAACTAACCGTGGAGTGTTTCCAGTAGAGGATGATCTCAGGAATGTTCTCAGTCTTCTCCACCATGGGGTAGTTGCTCCAGTCTTGACTGCCAATCGTTATCATTCCATTCTTGTCCATGCTGTAAAAAAAAAAACTAAGTGAGATATTGAGCTTCTTAAACAACCCAAGACTGCAGTGAATGAAAGTGATGAATGGCATTACCTCTTAAGCGCTTTTTCCGCATGCTGTGGGGAAATATGCACACCAAGGTCCTGAAGAGACTGCATGAACTCCTTAGGATCAACGGGGCCTGAAAAGGAAACAAGGAAAGTTGTAAGAAAGGGGAACTCCTTCTGGGGGTGAACTACTGACAAAGTGAGAAAGGAAACAACATCTGCAACAAAACTAAAACTTCATCTCATCCAGGACAGCAGCCTCATACCTGCATTCTTCCTGTCGATGCTCTTCACCACAAGCTTCAGGTCTTTCTCATAGTCTTGCAGATAGTGAACAAACTCCTCAAAGTCCAGCTGTCCATCAGAGTTAGTTTCTTTCCTCTTTAAGGTTTTCTGAAAGAGGGGGGAAAAAAGAAACAAGATATGATACTCTGTTTAATAAATGTGCAGTAGAGTTTGACCAGGGTGAAGATTGTTGGACTGAGAATTAAAAATAATTACTGAGGGTTTTAGTTTCACAGAGAGAGACCACAGACGTCACCTTGCAGAAGAGGAGCGTACATATTAAAGAGTCAGATATGTTCTGAAATGTACTCGGTTTAAATGTCAATCCCACAGTCCTGAACATGACCTGAGATTTAAAAAAGGTGGCCCAGCTTGTGTTTCATGACCCCACAGGAGAGCACTATGACCCATTTCCAAAGCTGCTATGCTCTTGGTGCTTGGTCTTGAATGACTAGGATGACGTCTGTTTCTTCAGAACCAGGGCGGTGGGGAGGATTAGGTAGTAACACTTTGGACACTCTATCTTTGGACTCAACTACAGGTCGACCCGCCAACTGCTTTAATCCACCCGAGGCTCAAGCTTCCTGAACTAAGAGAAGAAGTCTGCTGGCCAGCACTGATACTTGACCCGCTACCCACATTGCAGGCATAGTACAGTCATGCGGCAGGGGCACACTGCAGGACATTTTGCCCTCTCCTGCAGCCCACACTCAAGTACCCGAGCAAGTGCATAAATGTGACTTTTAGCATGGTGGAAAAAAGGATTGTTGCCATTTCTGCACTAAGGGACACGTTTGGTCAGGTGCTTGTGTGCCTGTAGTGCCCTTTCTGAGTCTGAAAGCCTGTGTTGCAGCTGCAAGGGGTGTGTTTTGCTGGATTCATGAGACAAAAATGTGAACTTGCAGCTGAGTGCAAGAACTTAAAGTTCTGACAAGTCAACAACTGTGTGTGCATTAGTCACAGCACAATCTTTCATTACAAAGGAGGCCATGAGTAACACTAAGATCATGCAGCATAATAATGTAAAAGGTAGAGGACAGGTGTCCAATAAAAAAATAAAAACATTTTTTAAAGTACATATGTAATATGTGCATTTTTCCTAATACATATAGATTTGTCTTTGTTCTATATTGCAGAAATGCATTCATTTTCTGCTTTCACTTGGAGGATATTAAGGCGCCAGAAGTTGAAATAACGTGGAGAAGCAGCATGGCGTGAATTCCTCTTTAAGGTGGAATTCCTCTTTAAGGTGGAATTCCTCCTTAATGAATGAAACTGACACCGCCCGCGCCGGTTCAGTTCAGGGCAACGAGTTTAAAACACACGAGAATTAAACTTACCGCATGCTAATTACATTTTCAATAAGACACTGTGGCTAAGCTGACACTGTATTAATAATTATAATAAGGTTCATCACGTTGTTGTTTTTTTGTTTCTAAACGCGCGTAGCGACTTTTCTGGAATTTGGGCCTCGTCGTAAGGCTTCTTACAACCCCCACGCTAAGTCTCCCGGCGCGGGTAAGAAAGGGTTCAGTGACCGCTAAAGTAATTGGATTTAAACAACTGGGTCATTATAAATACTACACAGACTATGTTTCTATGTGTAAATCAATAAAAAAAAGTTCACTTTAACTGTTTTTCTTCTTACCTTTCGCCATTTCTGGTAGGCTGAGAACTCCTGGGACGGCAGGAACACGCTCAGTTTGTTGAAGACAGACTTCAGCTCCGACGGTAGTCCATTAGACTCGAAATATTCCACTTCAATGGGGTCCGAGTTAGACACAGGGACGTAAAGGCACAGACCGAGCATGTTTGGCTCTGTAAATTTTAAAAAGAAAGTACAATAAATAAATAAATAGCACACCGAGCTGTCTCTCCGTCACGGTGTAATACTGAAATGCCGGCTCAGGAAACGCCGGCCGGTTTCTAAAGAATGACAAGCAGTCACACCCCTTCCAGGAATAGCCAACGTCATTGGCTGTCCTCCGGCAACATTAAGGCCATGTTACTACCGACGGCCTCTGAGGCCGCCCATTGACGGAGTCTGCTCTGTCCCGCCTTTTTTCTTGCGTAAGGAAACCGTAAGAAATGCCCAACCAATCCCGTGTCTTCTTTCATCCAGCATGTGAAAGATTGACCAATCCCGCCTTTCATGTCATTCAAACTGCGTCAGTCAGAAGAGGGTACAAGATTTGCTTGGGGTACATGTGCCAGAATATCTCCAGTACCAGAAAAATAATCCGATCTCTGTCAAGATCAAGACCTTTTTAGGTATATTAATTTGTTATCACAGTGTAATAACTTTATTCGACGGACGCTGCTACAGCTCCTGAAATGATATTAATAGTGACTGATAGTGACTTTTAGTTCTGTCTTAAAACAGCTTACAAATAACACAAAACCAAGAAAAAATACAACAAAAATGAATAAATAAATGAAACTGTTAGCCAGAAAAGTTAAATGGAAAACCCCAAATAAATGCATTTCAACATAGGACATGAACAGCAACACAGCTTACTTAGTTTGTTTCCTTGTATGCTATTTACTCTGCTGCAGAGTTGAGTTTGGCCACTGACCACAGTAATTAGATCTGAGCATGATGTTTTGGTGATAAACTAGAAGCTGCATAAGTAATGAAAAGACAAAGAACAAGTCTATATTTGTATGGCACCTACATCACCGACATAAAAGTAAAGGTAAAAAACGCAAAGAAATTTAACTAACAGGATAAGGCAAAGTTAATTTTTCCTGAAATTTGTCTCCGTACAGTGTAAGTTTTCAAAACAGGCCGATGTCGCCATTTGTCTAATCAAGCAAAGTTAAAATTAAAACATATCTGTGTCCTGTGTCTAACTATTAATTTTAGAGAAGCTTTTCAAAGTCAACATCTATTTAAAAACTGCTGTTATGTTGTTAACCTTAAAACCCCCAAAATACACTGTATACTCTGTGTCAGTATTGACTAACGAGCTTCAGCTTTCAATTTACAAATGTATTTATTTATTTGGTATGCAGCCAGGTATCAAATACAAGATTTAATGCAGTGCAGCAATGACAACCAGCATGGGAAAGTTTGTCTTGCAGCATGGCAAAAACAGACAAATCATCCTGCAGTAAAACAGGATCTTTGTGCTAAACCCCTCCTGCAAGTTTTGCTTTACCTTATAAGTCTTTATCTAGTAAACTTTTGAGAAGCCTAAATAGTCTGTCTCAGTAACACACCTTACTTATTTTGTTTCCTTGTATGTCATTTACTCTTTTGCAGACAGTGTTGTATAATTGAGTTTGGTCACTGGCCGCAGTAGTTAGATCTAAGCTTCATGTCTCTGTAAAAAAAAACATCCTGAGGTGGACAGGGTGCAGGGATGAGGGCTGTAGAAATAAACTGGAACAAATGATGCACGCCAAAAGCTAAAGAAGGCGCTGAAGGAAGGCCAAGAGCTACATCTGAACCCACAATTCTGTCAGCTGATCCTGTCTGGGTTTACATACAACACACACACACACACACACACTCATACAAATATTCCTTAAATATGTGTATTCATATATAAATATATGTTTTTCTCACTTTCTCTTTCGTCATGTTTTTGGCAATTTCTTCAAATTTTCTAATCCTTATCAGGGATGCAGGGGGCTGGAGCCAATCCCAGCTGACATTGGCAAGAGGCTGGGTACACCCTGGACAGGACAAACAACCCTTCACATGCACATTCACACCTTTATGGGTAATTTAGAGTAACCAAATAACCTTTTAACCTGCACGTCTGTGGAAAGAAGCTTAAACTCAGAGAGAACCCATCTAGACACGGGCAGGAAATACCAACCAAGATTGTCTTGTTCAGATCTGAAATACCAAGGTACATGTTATCAAGAGCTGACATGTTTTGAAAATTAAGTCATCACATTTAATTCCATCCATCCGTTATCTGTTACCACTTATCACAGTGATAAGTAGTTACAGAGTCACAGTGGGGCTGGAGCCTATAACGGCTGACTTTGGGTGAGAGGTACACCCTGGACACGTCGCCAGCTTATCAGAGGGCACATACAGACAAACAACCATTCATACCTATGGGCAATCTTGACTGGATTCAGACAGGATCATACATATCTGTTTTGTCTGCTATAGTTTAGTGAACTACTCTGTTCAGTTTGTATGTTTGTTATTACCATTTATTTTATTTGTGTTTTGATGAATTATGTATTTATTCAATAATTTCCCCTTTGTTCCCTTTCCTGAGTTGAAGACAGGTCATTTGTATGGGCATTCATATTTGTGTTGTTGTCAAACTGGTGCCGAAGAACCTGAGCAACCTGCGAGACCTCATCATTAAACATCAGTGTTGGACTTCACTGATGTCTGAACTGAAGCTAATGTAATGGAAAATGTATATTACATGATTGTGTGTTCTTTTTATAACCATATATAGCCATGTTTGATCTCAGTAATATTCTGGAAAAACTGTGTGCCTTATAGTCTTGTTTGGTTTTACTCAGTATCTTTCACTTAGAAATATGTCTCTCATTTGCGCAAGTTGTTTGTAGCAGTAGCTGTTCGATGTATAAACTTGACCTTGGTTCACGCAGTCAGGCAGAGCTTGTTAGTGAGGTTTGATAGTGGGACTGCCCCACTCTGAACATATTCTGCAGACGGTCTTTTGTAGACGGTGCATTTGTAGAACTGTTCCTCTTGCAAGAATAAAATGACAGAACCTTTTGATTGACTCAAGATTCTTCTAATTGATTGACTCAATATTCTTTTTCTTTTCAGAGACTTTCTCTGCAGGTTTCCCAGACTACAATCTCTTCTATGATGTGATTCCAGCCCGTCAAACCTCCTCCATAATGGAGTCACCAGCCTGTCCACTTTAGGCAAAGTGTGGAACACTTGAACACATCATGAGCTGCTGCACCGAGGCCCTGGGAGAGGGGCGTTATGCATGGACCCATCAGGTCTTCAAAACCATCACAGAATCCATCAGTGCTGTAGTTGAGCGGGCAAAGAAGAGCTGCCCTCCAAAACAAACCATCATCTTTGTCAGAGCCGGGGAGCAGCCAGGAAGGGACTGGCAGCTGATGGTGGACCTTGGGAGGCAACTCAAGTTTCCACAGCACATTGTGCTGATGTAGTGCTGATGTCTGACTCCACCAAGCAAGTCATGCTCCTGGAGTTAATGAAGCTGTGGGAGGACTGCCTTGAGGAGACATATGAGAGGAAACTCGTCAAATATAATGGTCTGATCAGAGAATGCCAGAAAAGTGCTATATACTATTGGAACTGGTTGAGGTAGAGCTACTCAAGTCTGTTACTATTTTGGGTCTTCTCTGCCATCTTGGAAAAACTGAATTATTTGACCTTGTTCAGCCTTAACAGTTAAAGCTGAAAGAGGTCGACTAAACCATCTGAGTTTAGAAGAGAAATGTCTCTAGCAACAGGAAGAGGGCCCAAACTATAGAAAGTGGGGGTTTATTTGTAAGGGGTCAAAAGCCAAACAGTTTTAGCCCATAACAATGTGCTCTATTTCAACCTTATCAGTGCTGAAATCTTGTATTATGACATAAGTGTACGTAACAAATCTAAAACCAAATAAAAAGAGAAGCCTCCAAGCTCCTCCCTCGTGAAAATATTATGTATGTTAAATCATCATTTTTTCTCTTACTGATCAGACAGGACCTCAGGTTAACATCTTCATTTGGCTGTAAACAAGTAAAGGTAAATTAAGTAAATATATTTAGATACTTTCCACAACTGGTTTCATTAGTTAGTTATTTCTGTAAACTCAACAGTCCATGAACAGTGTTGACAAAAACATGTCGGTGAACTGCTGCTGTTGAATCCTCTGCGTCACACACAGCAAAGTAAACGAAAACCGCTACGTCAGAGACATGTTTGTTTGTGAAAAACAGGATTAAACAGCACTTTAACCTGCAGGATCAGACAAATTCAGGTGAGAGGTGAGTAGTCTGATCAATACCAGAAAAACATCACAATAACCGTAGTAAGGCTGTTGCTGCCTTCATAAGAAGAAGGTGCAGTTTTACAGTTGGATTATGATGTTTTTAAGGTTGTTAATGGCTTGTTGTTGGTACAGAGATAACAGGATGTTTCTTATTATTAAATCACAACATTTACAACCACAGGTCAGTGTGTTGTCCTATATAAATCAATCCAGACACGAAAGCACTAAAGTTTGTTGTGTATGTATGTGTATGTGTGTATGTGTGTATGTACTATATTCAAGTATTTCAATTTCACATAGCTTTAAACCTCTACTCCACTTTACCTTAGAGGACTCCACTACATTTAGTTACTGGTTACCTTTCAGACCCTTCCTGTCCAGTGAAATCATGGAAGCCATAAAATCACAATAGAATCAATCAATAAATAGAAATAATAGAAAATGATCAAATACGTTAACTATACTTTTATATATACTGAATATTTCTCACCAGCTCAAACTTGCTTTTTTTTATCTTGTTCCAATTACAAAAATCTTTTTAGATAGCCTCTCTGGTTTTTGGTGCTCTGCTGCTCCCTGTTGGCTAAACTTGAGATTGAACAATGAATATATTCTTTATTTCTCCTTGTGGAAGTTCAAAGCAGCTCGCTTGATTCGTTATTTCTAGAATAAGAGATACAGCATTTTTTTAAATAGTAAAGCATGAAGGTACGTGTCCACCAAAATAAATCATAACTTACAGTATCTTTCATAAGACCATCTAACCATAACATTTTGGTCGTCAGTTGTTGGTGCATTTCTCCCAGATATTTCCTTTTGATCTTCATATATTGAGAAAATACTGTGTTTTTGTTTTAGTTAGGAGTTACAGGGGTCCATGAAGACTGTCGCCTCACGGTGGCGCTGTTTCTCCACTCAGGCTGGCAGTGACTGTCGGTTCAAATAGCTCTGTCAAGTTAACAAGTGTGAGCAAGTAAGAGACCAGAAGTCAGCTAATTTAATTTGCAAAATAAATTCACTGTTTGGGAAGTCTAGTTTAATAATAATAATAATAATAAAAATCAGTGTAATCAGCAAAGTGTAGAAATAATTTACTATCACAAAGTAAAATGTATTGATATATCTTACTTTCACGAATTTTATGTACAAAGCTTTACCTTTGCTTTTGTCAAATATCACCAGATAATCAGTGCTCTACGTGTTTAGTCACACTGTATAAATAAATCATTTTCTTGCTTTAACAGTTTACACATTTTCTACTTTTACTATAATTTCCTGCAAACCATATCAAAAACAATCTAGTAAGAAAGTCAGATTTAGGTTATTTTCAGTGCTTACATAAGTAAAAGTAGTAATATCACAGTGTATACACTCTGTTAAAAGTGAAAGTCCTGCATTCAAACCTTTGGCTTGGAGCTCATTTTAATTACTTTATATATTGCTCGGTAGCCTAATGTGTGTATTCTGTATAAATAATATGAATCTGTAAAGTATCTAAAATGATCAGATAAATGTAGTGCAGTAGAAGTAAAGCATGAAATAATAAAGTACAGGTACCTCAAGATGAGTTCAGTCAACGGGCTTAAATCTGTTTATTTGTTGTCACATCTGAATGAATATATACATTTGTGCAATCTAATTTGTACCTTTTATTTTGAAAGAATCCCCCGGCAGTCACATCATGTATTGTCAGCTCGCTCGGTGCCACTGGCGCAAAGTTCCTCCTCTCGGTACCGTAAGAAACAAGAGGTGAAACGTGTTTTTCTGTCATTTGACGTTGTTGAAGAGCTGCTGGCGAATATCACAGTACCCGAAATGTCTCCAGGTAAGTCCCGTTTTTACTTTTAAACCCCCAAACGTGAACATTTTCTCCACGTTTACACGCGTTATTAACGAAAAACACTTGGTTTGTTTTTTTCAGATTTCTGTGCTGAATCATCTCTGAAGAAGAAGCAGAGTTCGCATGAAAACACAGACTGAAACATCAACACTGTAGCTGCTCAGCTGCTTTTAATACTAGTTTTTTTTGTAGTGTTTGTGTGTTTTATGCGAGTGGAGACACTAAAACAATGGCCTTCTTCGTGAAAAAGAAGAAATTCAAGTTTCAGACCCATCTGACCCTGGAGGAGCTGACCGCTGTGCCTTTTGTCAACGGAGTTTTGTTCTGCAAGCTGCGGCTGCTGGATGGAGATTTTGTCGCTACTTCTTCCAGGTGAAACATCACACATGAACATCACTTCACACGTGCCAAACCTCTTTAAGATGCATCTGAAGTATGTTGATGCAATTTAATAAAGTTTGGAAGAGATTTTTCCATTATCAATTTAATTTAAATACATTTATAGTGCATTTATGGAGATATATAGTGAACATACTGGCTTTATTTTAAGACCTAATGGGCTTTTCTTTAAATCTCCCACAGTGTAATTATGATATTCTCCATGGTTCCTTCACTTGACTTGTCTGTGGTGTATTTGTTATGTCATGTTAAATATATAATCTTTTTTAGAGGTATGGCCAATTTTCTATCAGTGCACATAGTTTTTCGACCGATTAAATGTCCAGTGTGTCAGATTCAGGGGCTCTATTTACATAATATGGCATTAAATATAATATGCATAGCCATAGATTCCACAGCTCCACCATGTTGAACTGTTTCTACAGTATCCCAGAACAGAGAAACTAGCAGCCACTATAGTTTCTCCTTCATATTAGGAAGGTGAGGGTGATGATAGAGGGCTGCAATCAGCAACTACACTACTAGATGCCACTACAACCTACACACTGGTCCCTTAATAGAAGCTAAAATCCCTTTCCATTCAGAAAGTGCTTTCAAAAATCATAAACTGCATCTTTTCAGTATCAGTATGTGTGACCCAACCCAGGAGGTAAACGTGACTTTCTACTTTCTCCCAAAGTTGACTGCACCTCCTCAGTTTTTGGCAGATTATCTCCTCACTGTATGCTTTCTGGTTGCAGAAGTTAAGTCAGGTAAAATGACTAACTTGGTTCCTCAAATGTATTTTATTACCCATTATCACTCTGCCACACCGCCCAACATGCAAAAGTGACATTGATTAGACAAACACGCTTTGCCAGCCTAAGTTTCGCCCCCACACTTCAACGCAATAGAGAAACAATGCAAAGTAACATTGTAACTTTACAACTTCACTGTACAGCCGAGGATGGAAAATTTTCATTTTGTGAATGCTGCAAACTCTCGATGCAGAATCTTCCATGTCAGCACTGCCACACATGAGCGTCGATAGCTAATGTAGGGGGTTGGTTTGGGTTTGTTTTTCAGCTCTGTAGTGTCATTAAATTGAAACAGACTTAATTGCTTTGCTGTTGCATCTTCATAAAATTTGTCACTGGGGTTTTAAAGCTGTTCCAGCTTGTTGCACTCAAGTATTTCAGATGTTCACTGCATTCATTTATGCAGCTCAGCTCAGGCTGGTTAATGAAACACTGTGTTTTCTCTGAGTCACATTTAAACGCAGGGTGTTGCCATGTTAAGTGGTGTCTCTGTGTATCTGCACTGGCACCTCAACTGCACTACCAGACTAAACATAGCAAAACCTTTCAAACCAGTTTGGTCAAATTATCTCGTCTGCTAACTCTAAACTTTCTAAAATATCTTTTTCCTCCAAAACTCAGCTGCTCTTTTTTTCTCTTCTAGCTGTGGATTCTGGTGAAACAACACTAAAATGAACTATGATGTGAAGATGGTTTTCATTTGGTTTCTGGCATTTCATCTCCTCATTCACGTCACTTCAGATTCCCTCCCTGGACTTTGACAACAACTTTCATCCCTTTTCCCTTCCCTGTCTTTGATTTGCCAGAGGAGATTATATGGCCTTAAAGGTCACGTCAAATGTCTGTTCCAGTGTGTTACTCTTGTTAAAGACAGGACACAGTGAGTCTGTGACGGCTGTTTGACCTTCGTAACCTTGTTATGCTGGTGAAGAACCTGCTAAAAGAGCCGCCAGGTTGAAGTCTGTAACACAAATTTCCAAATGTTATGGATTCATGGAGCTTGATTAAGCTGGGACAAAATGCCTCTGGCTGCTTGCTATGTCCTACACGAGTTAAATAAGTGAGCAAACATCACAGAAAATAGTTTTTATGTTTGTTAAAGTATTAAGACTGCCTCGCTGCTCTCTCTTTCTGGTACTCTCAACCTACTAAACGAACCTCAACTTGTAAAGACTGCGATCCGTTATATTGTTAGTCACCTAAGTGTTTTATTGGCACAGAATCTCTAAATTGCTGCTGGCCCACTTTTCAGATGAAAGGATGATGGACTTGGTTTTCCAGGTCTGGCTTAAATTAAGGATGCCCCACATTCAGTCATTTGTCTCAGGGTATGTGGTGTAAAACAGGAGGCCACAGGAGTTTGTGGTTGCTGCCAACGTCTTAATCAACTCCTTTTTTTCTTTTCCACACTTGTGTGTACCTCGTGTTCAAACAGTTAGCCTGTTAGACTTCAGACTCCCAAGCTGACTGATCTGTATGTGGGAGAACTGTTTCTCTGTAAATCATCCTCTTTGTATACACTCCGCCTCCCTGTTGTCACGTAGCATCATCTCAGTTTGTGTATGTGTGTGAGGGTCAAGGAGAGGGAAAAGTAAACAGATTGTGAACATCTTGATCAGTCCTTTTATCTGCATATGTTTCAATTTTCTCAACTTTCATCAGTGCGAAAAGAGCCGATTTATATTTAGACAGTTTTATGGTAACAAAGATATACAAAATTCAAATTTTAAGATGGTTATACACATGAAAACAAACCAAACCAAAAGAGTCTAAATCTTACACACTTAGACCTCTAATGCTTTAATCTTTGCTTTTCCATTTGCCTCTGTAGGCCTCTAAAAACTGTTCAAGCAACCTAAGAAGGGATTTTCACACATTTCACATTTCTTGCCACAGCTCACACAGTTTGTGAGTAGACATTGCGTCACATTTAATCATCTGATTACTGCAGCTGCACTGTAATTTTTATTCAGCTGTTTGATCTGTCTTATCACATCCTGCGTTCTGTTTTATTTAATTTTACATTTCCATTTTATATCTTTTCCTTATTGTTTGTGTACCACAGTTTAGTAACTACAGTCATCTTAACACAACCTCTCATAAGTTGAGGATTTGCGTTCAGACAGTGACCATCACATTTAGCAGTTTTTAGCACTGTGGCTCTAAAGGACAACAGTTTTGTTTTTGGTGTGTAATGTTCATGGTCCCCAGGGGATGAATCATACATTTTTTTTTTTTTTTTTATGTTGTTATTGTAAGGATGTATCCAGGCTGATTTTGACCTTTAGCTCGAAACACCCCTGTGCCTGAGTACAGAGCAGCTAGCACGGCAGCAAGACCTTGTTCAATGTCAGCCATCCTCTTCATGTTAAATGAAAAAACGGGAAGACGACAGACCACACGCAAACCAGTAATTCCAAGAAATGTTGTTTCTTCCTTAACATTAAAGGTTGCCAGTTTGTTATGTTGTGACACAAAAACATTGTGTTTCTTTGGCTCATGATCCACTGTGGGGATCACAGCCTCATAAAAATGTTTGTTTATCAAAATTAAACTCCCCCCGCTCAGCTCCTGTCCTCAGTATTGAGGACTGCAATGCCCAAGGCCTTAGAGGTCATTCTCTTCTCTGGAGGTTACGTAACAGCTCTCGTTCTCTCCCTCTCCCCCTCCCTCCATCCATCCCTCCCATCTCAGTTATCATCTCTGTGACTGAAAACAAGGCCCTCTCAGAAGAGGAGGAGGCTATGGTGCAGGGAGGCTCCCTCCACGGCGGACAGAGATTAGCGTTATGTCACAGATCTGACAAACCCGGTCTTTGTACGGGGACTGGCTGGGGCCTGGCCTTGTTGTGGGTCGGGAACAGTGGGGGAATTAACAGCAAGCTTACCCAGCGCTGAAACGCTGAAACCCCTCCCAGAGTTGGCCCTGTTGGCTCCAAGTCTGACGGAGATCACATGCTGCGGGTGTGAGCTCTTAGACCGATGTGTCAGGACTGCTTTTGTTCGGTCTGTCTGATATCTGTCATCCATCTGCAATATGACTGCTGCAGAAAATCATTGCAACATATTTATGGTTTTTCTCATCAGTGGTACAAAGGTTGTTTGAAACTAATATCAACTATCATGGCTTCAGCTTTTTCTGCCATGATCTCAACATTAATAATACAGTGACCCTCTACGAGGTCACTGTGCTTAGTTATGTTTGCAAAATCAGAAGTTCTCAGGGACGATTTTCTGGCAGCGTGACGTCTTCAGATGTCTTGTTTTGTCTGACCTTTTGTCCAAGGATACTCGGAGAGTAGCAGGAAATCTTCAGATTGGAGAGGCAGGAAACAGCAAATGTTTTTCTTAATAAATGACCTGATTAATTGATTGTCAAACTTATTTCGACCCTAGTGAAGTACAAGTAAATGATGAGCCTCAGCACTACACTGTGGTATCTAAACATCTAAAGGGTCAAACTTACACAAAATAAGGTTTGATTGGTTACTCAATCAGAAGAATAGATAACCCAGATTCTTCTGTAGTTATCCTGTTTCTGATGATGTAACCTTTTTACTGACTGATATCCCAGCAGACAGAGGGCTTTTGTGTTTTGACCCCTTGGTTCAAACTTGTGGTTTTACACTTTTAGTGATATTGCATGAAACAGTGCTGTGCATTTATAACAGTTGGACATGGCAAACACTTAGAGAGTTACATAAAACCCTTCGTGCATGTTCAAGTTTCTTCTCAGAACTTGAACACAGGAATACTGGTAAAACAAGATATCAAATTTACCAGAGTTATTTCATTAAAAATGATAAAGATTTAAGTGCAAACTTTTCTTCCTTCCTTTATTTAACAATCCAAAATATTTGTATGCAAAGATCCTGAACAAGAGACCCATACTTTTCAAAATCCTCAACACACTTTCAAATCGTTTTGTACTAAAAAAGATGCAGAATTTGTCAGCATTAAATTTCCTTCTCCTGTTTGTGGCACTTTGCGTAAAGAGAAAATTTAAAAGATGAAAAAAGATCATGTGAAATCCGGTGTTGAATTTCAAGTAACAGGAGTGGTCCACTAAATTCAACCATCTGTACAGTATATCCAGCAAGTCAGATGTTTTTAACTTTGCAGCTTCAGAAACCATATGGTCTCCATCCTAATTTGGCAGGAAAACATCAGAGGCACATCGGTTCAGGCTTTATCAGCTCTGTCTCGCTTTTCGACATTTAAAGTTTACATTTTGGACGTTTGGCTAATGTTTTTATCCGCACTGTTCCTGAGCAATAGCACTGCATGAAGCCAGCTGTAAACAGTTTAAAGAGAAGACAAAACCCCAACAGCCTGACACTGGGTGTGATGAAACATTTCTTTGATACCGCAGTAAACATGTCTGATACAGAAGTGCCAGGAGTGGAAATAAGAGCTCAGAGGGGATTTTTGTATTTAAATGTCAAGAAAAACAGGAATGTTGGAGCAGTCAGAGGCTAAAGACACTTGAGAAGATGGTGTACCTGAGTACAGAAATGTGGATAAGTTTCGGTAAGTGTTCAGGTCAAAGCAGAGAACAAGTCTGAGGGAAACGTTGAGCTTTGAGAGGCTGCAACAAGTGTTTCTGATGTGGCAACGGATTGTGTTCATTTCCTGTTCAGATGCATGCATCATGTTTTTGTGTGTTCAGAAGAGGCTTTAGCCACACACACGTGCGCATATACAAATGTCATGAGCATTACAGGGTTAAACAAGGCGTCATTCATTATCAAAGTCAGTTTTGTTTTGTGTATTTTTGAGAACTAAAAAGTCGGCTGCTGATTATTAATCGAGAACACATTCATACTGATTAAAAACCCTCAATTTTAGTGCTTCAAATTTGGAAAAGTACTGTAGAAACATGGTGGTTCAACATGGTGGACCCTGTGGCGGAGGACCTGCAGTATCTGTAGATATAAAAGGCCCATTCAAAGGTGACGAAACCATGATTCTTAATTTCAGGTGTTTATGCACTAACATAGATGCATTATGATTATATTCCATTTCTGCCATACTCTGTAAATGAGCTGCTTAAATCTTACACACTGGACCTA